>NC_133752.1:196399665-196716885 GCF_036562045.2 Rhinolophus sinicus
GTGGCTTAGTGAGGATCCTAAAAGCAAGAGTGGTTAGTATAATCTGAAGGAGTCAGGAAAGGCATTGCGTAAGAGGTGACCCATGGAGCTGATTAGGGTTTGCTTTGCAGAGTTAACTAGGTAGGGCAGCCCGAGGGGAGGGAACTGCTTCAGAGAAGGCTCAGGTGTGGACAGAGAATGACTATTTCAGGGCAGTGTCCCTGGTTCACTCCTCCCGGGGTAAGGGCAAGGTGTGGCAGGGAGTCTGGCCTTGTGGGTGTCAGGAGTTCCCCTGTGGACCCTGGAGGCTGGTAGGCTGGTGGGGATGCGGCTGTATTAGTCCAGGCAGGAGAGTCCTGGGGAAGGGGGATGGAGAGAATGACCACACTGGTGAGAGTGACAGGGTGAGCCTCCAACAGACAGAGCAGTCTGACTTACAGCCTCAGGGCCTTGTGGGGCTCCTGCTTCCCCCCTCTGCCCTGTGGCCTCCCCCCAAGCACCCAGGCCCCATCGCATGGAGCCACGGCTGTTCCTCAGGCGCATCCTGCCCTCCCACCTCTGGACTTTGCAAAGGCTGTTCCCCTGACACAAGTGCCCTTCCCCCCATACCTGCCAGTGAGAGGATTCCCACTACTCCCCAGATGAGGAAACTGAGGCCCACGGGGACAGTAGCTCACTCAGGGCAGACGAGGCAGAGGAGAGAGAGGCCGGGGTGCTGGTCCCTGCTCCACCACCTCAGGCTTCTTGTCTCTAAAATGGGCTCACAACCCCTGCCCTGCACACCCCTCAGACCCCACAGACAATAAGTGTTCAGAGAATCATGGAGGTGGAAGCATGGAGGGGCGGGGGGGGGGCAGGGGTGTGGTCCTGGGTCCCCTGCTGTGCCCAGGACCCAGAATCCTTGTGAATGAATAGCAGTCCTGCAGGAGGTGACCAGGTGATGCTGGAGATGGGGGTGGCTGCCTGCCTGACCAGAACCCCAGGTGGCCGGCTTATCTCTGTCACACCAGGGTCCCTGCTTTATCTCTGCAGCAGTGGCTTTTCTGAAGAAGAGCCAGCCTGGAGGCCATTTCTGGGAGGAGGAAAGGTTTCTGTCCCCTTTGACATGCCCTGCATTCCTGGGCTGGGGGAGAAGCCTTGGCCCGGAACTGGATCAGATGTCATGGCCTGCCTGGGGCGTGTGAGGCTCCACACCTTTGACCCTGGCCGTTCTCCCCCCACGTCCTTCCTCCAGGCCCTCCCCCCCACCATGTCTGCAGCCCTGTTTGTCCCTGGCTTCCAGCAGCATGCCTGACCTCCCAGGCTCTCTGGCGTTCCAGGCCCCAGTCAGCGAGCCTCCTGCCCACTCCCCAGCCTCACCCATCTTCCCGTCCTGTCACTCCTGCAGCCTCACAGGCCTGGCCCTGAAACCATCATTTCTTCTCCTGGATCTGCAGGTCGCCTGAATTTGGCTGATATAGGCTCAGCTGGGCTCCATCACTTATCTGGGGATTGGCTGGGGATCAGGCCCTCTTGACTGGGTCAGCTGGGGTGGCTCTGCTCTGTGCCATGTGCCTCTCCTCCTCCTGGGACCTGGCATGCGTTTCTCATGGCAATGGCACAGACAATGGAGAGCAAGCGTGAGGCCTGGCCTCAGAGCCGGCATGTGGTCACGTCATTTCATTCTGTTGGCCGGAGCCCACCCTGTGGCCTTGGTGGGGACACAGGAGAGCCCTGCAAAGTGAGTGGGTGCAGAATCGGGGCCAACAAAGTGATCCCCCAGGCATTGTGGGTGAACTTGCTAATACCTCCTTGAGTCGGGCCTCTGAGTTAGGAACTATTCCGTCCCCATTTCTGTAGGAGGAAACTGAGGACAGAGGGCTACAGTGATCTGGCCAAGAGCACACAGCCAGTTAGGGTGGAGGGTCAGCCAGAGCTGCCTCTCCATTTTATTCCTTCTTGGGGAGCCAGGGTGAGCCTGCGGGAGGTGGAGGAGTGTGAACCTCTCTCTGGCTGAGAAGGCTTGCGCGAAGCTGCTGAGACAGTGCAGGGGTACAGGACACCAGAGCAAGGCTGAGCCCACGTGCCGATCCTGTATCCAGGATGCAAGACACTGAAGTGTGAGTGATGAGAGAAGACGGGAGGAGGAAACAGGGCAGGACGCACACAGGCCGGGACCCAGAACAGCACAGGGGCCCCCTCTTTGTGACTCGGGTGTTGAGCCTTCATGGGACGTCAAAGCCCGTGCTCAATATTTTGCACGCTTCCAAACCCCAGTTACAAGGCAGGGACAAATGTACACCTTCTAACGTCCCCGAGTGCAGCCAGCTTGCTGAATCCACCGGCTTTAGAATGATGTTCTGAAAACGAGGTACAGAATATGTGGGGGAAGAACAGGCAGCCTCTTAGCTCAGACCCCAGGAGTGAATTTTAATGGTATATTGGCGGAAACTTCAGGTGCAGGAATGGATAATAAAAATGCTGACCACGTCATTAGCTGAAGAGGGAGGGGACAACAGCTCTTTCCGGAGGGGGGACACCCGAGGAACTGTTTTCTTGGCAGAGTGGCCTCTCAGAATTGGGTTTGTCAATATCAGGCCTTCCTTGTAAATGGTGTTTATGTGTGGTTGCCGTTCGTTGCAGGAAGAGACGTTAGGGCTAGAGGGAGAGAGGCAGTCTGTTCAGTGGAAATCAGCACCCTGGAGCCAGGAGCCCTTCTCTGCTCCCACACTTAATTATTTCTCCCCAGAGGATTGGAATGCACCCTCCCAGGGCCGTAACCTCCCTCAATTCCCCTGAACGGGCCAGTTTTACTTTCATCTCATGCTGTGCACAGAAAAGAAAAAAATAATGATACTTTGGGCAGAGCATGGTGAGATTGTTCTGGAGCCCGGGGCAGCTCCTCCTGGTACAGACTGAGCAGCCTGGAGGAGAAGTGTGTCACACAGAAACGAGTGTGACCATTTTGGTAGTGTCCACAGCAGCAATTCTCAAAGCACAAACTGCACGAGGGCAGGAGTGGGTCTGCTTTTGCTCCTGTCAAGTGACCAGCTCGTAGTAGATGCCCAATCAATATTTTTAGGATAAGAGCATGAACGAAGTGTTTCCAAAACACTGATCCCATGAGGGGCTCTGTGACAAATGGATCCTATGGTCAAATACCTTGGGAAAGCATGCGTCGTCTTAAAGGTTCATGATACACCATCATACATGTATACTCAAGGCTCTGAGAAGTCCTGCAGAGAAGGGCTTCCCTACTACTCTGTTTAAGCCATCATTTCCCCAGACCGTTTGGTCACAGACACGCCTTTCCTTCCCTACCCTGAATCGTGCTTTGGGAGATGCTGGCTTAGAGAGTACGACAAGGGCAGGGGTGCCCCGCGCGGCGGGCGGGCAGCTTGTGAGTAGTGTTCATGAGGAGAATGTGAACAATAGCAACAACAGCACCCCTTGTTTTCCAGAATATTCCAGTCTGGGGGGAGGACTTGGGGACACAATGACAGGAAGGAGTGGTGGAGCTCTGCTTTGCTCACGCTGAGATTTCCTCCCATCCTTAGAGGTGTGTCCCCCCTGCTTGGGAGCATGGACCCTGGGCCAGGCTTAGTCTCTTCTTCCGGACTGACTGCAGAGGGGACGGCCCTGCTGGGCCGGTGACCCCGCCTCTCTCGCACTCTCCCTGCATCCTGGACCTTTCCCCTGCTCCATCCGTTGGATGCTCCAACAACAGGTCTCCCCAGTGGAGCTGCTCTCTCTGCCCTCGCTATCCCGAGAGGCTGCCTCACGGTCCCTGCACAGCCCACCGGTGAGCCAGCTACCAGCCCCCTGCCCTGCAGGCGTCCTGGGGGACAGGCAGAAGATACTCCCCTGACCCTGCCCTGTGCCCCTGGACCAGGACTCTGACCCACATGCTTTCTCCCTCAGGGGGAGCTCTTTCTCACGGGGCTGCAAGCCCTCCTACACATGTTCCACCTTCCGGCCCTTACAGGGGCCCAGACACGGGATTTGCTGGGTCTTCATAGTCCCACCTTCACATCTTGCTCTGTGGCCTCAGTTCCTGTCCATCATCACCTTTGACCCTTGGCAGCCTTGGAGAAGCAGGCTGGAAGATAGGCTATTCCCATGGTACAGACGAGGGAGTTGAGGTCCAGCCAGGACCTGCACAGGTTGTCTGCCTGTGACCTGCAACCTGGGGGTCGGTGCACAGACATCCAATTCAGATCTCAAGCCTCCTCCTGCCCAGACCCACTAGGATGTGAGCAGGGGCGGCCTGGGTAAGGCTGGCTTCCCTTCATGGGTCTTGTTCATTCATGGCACTGCCAGTTGGGACTCCAGTTGCCTGGCGGTGTTGCCATGTGAACTGCCTGGCCTGTTTGAAGCTGGCTGGGGGACTGGGATGGTTGGCACAGCTGGCCACTGGTCTGGGATGTCCAGCCCCCACAGTGGATCTTTAGGGGGCTGAGACCATTGAAGGAAGGACCTCCATGAGGTCATAGTGAATCAGGGGTTCAGCCAGCCTTAGACCTCACTCTTCGCGCTTCACCCCTCACCCTCTCTTTCTGCTGCGCCAGGCTGCTGCCCCACACGAAAGGGCTGGGTCTATTCAGTGGTATCTGAGGCCCAAGTTAAAGACTAGATGTGGAAAGGGAGGTGACCCCCGGACCCCCCCGCCCTCGCAGACAGAGGGTTCTGAGCCCATTGCTGACAGGACTCCCCACCCAGTATCCTGTATCAAGGCGTGGGGGAGGTGGTGATGACCCCACTCTGTAGGTGAGCAAGTAGAGGCCTGGGGGCCAAGCGACTTGCTCAAGGTCACCCATTGACCAAGCGGGAATGAGGGCCCGAGAGGGCCTGAGCAGGGGCATCAGGCTGAGACATACCTGGTTCCAGCACTTTCTGTCTCATGAGTTCAGATAAGCCCCTTGGCTGCTTGGAGCGTTGGTGCCTCATCTGTGCTTTGCCCATGAAGTTCAGCCGGTTCTGAGGGGATCTGTCACCCACAGCGTTGGGGGCCGCATGGGAAGAGGTTGGGAGGAGCCCATGCTCCTACCCCTGGCTACGTCGCCTCCACTGGCAGGACTTACCCCAGGTGCCCCCTCCACCAGGAAGCCTTCCCTGAGCCCCAGGCTGGGTGCCCTCCTCAGTGACTGCCCTTCCCACTAGAGGCGGCCTGCTTGATGCATGATGGACGTCACGGGTGGTGGGTGGGCCTGGCACTTGGGGACCAGGGCTTGGGGTGGGGCTCCCTCATTTTGCCAACATCTGACGGGGTCTTGTCATGGTAGTTGCACAACGTGACCTTGGCCCTGGAGCTGCTGAAGGACGAAGGCCTGCTCACCTACCCCATCAGCCCCGAAGGTGAGTGTGAGCACACGTGGGCTGTGTCCCTGTTCCCGCCTGGGGTAGGGGGGGCAGTGTGTGTTTGTGTGGCTGTCTTTCTTGGTGTGGCTGGTTAATGAGCATTTGCAGAGGCTTCCTAGGGAGCACTGTGCCCACAGTTCCACCCACCCACCCCGTGGTGGAGGGGTCCCAGGGAGAGGAGACGGGGACTGGGTCCCTGGGGACGTGCTGTCCAGCAACGTGAGAGCTTGAGGAGTTGCTGCAGTGAAGAATGGGGTGTGGGGGGCACTGGGCGGGAGGAGGAGGGGGCGGGACCACGTGACGGGTCCTGGGACTCAGGCCTACCATGACCAGCTACCTGCTCTGCCAGGGGTTCCCCGAGTTAGCACTGCAGGCCCGTGTCCGAGGACACCCCTCAGTCCTCGGACGGTTGGTCACCCCCTGCCCTGTGCAGACCTGACTGGCTACCCTGCTTCCCTCTGGCCACAGACATTGTGAACAAGGACACCAAGAGCACGCTGCGGGTCCTTTACAGCCTGTTTTGCAAGCACAAGCTGAAGGAAAACGTGGACAGGAAGCCTGGTGGATCCCCGAACTAACCATCACTGCCCCACAAAGCTGCTTCTCAGAGCCTGCCTGTTGGTCCAGCTGGAGGGCCCCCCACCTCCGTCTCCTGTTTCCATCTGTCTGAATATCTCTGAACGCACTAGGGTGTGGATCCATTTTGAGCCAACCTCTGGCCCCGCTCAGTTTAATTTAACAAATGTATTTCTGGGAGGGATTTTGGGAGCCTGCTGGTGTCCCCCGAAGGGCTCTTAAATATGCATAAGTATGGCTGACCCCTGTACTCAGCCTCCCTCCCCATGGGGCTGGCATGGAAGGTGCTCGCCTCTCATCTCTGAGGGCGCCCCTGGGGGCAGCCAGAGCCCAGCAATGTGGCTTTGGGGTGGGAGGGGCTCTCAGGTGTCAGGGCTCATGGCCAGAGCCGGCCTGCCCACACTCAGCTGCTGTCGCCCCCATGCCTCCTATTTGGGATGACGGCCCCAGGTTTACCATCCAGATACAGGAGCCCCACGTGGCTCTAAACCCACGCTCCTGAGCCACTCGGGGAAGTTCGGTCACTTACCTGCCAGAGGAACTGTGGCTCAGGCCTCCCCCTTTGGCTGAAATCATGAGCTTCACCCAAGTCACGAAGCAGAAATCTTTGTGACTGATTCATGGCTCAGATGGTCTCCCAGTCTGCCTGCAGGGAGGTGTCTGGGGCTGTGGGTCCTAGCGTCGCTGGCTTTGTGGCTTTCTTGCTGACCATGTTCTGTCTCCTACCCCACCCCAGCTTCTCCAAGCTGAAAGCCCTGTGTTCTTTCCAAACCTTTCTGAGGCTGTCGTCCCTGCCTGAGGTGCCCTCATCCCACCCACCTCAGGAGCTTGTCACTCACAAAAGGAGTGGGGACATGCTTGCGGAGAGAATGGAGGAGGGGTGAGCCCTGGGACAGGGTGGACGCCTGGGGGATCCGGGTGCTTGTAGGTGGGTGCAGGGAGTGGTTCCCACACAGGGGACTGGCGAGGAGGGGAGAGGAAGCTGCTCCCTCCATTCAGTGCTCCTGCTTCTCCTCCAGCCCAAGAAATCTGACTCCAGTTAAAGTTGCAGCAGAAGTTAGAAGCAGGATATTTATAGAGGGCGTCAGTGGAAGACGTCCAGGGCCTGAGAAGGAGCTGGCAGGCTTGGGTTGGGTGTGCAAACAGCTTTGGAGTGATGGGAAATGCCTCGAAGGCCGGGGTGCCTCGGAGTTGAGCCGCTTCCCAAAATAATCCAGGGGGCAGCTGTCTTGGATTCTGAAACTGGGTCTGGCTGCCTGAGCTGCGGGAAGCCCCAGGCCCCACACCAGCCCCACTCTGGGAACAGATGGCACTAGGAATATTTTTTTCTTTTACCAAAGTCAGCTGGTAAGCGAACAGCTTGTCTGGAGAAAAGTGTGTTCCTCCTCCTCCTCTCTCTTTTGGCAGCAGATCAAACCTGCCACCGCCCCTACCCCAGTCCCTGCCCCCGTGGGTCTCCTTCCTTATATGATCTGGGCAGCCAGGCAGAGGGCCTCACAGGCCTTTCTTACCTCAGGGCTCACAGGGTCCTCAACCAATGGGGATTTGACCCAGGGAGCAGCCGGGGCCCCTTGGTCCATGGGGGCCTGGGCTGAGCTGGGGCAGCAGACTCTGGGAGGCCTGGCTGGTTGGAAAACAGACAGTGGGGATGTCCCAGAAATGATTCTTCCAGGAAGAGCCGGGCAAAGGACCTGGGTGGGCAACAATTGCGTTTCAAATCTATGATCGTTTCAAATCGATTGGTATGCTTATTGCCCATAAACGTGATGCATCCGTGCACTTGTGGGCTTTTATATCCTCGTGCACAAGCCATTACTCACAAACCTTCCCTGAACACCCACTGTGTACAGGCCCTGGCCTTGGAGATGAGGCCATAGAGGCAGCTGAGATGGAGGCTGTGTCCTGGCGGCACACGTGGCCTGTGGTGGACGACACAGGGTGGCGTAGTGCTCGAGTCAGACTGTGGAGCATGAGTCCTGGGTGCGTCCTCTATTTGCTCTGTGATGCTGGGTGAATCACTCACCTGCCGAAGCCTTAGTTTCCTTCACTGTCAAATGGAAGTAATAAGGAATCTACTCTTTGTGGGGTTATTATGGAAATTAAAGAAGAGAATCTATCTAAAGAGCTTGACACATTGCTGGGCATTCAGCGTTTAATAATGTCAGACATCACCATAACCACCATCACCATCACCATCACCACTACACCTACTAAAACAGAATTAAAAGCCTAGGGGTGGCCGATGGCTCAGTAGGTTCGATTCCCACATGGGCCGGTGAGCTGCGCCCTCCACAACTAGATTGAAGACAACGAGCTGCCGCTGAGCTTCCATAGGTGTGGCCGGATGGCTCAGTTGGTTAGAGTGTGAGCTCTCAACAACAAGGTTGCCGGTTCAATTCCCGCATGGGATGGTGGGCTGTGCCCCCTGCAACTAAAGATTGAAAACGGCGACTGGACTTGGAGCTGAGCTGCGCCCTCCACAACTAGATTGAAGAACAATGACTTAGAACTGATGGACCCTGGAGAAACACACTGTTCCCCAATATTCCCCCCGCCCCCAAATTTTTTTTTAAAAAAGCCCATGGGTTCTGGTGGTCGGGCAGGGCCCACCAGCTGATGTGCACCCCACTGGGGCCCATGGGGACAGTCAGTACAGGGGTCGGTGACCAAGGGACAGACCCAGAGCCCCTGGGCTGCACGCTATGTACCAGGCACACTGTTTTTGCTGCTCTCACTTGGGTGTCAGACTCTGAGTTGCCAACAAGCTGCAGGTGACGTGGCTGGACTCACCTGATCGCACGTCCCACCTGTCGGTATTCTCAGTCCCTGGTCCAGACATGGTTTGGACACTGGGAGGTCTAGATCTGAGCAGGCGATTCTCACACGCAGCCATAGTTCCAGACCACAAAGAAATAGAAACCCATAGCCCCTCCTTGTTTATCTTCCGTTTCAGTAGAGAAATATCTGTCTTCCCTGAGAAAACACGGCTGATGTGGTGCTGAGCAGTGACTGGCTGGCCCAGGACAGGAAGCTGGTGAGAAGGAGACACAGAGATCGGGGCCCCAACTGATCCCTCCTGGGGCCTTGGATGGCCACGGCCAGGCAGCATGAACAGGAGAAAACAACCTCAGATCCGGCTGGGCTTTCTCTCCTAGTTGCATAGTCTAGGTTCCCCTGAGTCATCTCTGTTTTTGTCCTGCATCTCTGGGCTGTAGTGGTCATTTCTAGCTTTGGCTTGAAACCACACTGCATGTGACCTCTCTGTGCATTGACCCCGGCTGATTCGGCTAGAGCCCTGCTCTGAGTGCCGTGTATATAAACGGGTCTGCTGCCCACTGAGTGCCCAGTGCCCAGCGCCGGTGTAGAAGCTGTAGATGCTTTGGGCCCCAAAACACCTGGACCCAGTGCTGCTAAAACAGGGACGCGCCAGAAACGCTGAATCTCAGGCCCTCAGGCTGGGACGCTCTGCCACTTCTTCCCAGTGGAGCCCCTGGACTCCCTCTTCTGCTCAGACTCCCTTCCGTCCCTTCCCCAACCTGGGGCGACACAGCTAATCAAGTTCATCATTCACCCACCGAAACCACCCTCTAGCAAAGTAGGAACTGGCTTTAAAGACCGGACATCTGGGTTCAAATCTCTCCTCTGCCCTTTATCTGCCCATGACCTTGGGGGAAGGAAGAGGGGAATTACCAGGAGGTGTCTCACTCACCCGTCTGGTGTGTACTCGGGTTGGCAATGCTGATGGACTGAGTACCCGTGGCCACTCTGTCTGCCTTGAGCTTCTCGTGACAGACGAGCCAGGTCCGAGTGTTCCAAGAAGAAGCTGGTGGCCCTTGGTGACTCAGACTGGAAGGCACATGGCAGGATCCACAGGGCTCTGTGGCTGCCACCGTCACACTTGGCTGCTGGTAGACTTGGCAATGGTGAATTTGAGATGCAAGGAGCAGGCGTTGCTTATGTGAGACCAGAGCCCGGGACCCAAGGAGACGAGGACACAGAGAAAAAATGGGGTTAGCAAGAAGATGGTGGCTGGGCTGGCAAGCGTGGATGGCGGTTTGCGGACAGTGTGGATCCAGCCTCCAGTGAGAGTATAGTGCCGCCAGAGAGAATATAGTGGTATGACTCCCCTACCTATGGCTCCGTGGGTGTTCCTTTTTGGCCTCACCATGTTCTGCGTTCTTGTGTGGGGAGCGGGAGCAGAGACCCTGCCTGACAAATGGCGCAGCGAGCAGGGTCCCCCGCACGACAGATGGCCTGGCCACTCAGCTCATCAAACCCATTTCCTTCCCATGCTGGTCATGCAGCTAGACTACATTTCCCCGTGTCCCTTGTAATTTGACATGGCCTCGTCACTGATCCCTAGTCAATGAAATGTGAGTCAAGTAGGAAGCAATGTTGCCGGGCCTGGTCCCCAAACCTGGCCCCCACCAAGCCCCTCGATGCTCCTTGACGTGCACTGATGACCCGGTGATGCAGACAAGTGTGGAATTGGATGCCATGTGCCGAACCTGGTGGGGCCACTGATGGAATCACCCTGGGTGAGGAGCAGCCTGCCGGTCAGCGGCACCTGCTTTGAACCTTACATGAGTAAGAAAGGTTTGAACTTCGTCCTTTTGGTGTGTGTTGCAGCAGCTGGTGGCATCTTGACTCACCAGCTGCTTGGATTCTGCTGTGTAATCCGTTTGTTTTATTTCAATCATACAGTTTTTCTTTTTTTGTTTCTAGAAGTTTCATGTGTTTCTTTTTCACATTTTCTCAGCCATTTTATAGGGTCTTGTTCCTTACTCCCATTTTTGATTCCTTCTTTTAATTCTTTCTGTACATTCGGCGTCTTTGTTTTATGTTCTGCACCTGACGGTCTGATGCCCGAAGCCCACCTGTGGTCCATTCCCGCTGCCTGTTGTTTGCGCTGAGTCTTGTCCATGGTGTTTTTCCGTGTGTGTCTTGGGTGAGCTCCGCCTGTGGTCCTTCTACTTACCCACTGGGAATTGTCCGAGATCGACGCTGAAAACGTGCACCTCTGGAGATAATTCACATCTGCTTCAGCCGGATGGCAGGGGTCACTCCGAGTCAGCTCCCTTTAAATTCAGGTTCTAGTCTAAGACGTGTGGTGCACACAGCTAGTGTAGACACCACATTAGGGCTGGTTTGTGCCTATGACTTCGAGGAGATTTGTTTTTATCTTCCCCCAGTGCCAGGGTTGATATTAGGCAAGTGTCCTTGCTTTCCGCCTTCAGGCTCCCGCCACCCCACAACTTATTCCCACAGTAAAAGCACAGCCCTTGTATCGAGCCCAGCTGCATGTGGGCTCCCTATCTGCCTCTCATGTTGGTGGGCCCAGGGTGTTTTTCCCACCCAGAGCAGTGTGTGGTCGTGGAAAAGGACGATCAGGTGACCAGCTCGGCAGATGTCCCCAGGGCAAAGTCCGCTTTAGCAACGGCTTACCTCCGCGCACTGGCAATTTCACTCCCGGTTCTCTGGATTTTCCTTGTTCCTGCTTGCTCAGTGTGATGCATTTTAATACACGTATTATATATGTATATATGTATATATAACAACACGGTCATGTACACATACACATATGTTGTTTTTTCGTTGCTTTGCCTTGGGACTATTACTCAGTGAATAATCTCCACAGTGTGGAAAATAAAAGTCCTTCTCTGGTTGCACGTTGTAGATTTTTGATAAGCAGCAAAGCATCTTTGAAATTCTCTCTCTCCAGCATTTCCGTCCCCAAGTCTCCCTGTGGATGTAGGTATCTGCTCCCCCACCCATTCTCCTCCACTCTCTACTCCTGGTCAAGGCCACTCAATACCCCCTCCCAGTCTTGTCTCCTAACCCTGGTCCCTGATCCAGCCAGACAGTGGGGGAGGGGCAGCAGTTACCCATAGGTGGTTTTTCCCAGTCACGTCAGTATATGCCACCTACAAAAGGCTTCTCAAACATGAAACTGGTGTGGGGTATGCTGGGAAGAGTTGATCTTCTTGAACACCTCGTTCCAGATGTTCTGGGGGACAGAGCAGGCCAAGGGGAGGAATTGGCCTGTGGTCCCAGGATGAGGGAAGCAAGAAACAGATGCAGAGGCGCCCACAGCCTGAGATGGAGACAAGACAAGACCCCCCAACCCTCCCTGTGGGAGGCAGAGTCCCCCAGCTGTCACTGGCCAGGGCCCAGGAGGCAGATTCCCTATCAGTATCAGGAAGAGCTTTCTAATGGATGAGGACATGCACAGATGGCATGTGCTGCTCTAGAGGTGTGTGAATGAAGGCAGGACCCCACCTTTCGGGGAGTCTGCATGGGGTTGCAGCATCCCATGGAAGGTGGGAATGGGGCATCCCTGATGGGCTGGGAGTAGCATCCTGGGCCAGGTGCCTTGCTTAGACCACCCTCGACCCAGGGCCCTATGCCCTGTCTTTTCTGTCCTGGTCATCAAAATCTGGGCTCTGGTGGTCGGGCAGGGCCCACCAGCTGATGTGCACCCCCCACTCGGGGCCCATGGGGACAGTCAGTACAGGGGTCGGTGACCAAGGGACAGACCCAGAGCCCCTGGGCTGCACGCTATGTACCAGGCACACTGTTTTTGCTGCTCTCACTTGGGTGTCAGACTCTGAGTTGCCAACAAGCTGCAGGTGACGTGGCTGGACTCACCTGATCGCACGTCCCACCTGTCGGTATTCTCAGTCCCTGGTCCAGACATGGTTTGGACACTGGGAGGTCTAGATCTGAGCAGGCGATTCTCACATGCAGCCATAGTTCCAGACCACAAAGAAATAGAAACCCAGAGCCCCTCCTTGTTTATCTTACGTTTCAGTAGAGAAATACCTGTCTTCCCTGAGAAAACACGGCTGACGTGGTGCTGAGCAGTGACTGGCTGGCCCAGGACAGGAAGCCGGTGAGAAGGAGACACAGAGATCGGGGCCCCAACTGATCCCTCCTGGGGCCTTGGATGGCCACGGCCAGGCAGCATGAACAGGAGAAAACAACCTCAGATCCGGCTGGGCTTTCTCTCCTAGTTGCATAGTCTAGGTTCCCCTGAGTCATCTCTGTTTTTGTCCTGCATCTCTGGGCTGTAGTGGTCATTTCTAGCTTTGGCTTGAAACCACACTGCATGTGACCTCTCTGTGCATTGACCCCCACTGATTCGGCTAGAGCCCTGCTCTGAGTGCCGTGTACATAAATGGGTCTGCTGCCCACTGAGTGCCCAGTGCCCAGCGCCGGTGTAGAAGCTGTAGAAGCTTTGGGCCCCAAAACACCTGGACCCAGTGCTGCTAAAACAGGGACGCGCCAGAAACGCTGAATCTCAGGCCCTCAGGATGGGACGCTCTGCCACTTCTTCCCAGTGGAGCCCCTGGACTCCCTCTTCTGCTCAGACTCCCTTCCGTCCCTTCCCCAACCTGGGGCGACACAGCTAATCAAGTTCATCATTCACCCACCGAAACCACCCTCTAGCAAAGTAGGAACTGGCTTTAAAGACGGGACATCTGGGTTCAAATCTCTCCTCTGCCCTTTATCAGCCCGTGACCTTGGGGGAAGGAAGCGGGGAATCACCAGGAGGCGTCTCACTCACCCGTCTGGTGTGTACTCGGGTTGGCAATGCTGATGGACTGAGTACCCGTGGCCACTCTGTCTGCCTTGAGCTTCTCGTGACAGACGAGCCAGGTCCGAGTGTCCCAAGAAGAAGCTGGTGGCTTTTGGTGACTCAGACTGGAAGGCACATGGCAGGATCCACAGGGCTCTGTGGCTGCCACAGTCACACTTGGCTGCTGGTAGACTTGGCAATGGTGAATTTGAGATGCAAGGAGCAGGCGTTGCTTATGTGAGACCAGAGCCCGGGACCCGAGGAGACGAGGACACAGAGAGCAAATGGGACCGGAGAAATGTTCCAGCCCAAGATGGACCAAGCTGGTGAGCCCCGCAGGGGAAGGAGCCTCAGGCAGGCCCCGTGGACAGCTGGCCTGTGTCAGGCTGTTCCCTGACGAGTGGATGACCCAGGTCCTCTCTTAAGTGAAGACAGAAAATATTTTAAATGCACCTTTCTTTTTGGCACGGCTACTTCTGGGCCAACTTGGCAGGTCCAGGGGAGCTGGAAAGAAAGATGGCCAGATGCTGGCTCGGAGGTCGTCTGGGCTATTTATCCTCCACGCACAGCAGCCCTGGCCAGTGTGCGGGCACAGGGCCGGGGGCTGCATCCCGCCGGACAGGGGCAGCAGTGACCAGTTCCTCCATCTCCACTACAGGATGTGGGGTCTGACAAAGGACATCCCCCCTTGATTTGTGAAGGTATTTTTAGGAAAATTCTTACACAAGTGTAAAATCCTTTCAACACACTTAGCTACACATTTTATAAGCTGCCTCTATTGATAAGAGTAAAATTACATATAAAAAACCAGCAGCTTCAGGCAAAAATATCCTAATCGCAACTTGCTGTTGTGACGGAAGTCACATTGAGGAGTTTGTACTTAATGGCACCTACTAAGTGCCAGCTCCTAGCAGTGTGCTTTGCAAATACTATTTCAAATCCTCAAGATAACCTTAAATGGGAGTCCTCAAATACTCATTTGGCAGCAGCCCAGAGAGGTTGATAACTTGCTCTGGGCCACACAGCCACAACATGACCAAGCCAGGGGACTCAAATGTGATAGCCCCAAGTGGCCCAGGGCTTTAGCTGGGAGCTAGAACCAGATGTTAAGAATGGATGTGACCTTGTAGTGTTAACAGAAAGAGAAGGCACCAGGTGAGCGCTGCTTAACTCTGCCCTCATTCACTCATTCTACTAGTATCCCTGGGCACTCGTCACCCAAACGGTTGTCAGTCTTTGCAGGAGTTTCCTGGGGCTGCTGTAACAAATCACCACACACTGAGAAACTTAACACAACAGAAACGTATTGTCTCACAGTCTGGAGACCAGAGTCCAAGGTCAAGGTGTTGGTGGACTGGGTCCTTCTGGGAGCTCTGAGGGACACTGCCCAGGGCTGTCTCCCAGCCTCTGGTGGTTCCTGCAGCCCATCCTCACACAGGCTTCCCTCAGGGTCCCTTCTGTGTTTGTGTCACAAACCTCCCTTTCGTCTGTCTTATCAGGAGGCCGGTCATCTGACTTCGGGCCCATCCTAAATCCAGAATGACCACATCTTAACTACATCTACAAAGACCCTATGTCCAAAGTCACGGGTCTTGGGAGTTAGGACACGGACATATTGTTTTGGGGACTCTCTTCAGCCTACTGTAATCTTGGAGAAGGGCCAGGAGGGATGGGATCGGCCTTCTTTAGGTCCCTGTGGGGCCGTCCCCAGGTAAGAGGAACAGGCATGTGGGCTGAGCCAGGGCAAAGCGGGAGAAGCTGGATTTGGGCTCAGAGCCCACAGGAGCCGAGCAGAGTCCAATAAACATACTAAGCCTGGGAGGCCCAAGGCCGGCAGGACGGGGGGCCTCTGGGGAGGGGGAGACCCCGTAAGTCCTCCACCCCGACTTCGCTGTGGCCTCAAGAGCCTTGCGGCCCTCCCAGCACCGCTCAGAGCGCAGGCTCCTCCAGGACCCACAGAGGCCTAGCCGGGAAGGGGCAGCACACACCCAGACAGCCCCCGCCCCCCGGGGCTCGGAGAGGAGGCGCAGCGCCTGCTGCCAAATACCCAGTCGCCCAGTCCAGTTCCTGCTCCTGGAAGAGTATATGGAAGATGTCTTCCCACCTCAGGTGGTCCCCCATCCTCAGAGGCCAGCCGGGTCCCCATGCTGCGTGTCCAGAATGCCGTCCTTGCTGATGTCCCATGCACAGTGCTTTCCTGACCCAGTTGTCAGCTTAGTTGTCAGGGCACTAGCTGGAATCTCCTTCCTCCCTTCGCTTTGCTATCTGTCCGGGTTCCTATTTGTTTCTCCACTGAGGGCAGGGACCCTGCAGGTCTTATTCACTGCTTCCCATGTCTAGAACAGTATAATGTAAGAATTCAAAAAAGAAGTTTTGCAAAGGAAAGAACTTTCTGACATTCTGAACCATCTAACAATGGAATGAACCACTTGGCGGTAGTGAGCGTCCCATCATTGGTGGTATTCAAGTAGCAGTTGGATGAGCTCTTGTCAGAGTACATTGGAGGGACAAAAGCAGGAGGTAGAGCTCAAGCTAAGCAACGCCAGCTCCCTTCCAAGAGGCTCTGACCTTCCCATGCTCTCCTGAATGTTCTGCTACCATCTTTCTATGAGATGCCAGGTGGACACCTCTTCCCTTTCTGGACCCCCGTCTCTCCCCAGTTCTAGAAAACAAGAGGTGGCAGCATCTACTTGGTTGAACCACCCAGATGGAAAAGGCTGCAGAAGGAAAGACCAATATTTATTCATTGTCATATTCAGAAATTAGACTGGAGAGCCACAAATAGACATTCCTAACGGGTGCCTGTCTGGCCCTCCCTCTTGGGCTCAGGCTGCAGAATCCTCGTTCATGTCAAGTCTTGCTGCTTCCCCCACTGGGATTTGGCTTGACTGTTTGCCAGCTGCTCTCGGTTGTTTTCTGAGGCGATTAATGGGAAGGTGGTGCGTCCGATGGCAGTCAGGCTGTTCTTTTTGAAGGATGCCTGCTGCTCCAGCATGGACTCATCTGAGCGCTGAGCCTGTGCAGTTTAGGGGCTCACCCTCCTCCAGGAGTTGGCAGGGGGTGTGCAGGGTAGAGCCAGGCCAGGGTGGGTGCAATGCCCTCTGGCTAGAAAGACCCATCAAAGCCAAGGATACCTGGGGCAGGTCAAGTCTGTGTTGTTTCCTGTTGTGCGCTTGGCCCCGCCCACCAGTGCCAGGCTCAGGATATGTGCTCAGCTGACCTTCCCCACCATCAGCTCTTAGCGTCAGCACGCATGCATCTTGCTAGACCGCCCATCTTCATACAAGCGTCTTCCGTCTCCTTTCCCCTCTTCGTATCAAAGCTCCTTGGAAGAGCAAACTCCTCCCCATCTTTCTTGACTTTGCCCCGACACCCCAAGCAAGCTTTTTGTCCCACATATTCCCTGAAACTGCTCTGAATCAAGTCAGACCCTCTGCCCCCAACCCGAAATCCACTGTCGGCCAGCCCTCAGCTTTCTGGCCCGGCAGGAAGCAATGAGCAGTGCCTTCTTGACCCAGCTCAGTTTAGTTGTCAGAACTCAAAAAGACTGGGTTTATCCGACTCTGCGGAGGGGTCCCTCTCTCCTCCTGGGTGCCCTCCCCTCACCTGGCGTCCAACACCCTGGCGTACTCTCTGCCAGTCCCTCCTTACTCCCTTGCCGATTCTTCCGGTCTCTGTGACCTTGACACGTTAGAATGTCCCCAACCTCAATCCTTGGACTGTGTCTCTTTGTATCACTCTGCCCCTTAGTGATCCTGGCTTGTGGCTTTAAATACCATTGATTTGTCAGTGATGCCCAAGGTGGACCTCCAGCCTGGACCTCTGTCTTGACCTCCAACTGTGTTTCCAGCTGTGAAATGTGACAGTGCTACTTGGATGTCAAAGCCACCTGTTCTCAAGCCCAGCACATCTACCCCTGAATCCTGACCTCTTCCCAGCCTCCCCATCTCAGCTGCCGGCAGCCCCGTCTCTCAGTCATTCAGCTGCTCAGGCCAAGAGCCTTGTGTTCGCCCGGGGTGACTCTGTTTCTCTCACTCCCCCATCTGATCTGTCAGAAATTCACGTCGGTTCTGCCTCCCAAATGCATCCCGAATCTGACCGCGTCTCACCACCTCCCGCCCCCATCTGGGTTCCGGCCACTACATCCTTGCCCCCTACAGTCTGCTCTCAGCACAGCCGACAGAATAAGCCTTAAAAAACATTCAGCTGTAGCAGACACACCTCTCCTCAAACTCTTGCAAATGCTCCCACTTTTCACTCGAAATACCAGCCAGTCTTTACAGGGGTCTCTAAGCCTCGTATAATTTGGCTCCTGTACCCTCTCTAGCATCTCTTCCTCCGCTCACCCCTCACTCACTCCAGTCGCCATGCTGAGAGGCAGCCCACCAAACCAGGTGGAGAGGCTCACGGGGAGAACGGAGGTCCCCACCGGAGAGCCCCATCTGACCAGCACCCACCTCCAGCCGCGCGAGGAAGGTCACGCTGAACCCTCCTGCCATCTCAGCGCCCCAGCCACCACCACGTGAGTGGGAAACCCAGATGCTCAACCCACAGAGCTGTCATGGCAAATGGTGGTGGGTCTTTTAAGCTACAAAGTTTTGAGGTGCTTTGTTATGCAAACGTAGATAACCTAAGCAACTGTCCAACCGAGGACTTGCTTTAAAAAAGTACTTTAATGACCTGAAGCCATACAAGTACATGCATATCTTACCCGTGAATGACAAAGTGTGTTAACATACGCGCAGTTTGTTCTATTGGCAGTCTTTGTGTTGTTGTGTTTCCCTGTTTTTCTTGGCTCCCTTTTCCCCTTCCACACGTGCCACCTTATGTCCCCAATTTGCCTTATTCTTCTGAACACTCGTGTATCACTGACCATTATATATATACAGACACATATATAGAGGTTTCGTTGGGGAGAGTCGTTATGTTACAAAAATGCGATCAGTACTATACTCTCTTGTCTGTATTTTGCTTTTCTGATTCTGCAATCCCTCCAAATCCCCTGTAGGGCTCCAATTCATTCTTTTGAATAGTTGCATAAATTTCCACAGTGTGGCCGTTCCACATTAGTCAACTTTCCCAGGGGCGTGCTGGAGGCCAGCACACACTGGCTCGTGACAGCCTGTTGTTAATTTTTCTGGAATTTCGTGAGCCAGTTATTAAATGCAGCCAGTGAAAAATTAAATTCTGTAAACTTATAATTAAATACATGCTATTAAAAACAGGGGCAATAAGTACTCTATAATGTTGTATAACAGCGTGTCTCTGGCAGCTCTTCCCACGTCTGCGATTAGACCCGTCACGTGGGCAGTTCAAAGGTGGCCTTGGTGAAAGAGCACGCACCACGGAGCGGGCACACACGCCAAATCAGGACTTGATTGATGGTATGTTGGTTGTGTAGACTTGAGAAACATTAACATTAATACTGCAAATTCAGTTTAAAAGTGTGTCATGTCTGTAGCTACAGCATTTTGTGACTAGCACAAAAAAATTGAGGCACTCTTCGCCCAGGCTTGTTATTTAATCCAACAAAGAGGGCAGTCATGCCACTGATGGATGAGTGACGTTTCCACACGTCTTCTTTGATTCACTTTCATGGTACACTTTAACAAAAACGAAACTGTCAATGAATGCTCATATTGGACCTACGCTTACTTGTTCATTGGTTGCAAGTGGGTTGGCTGCAGTTGATCTTGGGCAAAAAACAGCATAAGCATTCTGTGAGAATCAGTTGACTATGTACAATTTAAGATGAAGAGTATTACACATTTTATGATTATTTGTCAATTTTGCCACATATCCTTTGTTAACACGTTTTTTATAAAATGGTATGCACACGTACGCATACATTTTTTTTTCCTAGAGAGCTGGTTGTTTACCATTTACTAGCACCCCACTGACTCTGACACCCCGTTGATAAGCATCATTTGGTTTCCATCCCAACGTGGAATTCCATTCCATCCACTCTGGGTCAAAGTGTGTTATGCTTTTCAATTTTAATAGATACTTTCAGATTGCTTTCCACAAAGGTTATAATAATTCTCATTTCTAGCAGCAGTGCATAAGAGTACTCTTTTCTCACACAGTTGCTAATGAGAGATTTATCATTTATTTTGTGCCAGTTTGATAGGTGTAAAGTATCTCATTATTACACTTTGCTCCCTTCCCCGCATACCGTGTTTCCCCGAAAATAAGACCTAGCCGGACCATCAGCTCCAATGCATCTTTTGGAGCAAAAATTAATATAAGACCCGGTATTAATTTTTGCTCCAAAAGACGCATTAGAGCTGATGGTCCGGCTGGGTCTTATTTTCGGGGAAACACGGTACCAGTGTGTTTGAGTCTTTTTATGTTTATTGTCCTTTAGAGTCATTCTGCGAATTGTCTTTTGATGTTTTTTTCTTTTTCTAGAGATTGGTTTGTTTATTTTTTTCTGTCAATTTGCACATGCTCTCTGTAAATTAAACATAAGCCTCATACTCGTATGTGTTCTCTGTGTTTAAATCTCTTGTCCCCATTTGTGTGACCTTTTGTCATACAACAATGAATTTTAATATTTCCTAATGTTTATCGTTTCTTCTCTAGCCACTGGGTGTCTGGTCTTGGCTAGGGCTGTTTCTCTACATCGAGAGTGTTTATCTTGTGAGTGAGACCTAGAGACAAAAAGGCAACTAAGTGAAGTTGAGGTCTAGATCTCAGAAAGAACTTTTGAATGGAGGTATGAAGCATGGAACTCACTGGAAATAAATAAATCATAAGTTTATTAAGTGTTTTAAGGACATTGTATTATAAAAGAAACCCAACGCTTGCGCTAAAATAAGGCTCTGGTTGTTTGTGACTTAAAACAAGCTTTGGGCTCCCAGTCTCCACAAGCAGACAGCAGCTGAGAGTTTCACAGCCCTCAAGGATGGCATATTCTCATGTCCATTTCAGATGCAGCCAAAGAGGGCGATGGAATGACATAGTCAGGGGCCAGGGAGAGCAATGAACAAGGGACTTCCTACCAGAGAAGTCTAATCAAGAAACGTTTGTCACCCCAGGGATGGGGCCTTCACAACGTCGACCCAGCAGGGTTTCAGAATTGCTATGGAACGGTGACTGCTACCTGTCTCCATTCCTCCTATTGCCACATGGAAGTGTTTATTGCAGTTGCCCTGCCCCTGCTCCCTCACGGAATATTGGATCTGTATAAGATCATATCTCTTTCAGTTTGTAAATCTCCAGGCCAAGAAGAGGCAGGTACAGACCCACTGGAGAGCACTGGATAGACCGCTCACTCGAAGATCCGAGATTTCAAGCTGGATTCAGGGACCCAAGGAGTTAAATTATCTCTCTTGAGAAGGTGTGAGATTGTTCTACCGTGTTTTCCCGAAAATAAGACCTAACAGGAAAATAAGCCCTAGCGTGATTTTTCAGGATGACATCCCCTGAACATAAGCCCTAATGCGTCTTTGTGGAGCAAAAATTAATATAAGACTCAGTCTTTTTTTCCGGGAAACACGGTACTTGTGGAAAAAGAGTAACTTGAGTATTTGGGGACCAAAGGAAGACTACACTGTCCAGGTCCCTGGCAGGGAGGTAGGGCCAACCAGTGCAATGTGAGCGGACATGGTCCCTGTTACTTCCAGGTCAAAGTGTTGGTGAGTTTCCCTCACACTCTGTCTTTCCTTGCCATGGCAACTCTGGAGGCCACAAGATGAAATGACAGTGGGCAGGATGAAGGGGCCTAGATCCATGAGTGGTGTACAGAAGACGGTTCTCGCCAACCCACGTTAGACAGTGCTTGAATGAGATGCATATTTTTTATGCTTAGCCACTCAGTTGAATTCAAATTAGATACTTTTGGACTTTCTACCTTTATAATCATATTATCTTGAAAGATGACATTTTAATTTCTTCCATTTCAATCCTTACACCTTTCATTTCTTGTCTTTGCCTTACAGGGCTGCCAAGATCTCATTTTCAATGTTGGATAGAAGTGGGGATAGCAGGTATTATGGGCTTGTTTCTGATCTGAAAGGAAAGCTTTCAATATTTCAAGCATTAAGACACGTAAGATGTTTTCTGTAAGTTTTACATGGGTATCTGTTAACTCTTTTAAAGAAAGTTCGCTTGTATTCCTAGCTTGCCTAGCATGTTTCACTTCAAATGGGTATTGAATTTGTGTGTGTGTGTGTGTGTGTGTGTGTATTGAAATGATCATATGTTTTTCTCTTTACTGTGCTATTGCTGTGAACTGTATTTATCATTTTGCGATGTTAAACCAACCTGACATTTCTGGGGTATACCTGATAAGCTCATGCTGGGTTCCATTTGCTACATTTTGATTGGGATGCTTGCATCTTTCTTGATAATTGAGACTCACTTTGTCAGGTTTTGATACCGGGGTTATTCTGGCCTCATAAAACGAATTGAGGCCATTTCGTACTTTTATATTCATTTTCTGTCCTCTAGAAGAGTTTATATAAGATCATTATTTCCTCAAGTGCTTGGTTGAATTTGCAGGGCCTGGAGTTTTCTTAGTGAGAAAGATTTGTTTATGGATTCAATTTATTTAATAATTATAAGTCTCTTCAGATTTCTATTGTTCAAGTATCAGCTTTAGAAACTAGCATTTTTTAAAAAGAAAATGATCTGTTTCTTTTAAATTTTCAACTGATTTGGATACAATTTTTAACAGTCTCTTATCTTTTTTATCTTTGCTGGATGTGTAGTGGTATCTTCTTTTTAATTCCTGATACTGGGAATTGTGTCTTCTCTCTTTTTTCTTGATGAGTTTTGCCAACGATTTGTCAATTTTATTAAAAATTTTCAAAGAACTAGCACTTGCCTTTACAGTCTGTGTTATGTTTATTTCCTTTTTTTGTTCGTTTTGCATTTATCTTCATTGTTCTTTTTCTTTTAGTCTGTGTTTGTTTGACTATTCTATTTTTAATTTGTAAGAAATATGGCTGATTCATTAGTTTTTCAGTCAGTTAAATTTGTATATCAATTTGGGGAGAACTGACATCTTAACTATGTTGTCTTCCAATCCAGGAACACAGTATGTTTCTTCATTTATTTAGATCTTCTTTGAACTTTTTTATCAATGTATGCTTTTCAGCTTTAAGTTACTTACCTGCATCGTACATTTCCTTTATGCTTAAATAATTTCTAATTTCCATTATGATTTTTTTCTTTGACCTTAGACTATTTATAGTTATAGTTCTTATTTCCCAAACAAGTGGGAATTTTCTAGTTATCTTTTTCTTTTCTTCATAGATTTCTATCTTAATGTTCTCTGAAGTTGGCTGGGATTTGCTTAATTATCCAGTATACGGTAACTTTTCATAAAGGTTCCATATTGCTTGAAAAAGAATCTTTCATATTTGTTGGAAGCATTGTTCTAAATATATCCACTAGGCAGTTTTCTTAATCATGTTCAAGCCTACCATACTCTTACTGGTTTTTCATCTGATTTTCCACCTGTTATAGAGTGGTGTGTTGAAATCTCTCACTATCATTGTGGTCTTGTCTGTTTCTCCTGTACTTCTATCAGTTGTGCCTTCATTCTTGAAAGATAGTTTTGCTGGGTGTAGAATTCCAGGTTGACAGTTACTTTCTTTTAGTACATCCAAAATAATATTCTATTGTCCTCCGTTTTCCATTACTTATATTGTAAAGTCTTGAGATTGTCTAGGTAATCTCTCTTCAACACTCCACCCACCGCCACTCCTTTACTAGTTGTTTTTAAGATTTTCTTTTTTAAGACTGTTTTTTGCTTCTTGAATCAGGACTACTTGCTTGGAGCAGCTCTACTTCAATCCCAAAAGGTTACATACTACATGATTCTATTTATATAACATTCTTGAAATGACACAATTATAGACATGGTGGACAGATTAATGATTGTCAGGGGTTATAAAGGGGGTGGGTGCAGGAGGCAAGTGGATGTAGCTCTGGGAGGGCACAGGAGGGATCCTTGTGGTGACGGAAATGTTATATTAAGATGTAGGGCTTCTTGAGTATGTGATTTGATGTCTTTATAATCAATAGTAGAAATTTCTCTGCCTTTTATCTCTTCAAATACTATTTCTTCTACATTCTCTTTCCCTTCTCCTTCTGGAACTACAATTACATGTCAGTTACCTGTTTCATATGACTATTAAGTGCTTTTCATCCTTTCGTTTACAGGGTCTTCATTCTTCTTCTGATATATATTCAGGATCATTAATTCTTTCTTCAATTGTGTCTAATCTGTTTTTAAAAATTAAACCGTTTCCTTTTGAGATAATTGTATATTCACACGTAGTTGTAAGAAGTAGTGTAGAGAGACCCCTTTCCCCAGTTTCCCCCAATGGTAACATCTTGCAGAAGCTATGGTACAATATCCATCGAGCATGTTGACACATACTGTCACGATACATAACATTTCCATCTCCACAAGGATCCTTCCTGTGGCCCTTTTACAGCTATAGCCACTCGCCTCCTGACCCATGTCTTCCTTAATCCCTGAAATCACTAACTTGTGCTCCATTTCTATAACTGTGTCATTTCAAGAATGTTACATACATGAAATCATATAGTACGTAGCTTTTTGGGATTGGCTGTTTCCATGCAGTGTAATTCTCTGGAGCTTCAACCAGATTGTTGAACATATCAATAAAAAGTTCATTCATTTTCATGGCTGAGTAGGAGTCCCTGGTATGCATGTGGGCAGTTTGTTTAACCATTTACCAGTTGGAGGGCATCTGGATTGCTTCCAGTTTGGGGATAGAAAGCTGCTATTGACATCCATGTGCAGGTTGTTGTGTGAACATTGGTTTGATCGGGGCACGAGACTCCCCTGGAGCTCGGCAAAGAAGACTCAGTTTGCCCCCCACACTGTTCTTTTTTGGTCTTTTTTCTCTGCCTTCGCCCTGAAGCTGATTGGGTTTGGGGGAGGAGAGTGTGTTGAGAGTCAACCCCCTGCCCTCGCCCACTAGGTGATCATATGGGACTCAAGACCATCGGGGTGGGAGAAGAGCCTTGACCAGCATTTGAAACTGAACTGAACTGGACTAGACCCGGACTCTGTGCTTTTGGAGCAATACTGCTGCCACCTTATAAATAGGGTTGAGACCTGGGCAGAAAGCAGGTCCAAAGTGGCCCCTGTGGGCAGCAGTTATTGGCGGCACAAAACTCCTATTTGCCCAATAAGTGTGTGTCCCTCCCCGAGTGCAGAGGGTCAGGTCATTCTCCATGAACCCACTGGCTGGACTCGATGCTTAGTCACTGGTCCTATCTTCTGAGCCAGGTATTGAAATAGGCTCACACAGCATCAGCCTCAGGCAGGAGGATCACACCAGATAAAAAAGTAGCAAGGGACACTGAGGGTGACATCATGTGTAATTGTCTGGGCCTTGCCCGCCTGCTCCCAGCTCCCCCCAGCGCCGCCAGTTCCCCCTCGTGGCTCTGTCTCCTTTCTGTGCCTTGGGAAGTGGCACCCATCTGGCCTCTTGATCTGCAGTTGGCCCTGGACACCCTGAGGTCTTCAGGATGGACTCGTGTGACCAGCTGCCCCTCACACCGCCTTCGACAGCTCCTCGGCTGAGACCTTAGGCCCTTGTCCTCCACCCTCCCTGACAAGAGAGTGACCGACAACATGCGTGTAGGTCCCTGCGAGCACGTTTTGAAACACGAAAGCAAAGTTTTAAACAGGGAACAGTTAACATGACACTCCTTTATTAAAACCTAAGGACATGTTTATAAAAACGACTGTATATAAAGACAAAAGCAGTGCAACAGCAGTCAGTGTAAAACACATTATTATTACATTATATTATTATTATTAATATTAGGAATATTATTGGTTTTTGGTTTTCCTGGTTATCAACTCTCAGAGAGACCCGATGCCTGCTCACGTCAAGTCGGGTGTTACAGGAGAGAACGTTTCTGTCCCGCCTTCAGCTGCATGCCCTTCTCCCACTGCCCCTGAGGGGACACACCGGACCTGGGAGACTCCTGCCTTGTTGGGGTGACAGCCCCTCACCCTCGGAGTCCCCACTCGTTATTGCACATCACCCAGCCTCTGCCTGTTTGGTTATTTGACTGTAACGAATCCCACCAGCTTTAACACAGAAAACGGGGGAAGAAACTGTGCGTGAGAAGCTGAGGTGAGGTTCCAAGAAGAGATTCTCTCGGGTCACCAGTTTGCTTCCAGTGGTCGGTACACTGGGTGCCCACGGTGGCCGTGCCATCTGGAACTTTCCATCCCATGCACAGGTGATCCTCCCCCGGGCTCCTCTGACTTTGATGGGATTCTGCAGATTTTGGAGGGTGGTTTAGGGCAATTCAACTGGGCCCCTCACTGCACAAACCCAGGAATCACCATTCACGGCGCAGTTGATAGGAACAGTGCCCTGGGAGCCCGTTGCCACTGATGTGACAGCGTTGTGAATGGTGCCCCTTGGAGGTGGGCACTGCAGCAGCCCCGAATTTCAGTCTGTCAAGGGCAAATGGGTCAGGGCTTTGACGTGAAGATAGGAGTTTTAGTTACAGTGTGACTAATGGTCAAAGCCATTCACTCACCAAGCATCTCTCTAGCACCAGCTATTTGGCAGGGTCTTGGACTAGAAACCGGGGTGTGGGAGGGGAAGACGATGCCACCTCCAAGGTCACTTTCATGGACAGGATAGGTAAGTGTTCCCTACTTGCTTTGTGAATCTAAGCATTCCTATTAGGCACAACCAGTCATTTCACAGACAATCCAGCCTCTCCCTCGGACACGGGGTGTTTCCTGACATCTCTGTCTACGGCCGGAATTGCTCCCAGATGGGCACTGGGTACGGAGCTGGGTAAATATTTGTTGACTAGGTGAATGCATGCGTGGATGAACAAATGGATTTTCTAGGGTCTGCTAACGCACCTGGCTGCCCAGCTTCATCACTGGACTTTTCTGGCCTTGACCTCCAAAGTGGCATACGTTCACTGAACTACCATCTGGTGTGCTCCTTGTGCTACAAGGAGGGGCTGGGAGCCTTGTGTGACGTTAGTAGGTGTGCAGGAGGGCACAGGGCATCACCCCAGCCTGGTGATGTGTTCCAGGGCTGCAGATGGCAGTGACAATGGTATCACCCACTCGTTGGGTGGTTGGCTGCCCCTCTGGCCTTTCAAATGGTCTGTGAGGACCAGGCTGACAGCATCTGATGCTCACCAGGTGAGCAGTAAGATCAAGAATTCCCGAGAGTCGCCTCTACCATTCCAACCCGATTTGCATAGCAGGTGAGGGGGGCCCCACATAGACGTGTCTGCGATGATGTGGCTGGCCCCCAACATTGACAAGAAATGCCCCCAATAACCAGTCAGGGCTGCTATGTCAATTTGGATTATTGAGACCTCTGCAAACTCACTCTGAAGGCCAACTATGGCATGACTCTTCCTGTTGGTGGGGGCCAATTAGTTAAGCTGACAAAAATTAAAATAAACCAATAACAATTTTTTAAAAGTGACCCTGGGAAACTTTTTTTTCCGGCACAACCTCTTGTAGACATGATGAATGGGGTGTCAGCTGGGCCACGGAACGGGGCGTGGGCAGGGGCAGTGGGCTGGAGGAGGCCGATCCCTTCCTGGCATGGGCAGGGGTCTCCAGGGTCTGCTGGTATGTGGGGAACAGCACTGGGCATGGCCACCAGCACAGTCTCGTTGTAACTGAAATAACCTAAGGAGAGCTTTGGATTTGACCGTGAGCTGGGAAGCGTCTCTCGGCAGAAGTCTGTTATCCCCACTCCTGGCCGTGCTTTCCCTGACACCCCTCAGTCCTTTCCAGTCTTGGGGCCCAAATTTGCCTGAAGAGGTTTTCCAATAATGACAGGAAATGCCACCCACCCTAGCTAGCCGCCTACCTGCTGTTTTTCTAAAACAACAGAGACTGGATCTACCTGCAGAATCGCGTGTGTGCATGTGTGTGCATATGTGTGCATGTGTGCGTGTTTTCAATTAAGGCCTGTTTCATATTGGTCAGTGTCAAATGTTCGCCTGGCAGCCGGCGGCTCCAGGCACGTCTGCATGAGCAGGCTGCTTACTCCTCAAGTTCCAGGGCGATTTCAGAGGTTAAGGTGAGGGCGAGAGGCCTTGGGTGCTACCAGCTATGGGTTCTGAGTAGAGATTCCAAAACACACCATGATTATACCATCCTCGGACGAGATGGAAAGCATAAAACTGCTCGTTAATAACACACAGTTCCCAGTGGGAAAAAAAGTCCTACAAAAACGGAGTGAGTGACACAGGCCAGCGTCGAATACCGATTCCTTGGTGCCATCTTCTTTCTCTTCTTCTTGCTTTTCTGTTTTGTATATTTTTATTGTTATTTTTACAAATTACGTGGTGATAGCCAGAAGCACACAGTAAAAAGTAAACGGAGGCAGCTTAAAAACTCACGTTTGGGAGTCACTAAAAAACACTAACACTATATATCTCTACTTGAACTTGTTACTACCCTGCATCTTATTCTCAGGGACACTCCTATTGGCACGTCCACCTGCCACAGTAGGATGCGGATGGGATGGCCCAGGGTCCCGTGGGGTTTGGGGGAGCCCTTGATGTGGGCAGCGACTGAATTATACACACCTGCCTTCTAAGGGCCACTCACCACCACGGTCAGTGTTCTCACCCCTTCCACCACTCCATGAGGCTGTGAATGTCGTTACCTCCCCCGAGTCCCCACACTACACACTTGACAGGTGAAAAACTGAAGCTCAGAGAGGGAAAGCGATTTACCTAAGGCCACCCAGCTGGAAAGGAGCAGTGCTGCGTTCTCTGCACCAATGGCTGCCCTGGTACTGCTTGCATCTGTGATGTCTGTTGAGCTATAGTTCCATCCCAAGCCCAGCTGAGACAATAAACCCCCAAGAGAATTATCTATTGGTCGCTCCTAAAAAGACCTCTGCTGGGGCCAGGAGCAGCAACCTGCAAGTTGTAAATCTCAGGGCTACGGATCAGGTGAATCCTAGCCCTAGCTGGTATATGTGACAATGACCATTGTCTCCAGGTCTCCGGGGCAGGGAGACAAGGCCACCAGCTCCTTTATGGCAAAGGAAGCATCTCTGTGTGAGCAGCTGCATGAGCGTCACCCATAACCACAGGAAGGCAGACATGCAATCCCCTAAATGCCTGGTCTGACTCCTTCCTCTTACAGATGGGGAAACTGAGGGCAGAGAGGACACGGGACTCACCTGAGGTCACACTGCTCTTAATGCAGAGTGGATGTCAGGATCTGGGTCTTGTGCCCACCTCTCCTCAACCACCCACAGTTAGGTTGCCCTGATCCTGAGACTCCTCACATGGGATGCAGGTGTGGGCTGATCCAGTTGGGCTAAGCGGCTGCTGGGCACCTTCCATGGCAGTCAATTCTCTGCATGGATAAAGCCTGGCACATGTCCGGGCATGACTCGCATCTCAGGGCAAGGAAGCCAGGTTCATCCCTAATCAAGACCCCAAGCAAAAGTTCTCCTGCTTTGCCTCTACCAAGCTGTCTGCCTGGGCCTTGGCACCACTGTCTGGAGAACGTGGGACTGAAGCTATGGGCCTGGGTCTTCCACAGCCTGCTGTGTGACCTTGGGCAAGCCACTGGACCCATCTGAGCCTCAGTTTCCTAGTCCATGAGATGGGGAGAGTCCCTTCTTTGTGGGGCTGTTGAGAGGATGAAGAACCATCTGTGTGGAAAACACTTTATACCCTGGAAAGCTCTTTCTGCTTTATCAAAGGACAGGGGTTTGTTCTGTGCAGCCTTATGCTGACACACAATGAGCCACAGAGTCTGGGCTCTCTCACCCTCATCCCCTTCCGCCTCCCTCTGGGTCCCAGGCACCTTGGATTTCTTCCGAGTCCCTGCAACCACTGAACCTGTGGCTGCCTCAGGGCCTTTGCACTAGCTGTTCCCTCTGCCTGGAATGCTCTTTCCCTCTTCCCCTGGCTGGCTCTTACCATTCAGACCTGGTCTTAACCAGATGGCCCAAGCTCAACACGACCTGCACTCATTGTGACTGAATTCTCAGCAGAGCGCTCACCACTATTTCTACCTTCCTTATTCTCTACTTATTTGCTCCCTCCCTGTCCTCTCTCCCCAGCTAGAAAACCGGTACCATGAGCGGTGAGCAGGGGCCTGCCAGCTCACTGCTGTGTCTGATGGAGTCTGGGTGTGAGAACATTGTTGTGGCAAAGTGCGGATACGTGATCAGAGGGGACACACACTTATTGAGCAGGGCCCACAGAGTTAAGAGTTGGGGGTAGGTTTTGGTATGAGTGACACTGGTGGAGTAAGTGTGTCTACACTGGCAGTGTGGCCCTCGAGACTGATGTGATCACATCCCTGGGCAACGCCCTTCCTTGTGTGTCCCAGGGCAGTGGGGTGGGCAGTGGCCACGGTGAGTTTTGTGGATGAAATTGCAGGCATCCGAGTTTGTGTGGAAGTCCCACCTTAAAGTGGAAGGGCTTCTGGAACCTTCCCCTCTAGGTTTCCATACTGCTTATCACCCTGCCTGGCAGAGATCTGTGTGTCTGTCTCTCCCACCAGATGGTGCCTCCCCTGGGCCAGGGCCAAGGACTCCCTGACTCATGTCCCATCCTTACACGGCCTGGCACAGGGCCAGGCACACAGCAGGTGCCGAAGCAGAATGTGCTGCGCGAATCAGGGTCCAGGCAAATGACGGTAGAGAACCAGGAGGGAATGGCCCGTCCACCAGAAAGTGACTGGGAGATGCTTCGGGACTCTGCTGGGAGCTTAAACTTTGGGCTCCTACCCCCTGAGGTCAACCGAGGGGCTAGTGTCCTCCTCACCGTGTGACCCGGCACTATCCCCACTCTGAGCTGTTTCTGCAGGGGGTTCATCACATCCCCACCCAGGTGGCGAGAGAGGATGTGCACAAAGGCACCCAAACAAGTGCCCGCCCCGTGGATGACCCACGGCACCGCCCTTACCATTACTGTTGCTATGGGAATGACATCCATAAGAACAAACCCTTCCTGGCATTTTCAAATCCCCAGCGCCCCCAGAAACACAGCAGGGCTGGGCCCCAGGCTCACCAACTCCATCTGGTTCACAGCTGCCAGCTGTAGCAAAGAGCTGAACCCAGGATGCTGACGAGGAACCCCCACCACAACGTGACATGTGCCCATCAGGCACCTTGGGGGAACTCAATAAAAACCAAACAAACAAAAGAACACCCAAATCACACACACACACACACACACACACACACACACACACACACACTCACTCACATTCAATACTCTGACATGGAGAGGCCCACAGGCCACTACTGGAGGAAACAGAGAAAAGGGAACGGACACGACGCAGAGGCCTGACTCCTTCCAGCTTGAATCGGCCAGAGCAGCTTTCTGTTTGTCATCTCGAGTTCACAATCATGTCACCTCTCAGAAGCCACCAGCCCAAAATGGGACTATTGCTTGCGGACGGGTGGCTGAGAATCCCCTCCCCTGCACCCCTGGGCCCCGGCCCCTGAGTTTGCTCCGAATCTTAGAAGTCTCAGAAGGGGGTTTTGGGCACAGGTGGCATTTCCTCCTCTGCCACCACCGCAGCCGCCTCGGCTCTCCCTGGCGTCTCTGTGAAGTTGTTCTTCTTGGAGGCTGCACCGCGTGCTTCGGGCCTCACCTCCCCCATCCTGAGGCAAAAGGGTTTTCTGGGGAAGCAGAAGGAAACAAAATATCACATGGTGTCTCCTCCATGGGGACACACTGGGGACATTTCTCTCGGGCCTCAGTACCAGGAGAAGCCAGTTTTTCTCTGAGCCCATGACTTGTCTTTGTCTTCTGGATATTGAGAACTGTTTGACTTTAAGACTGGAAGCAAGACAAGCAAACCTGTTGACACAACAGTTCCATATAGTACTAGCCCCGTGCCCCATGCAATAAGACAAGAAAATGTACTGTGTCAGGCATGGAATAGAAAGGCCCAAATTACAATTATTTGCAGGTGAAATACATAGAGAATCCACGAGAATCAATAGGCTAATTATTAGAACAGAGATGCAGATATAAAGATACAATTTTCAATCTGTGAGACATCAGATCAACTTAGAAAACCAACAGTGTTCATTTACCTCAACAGTTACCAACGTGATTGATTACCTGTCTTGCCTTGGGACGGTCCCAGTTAACAACTGTTGTTCTGACATAATTTTTAATATTGTTCCCCTTTCATGCTCAAAGGCATTCTGATTCTGATGATAAACCATATGGTCACCCTGGCTACAACAAACTAAAAAATATTAAGAATGGATACAGATACCATTCATAATTATAATAAAAACCATTATGAATCTTGGAGTCACACCACCGGACATGACCATGTCGTACAAAGCCATGGAGAGGAAACCAGGGCACTGCTGGCACAGGGACAGGCCAGGAGACCAATAGGGCAGGATCAGGAGTGTGAACACTGACGCATGGGGCACTTACACCTTTGATAGGCAGAGTCAAGTTGCCTTAGCCCTTTCTTCTCTCAAATCACCTCCAAACAAGGACAGGAAGGAAGAGAAACACAAACTCCATCTGTGGCAGGCATTGTGAATTCCCTGTCTTATATCCATTTATAGGACAATTGCCCAGTCACAAATACTCACTTTCGCAGACTCCCTTGAAGACAGGGGTGATCACATGACCCCATCTGGCCAATGACGTGTAAATGGAAATCTCCTTGGAAGGGGATATGAACCTAGTAAGAGCACAAGAATGAAGCACCCCACTAGTGCAGGTGGAATGGAAAGCAGAGAGAAACTTGGTTCTGGTAGTCTCCGACTGTCCACCTCCAAACTAGTGTGTCTGGGTTTCTGCTACTTGCATCTGATTATAGCTCTTTAACTGATGAAACACCTTCGACCAAGCTCTAGAGTATGTTAGCAGGGGCTGCGGAGAATTTGAGGGAGGGGAATCTGACAAAGCAGCACAGCCCATCTTTCTGGAGTGAGTAATACTCCCAGGGGCGGAGCCCAGCCCCCATTCTGCATCACTGGGAACGTGTGCATGGCGTCTGAGGATGAGAGAGTCCATGGAGCCTTCTCCTGTGCTTCACAGACAAAAAACTAGGTCATAGTTCCCCACCACCTGCCTTATCTTTCTCCACAGCATGTCTCTCTATCTAGCACATCTCATATTGTACTTATTGGTCCAGGTTATTGTTTGTCTCCCCAAACTAGAAAGTAAGCTGCAAGAAGGCCAAGGTGTTTGTGTGTTGTGTTCATTTTTGTGTTGTCGGGGTCTAGAATAGTAACTGGCATATAGTAGGGGTTTAATAAATATTTGTTTAACGAATGAATGAACCAAGAAATTAAAGCCCAGATGAACCATGTTTTAAGTATAAAGTCAACAGAAAAACTTTTTGCATACTCGTATTTTCTTTTAATTATATCTCCCATGAGCCCTTCTTATATAAATTGCTGGAGGACACACTTAGGATACCCAAGTGTAGATGAAGTAACTCTGGGCAGAGCACTGGCAGTGAGAATCTATTTAACTGTAGGACTATGTCTGAAACAAATCTAAAGATTGTGAGTATTATAGAAAAGAATGAAAGAGAAAATAGAGAACAGATATAAATAACAGGAGAGGTAGAGGTGAGAAGGAGGGAGGTAATATATATAAACTATATCTTATGCATTTATAGTTGCAGAGCTACAGAATCACTTAGAGGTGTAAGTAAAATTAGAGACACAAAGGTAAATAGAAAAATAATATAACATATGATAGAATCAACTAAAATCATTTAATGGGAGGTAGAGAAGGGAAGGGAATCATTCATACCAGGGAGAAAATAAACATTGTCCAAATAAAAAGAGGATTAAGGGTATCATATAACAGTATAATTATGAAGATAACCATGGGATCAAAAACACAGCTTTCCAAAATGTCAGTAGAATATACACAAAAAAATAAAACAAAGAAAACAGAGACCATATGGTGAAAATTGACAACCCCCACAAAACCTATAAAAGCAGAAAGCATATAATAAACTATGATGACAGAACTGAGACCAAATATATCTGCCATATCAGTAAATGTTAATGAGCCATATACACTTGCGAAAAAAAGAAAATGACTCTCAGACTGTATTACAGATGAAATCTGCCGAAGGTAGGATGATTCAGAAAGGTTTAATATGAAAGAACAGACAGATGATGAAAAAATTCTAGTGATGGCCACATAACAATATGAACGTATTTATGCCACTGAGCTGTACACTTAAAAATGGTTAAAATGGTAAATTTTATGTTATATGTTTTACCAAATTAAAAAAAAAAAAAAAGGATGAGCAGAAACATATCAAACAAATGCAAACCAAGAGAAACCAGGGGTTTTGACCTGATTATTAGATAAAGCTGAAATTAAGGCAAGAAATATTTAATGAGAAAAAGAAGGACACTGTGTGGGAATCAAAGATAAGAGTCACCTTGAGGATCTAAAAGTAATGTGTGTTTTGCACCAAATAACATGGTGTCAACATTCATTGAGCAAGAACTGCTGGAAAAGTAGAAAGAAAAAAAGAGTGTGAGTGTATACTAGTATTAGTGCCTTCTAATTCATCTCTTTTGTAAATAATCTAATTAATAACTGTGTGTGTGTGTGTGTGTGTGTGTGTTGTGTGTGTGTATTAGCAGAATCTACCTTCTGTTTAAATACTGTTGAAAATGCACACACACAAAATGATTGCCAGGCTACAAAGAAAGTAAATTCCAAAAAGTAGAGATAAGACAACATTCTCTAATCTCAATATACTAGAGTTTGAAACTATTACCGATATTAACAAAACCACAAAACAAAACAAATTCTGCCACTAAAAAGTTTTAAAATTCTTTAAAATAACTCACGTCAAAGAGAGAGCCAAAAATAAAAATTACAGGACAACTTGACAATAATAAAAATAAAAACATTACAGCTCAGAATTTGTGGGATGCAGCCAAAGCAATGCTCAGAGGAAAAATTATAGCTTTAAATATTGATATTAATAAACAAGAAAACATGAATTAATCATCCAACTCAAAAAATTAGAAAAGAAAGGCAAAATAAACCCAAGGAAGGTATCAGAAAGTGATAAATTAAGACTGAAATGAAATTAAAAACAGTAAAAGGAAGGAATGAATATATAAACTCAATTTTTGGTTCTTTTTGAAAAACAATGAAACTGTTGGTGAATCTAGTAAAGTAGAAGGAGGAAGTGACAACTTGGAAGTTATCTGCACTTATGCTCAGCTATTCCACTTCTCCACTGTCCCTTAACCTCTCCAGGCAGGCTTTTGTCCCAACTATTTTGCAGAATTTGCCCTTGTCAAGGTCACCACAGACCTCCACGTTGCTGCATCTAGTGGTCACTTCTTGGTCCTCCTTTTGCTTGCCCTCTTGGCAGCATTGACACAGATGTTCACTCCTCGTGTTTCCAGGATACTCCAGCTTCTCTCCTGGTTCTCCTCATTCTCAGGCTTCTCTGCAGGCCCCTCCCCACCTTCCCAGCATCCTTTTCTCCTCTCCATCCCTACTCACTCCTGCAGATCTCATCTCCCCCTAAGGACTTAAACACCCTGCAGGCTGAGGACTCTCCAGCCTCCATCTCTCACCTGAACTCAAATCTCTAAACGGTCTACCTGACATCACCAACTGGATATTTAATAGACATCTCAAACTTAATATGCCCTGAACTGAAATCCAGATTGGCCCCCCAAACTAACTTTTCCCACGATTTTCCTGATCTCAGCAAATACAACTCCATCTTTCCAGTTGCTCACATGGGAGTCCCAGGGCGTCTCTGGTCCCCCTCTTTCTCTCACACCCCACATCCAATCCATTAGCAAATCCCATTGTCCCTTCCTTCCTTCCTTCCTTCCTTCCTTGGAATTCCTGCGGCCTCCTTTGCTCCGACTGGTCCAAGCCAGCAGGATCCTCTCAGTGGCCTCCCCACTGGTCAACCCCTTCCGTCTATTGTCCACACGGCAGCCAGAGGAATCCTGTGAAAATCTGCATCAGATCATGTCAGTCCTCCGCTCAAAACCCTCAATGGCTCCCAACTCACTCAGAGTAGAAGCCGAAACCTTCCCCTGCATCCTCTCTGATCAAATCCCTTATCTTCTCCCTTTGGTTCACTCCACTCCAACAGGGGTGGCTCCTTTTACGTGTCGATTTGACTGGGCCACGAAGGCCCAGATGTTTGGCTAAACATTATTTCTGGGTGTGTCTGGGAGGGTGTTTCTGCATGAGATTCATATTGGAATCGCTAGACTGAATCAGGCAGATGGCCCTCCCAGACGTGAGTGGCGTCCTCCAGTCTACTGAGGGCGAATAGAACAGAGCAGGCAGGCAGAAGAAGGCAGAAGTCCCTCTCTGCCCGCCTGTCTCTGAGCTGGGACATCGGTCCTCTCCTACCTTCACACTTGGACTCGCACCAGAACTTACACCAGCAGCTCTCCTGGGTCTCCCCCTTGCCGGCTGCAGACCTTGGCATTTCTCAGCCTCCATAACTGCAGGAGTCCATTCCTTATAGTAAATCTGTTCCTATGTTTATGTCTTATTGATTCTGGTTCTCTGGAGAAGCCAGGCTAACACACGACCTGCACCAGCAGGCTCCTGTCTCCTCTCCTGGATAAACACACTGCTTATTCCCTTATCTCCTTCGAGTCACCCATTAGGAGACCCTCTCTGACCACCCTATCCTAAACTGCACTCCACCTTAGACTCTGTTGCTCTCAGGTTGTTTTTCTCCCTGGCACTTAGCACCATCTACCTGTCCATATAGTTTACGTTCCGGTATGTATTTTTTAAATTGTCTGTAGGCTCCATAAGAAATAGGGCTTTTCATTGGTTTGGCCCCACCCATATGTCCCCAGGACCAATAATGGTGCATAGAGCAGGTGCTCAGTGAAGATGAGGGGAACAGACAAGTAACCAGAGACGAACAAAAGAGCCTACCACCCAACTCTGTCCACCTATATCAGAAAACCTTGAGGAAATAGGTGGATTTCCAGGAAAAGAGAAATTACCCAAAGGATCCAGGAAGAGAGAATCAACACAGAGTAATTCCCAAGAAGAACGAGAAAAACCAATAAATTGCAAATTCAAAGTCTACACTTAGAGAGACACAAATCAAAGCCATAATGAAAAAGTATTCCAAGGCACAGACAAAAGGAACCTTCCACGTGCTTTCACTCATCACGTCGGCAAAGACCAAAAAAGTTGTGCCCCGTGTATTTGCTGGTTTGTGAGGGAGAAGCCTCTGCTTCACTCCTGGCAGAACCCACATCGGGGTCACTTCTGTGGAAGGCGGTGTGACGCGTAGCAAAGTCACAGAAGCACACGCCCTCTGACCCAGCAATTCCACTTAACGATGATCCCAGGAACATATTCACAAGGGCAAAATGCAGATCAGCTTACTTATTGCAGCCATGTGGGTGAAAGATGAGATTAGGGTCAATGAAATGTCCCTCAGTAGGGCACTGGTTCAAAAGCAGTGCGCTGATACGATGGAGAACACTGCAGATGTCAGAGACGCTAGGCAGCTTCCAGGAGGCCCGGCTGTCGGCTGCCCCAGGACGCCACCCGCAGAGACCCCCCCATTCTCTGATTTCCATCCTGGAACTCACTCATTGGGATGGCCTCTCCCCCAGACTTTACTCTTGAATAACAACAGCCTCCTGGAGATGCCACTGGCACGTCTAACAGGCTTCCTGTTCTTAACACATCCAAAACTGAACTCCTGGCCTTCCCTCTAAAGCCACTGTTCCTTGGGCCCCTGCATCTCGGCTGAGGGCAGGTCCATCCTTCCAGTAGCTCAGGTCAAAAGACTTGGCACTGTTCTCGACACCTTTTCTCTTACACCCAAGTCCAAGCCATCAGCCAATCTCATCTGCTCAAGACAGATATAAAGTCTAGCCACTTCTCGCCATTTCCACCATCACTACCATGGTCCAAACTACCCTCCTCTCTCGCCTGGGGTGTTTCAGTCCTCTTAATTGACTTCTCTGCCACACCTCCCTAGCGTGCATTCTCAACACAGAAGCCAGAATCATATAAATATACATGTATATATGCAATCTCTTCAGCTTGAAACCCTCTAATGACTTCCCATCACAAAGGCGCTGCTGACTCCCCACGCTGCCCCCCTGGTACCTTTCTGACGTGATCTCCTCTCATGCCCCCTTGGCACTCTTCAGCCGCACTGGCCTCTTTGCTGTTCCCGCAACATTCCTGGGTATTCCTGCCTCAGGGCCCTTGCACTTGCTGTTTCCTCTGCCGAGACGGCTCTCCTATGCATCTCCTATGCAACGTGTGAGGCTCACTTTCTCAGCAACCTCAGGTCTTGGTGCAGACGGCTCCTCGGGGAGCCTCCTGACCCTCCTGCACCCCGAGCCCCCTGCTGTACGGCTCCACGCTGCACCGCCCACCAGCTGCTCTATTGCCTTCTTCATTTGAGGACTGTCTGCCTTCCCTCCGGCTCCTGCAGCCCCCTAGGGAAGGGCTGTTGTGTCTGCTGCTCTAGCCCAGCCTGACAACTGGGTGGGGAGGGACCATAGGAGATTCAGGCTCGAGGGGCAGCGACGTAATGGGGAGTTCCAGGGGCGGAGGGACGAGGGACAGCAAGTCAGAGGAGGCTTGTGGAAGAAGTCCAGGTGTTTGTCCAGGTTTGCTTGGCTCCCCCAGAGACAGTGAGCTCATTACCTCACAGCCCATCTGACTGTCAGCTGCTCAGTTAGTTGAAAAACTGTTATAACGCTGGCCAAACCCCTCCTGTGTTTACAGCCTGCTCCTAGTGGCCCTTCTGAGATACGGGGCAGCAGGTAACATCCCTTCTTGCTCATCTTAGCTGTTCCAGGCTGACGTGGAAAGAGGCTCCCCAGTCTCCGAGTGGAGGCAGCACCACCCCTGACCTTGGCCAAGGCCTCCACGCTCTGTCCCTGCTTCTGGGCCCTACGTCCAGGCCAGCGTCTGTATTTCCCCAAGGTGACTTCTCTGGAGGGCAAAAGCTGCTCCTGTCCCTCCATTGGGAGACCCTCTGTCTGGGGGCGATAAGCACAAACTCCAAGCTGGTGGACCCTCGAAGGGATGGGGCACGCTGAGGGTCTCTGTGGTACGACATTGCTCTATTTCTCTGGGCAGTGGGAACATAGTGTTCGTTGCACTATGTTTATGCCCATATATACATTATATATATATATTTTTGCATAACATGAAATATTCCAAAATCAATGTTAAAAAAATTCTGCTCATGGTTTCTGAGCGGGTAATGTTTTTGTGCCTTCGCTGGACACTGGGGGCCTCTTATTGCCAGGCATCTATTACTGTTTCTATTAGGCTGGTGTAAAGGTAATTGCAGTTTAAAGGTTAAAAAAAAATTGCAAAACCCGCAATTACTTTTGCACCAACCTAATAGTTTTGTGCCCTCCACATTAAAGAACTCTCTTCCCAGAATGCCCGAATGTGATGACACACTCTCCCACAAATTGGGATCATCCTCCCCTTTTTCTACTTGGCAAATTCCTTCTCATCCTTCAAGACCCTGATCACCGGACATCCCATCCGTACAGCTTGACTATCAGTCCACACGGCACTGGAAAGGGTCTGGGAGCAGGAAACGCCACCGGCATCAGAGCCAGACAGGCCTGAGTTCAGATCCCAACTCTGCCTTTTACAAGCTGTGTGACCCACGGCAAGTCACTTAACCTCTCTGGGCCTCAGAACCCACCTGACACCACTCCAGTCACATAGGACCATGCTTACTGCTGCTCAGCGAGGACTTTCACTGCTGTGGACATCCCCTGGCCATGTGCCAGCTCTGACTTGGCCCGTCTGAACACAGCCCAGTCCCTCTGGACACTGGCCAGCCCATCAGCCCCACTGCGTCCTATGTGCTTTGGGAATGCTTTGCCTCTGTGCAACCTTCTGGAACAAAGCTTCAGCAAATATCAATTTTTTTTCTGCTTTTGTGACAACCACACCTTGGCCATGCCAGGAGCTGCAGTCCACGAGCGTAGGAAGCCCATGTGTGGCCGCTGGCTCCTATCACCAAAATCCCCCTCCCCACCCTGATCCCAGGGCCACCATCCTCCCAGGCACCTTCCCCATCGCCTGGCCCCTCACTGCCAAGCAGCCCATGGGAACCAGGCCCAGAGCCACCAATGCTTCTCTCACTCAGTATCATTGTCGTTGCCTCCCACGAGGCCTTCTGGAAACCTGTACTGGTGGTATCTTCTGCCAGGCCTGGGCTGGGTGCTGGGGGCACAGACCCGAGTCAGGAGTGAGCCCTGCCCTCAAAGTCTCCAAGTTGGTGGGGGAGCCATACCAGGACCCAGACAAGAGCAGCAGACCCACACTGTGTCAGCCCTTTACAAGCTGTGTGACACAGGGCAAGTCACTTAACCTCTCTGGGCCTCAGAACCCACCTGCACCACTCCAGTCACATAGGACCATCCTTACTGCTGCCCAGCAGATCTTGGGGGACATGGCCTTGAATGGGGACAGGGGGCAAAGGGGTCAGGGAAAATTCTGGGGGAGCTGCTGCCGGGCTGGGCCTGAGCAGTTAGCCAGGAAGAGGACTGCAGCAGGGGGCACAGGATGCTCCTGGCAAGGGTGACTCTGGAGAGGTGCCGCCACCAAGTGCTTCGACTGCCAGGCGACGGCATCTGGACCGTCCTAGGGCCCTGGGAGCAGACAGGAAGGTCCTTCCAATTCATAATAAAGGCAGAGTTCGGGCTGATGTGTGCTGGGGATTTCCTCCATGTCAGGGGCTGCTCCAGGCTCTTCTGTGCATCGTCTCACTTAGCTCTCCCAACACCCCTGTGAGGTGAGATCATTGTTCCCCCCATTTACAGATGCGGAAACAGAGGCTCAGGAAGGTAATGTAACTTGCCCAGGTCACACAGTATCTAGTTAGCGATGGGGCTGGGAGTCCAGCCTGGTCTGCTAGGTGCCCAGCTGCTCTCGCGGGGCAGTAGCCTGGGGGCTGAGGACAGCAGGCCCCGGTGACAGAGGTGCAGAGCCTGAAACCAGCAGCGGGGGGGCCCCACTGGCTACATGTGCACACGAATTGGAAAGACAAGACCAAGCACCTGGCAATTTGAATAACAATGAACGCTTCCAGAGCACTGAGCGTCTGTGACAATCCGACAAAAGCAGAGGAGTCACGAGGCACAACAGGACTAATTGCGAGGTGAAAGGCACACAAACGCCCCCCTCAGCACTGATAATAGCTGGCAGTTATTTAGCGCTGACGATACCATGCCAGGCATGGGGCGAGGAGCTTTCAGCACGTTTTCTGTCGCATTCTCACAGCAATAGCGATGGAGATGGTACTCAGCACATCTTACAGAGGAGCAGACGGTGCAGAACCACTGCGTGACCTGTGGGGACGGAGATGGCAAGCTCGTGCAGGGGGGATCAGAGTCTCCAGGGTGGGCGGAGCTCTCAGCCACAAAAGGCGTGGTCCTGGGAGGCTGTCTGGAGGAGGTGTGCTTCGTAATAATCATAGAAAGGGAAACACAAGCATCAGGAAAACGCAATGTAAAACTTAAATGAGCTGCCCCTACAAGCCCACTGAAAGGGCCAAGATACAAAAGACTGACCACACCAAGCGCTGTGGAGAGGCCCAGGAACTCTCAGATTCTGAGGGGAACCCTGGTTTGGCTACGGTGGAAAACTGGCTGGCAGTACATACGAGAGCTGAACGTTAGCCTGTCCTGTGACCCTACATATAGACCCGAGTAGGCACAGCTAAGGCCCCCAAAGAGGTCCCTGTCCTAGTTCCTCAGGAGCTGGGGCTGCGACCTCACGTGCTGAAAAGAACTCTGCTGGTGTGTATACACTGCGGACCCTGAGGTGGGGAGATTGTCCTGGACTACCCACGTGGGCCCAGGCTAACCACAAGGGTCCCTGAAACAGGGGGCAGGCGGGTCAGTCAGAGAAGGGCTGGTATAGAGCACCAACGCACCACCACAGAAGCCCCGGCCGTACGGAGCAGATGAGCTGATGGGAAAGATACAGTCCGGTCCGTCTGCCAGGAACGCAGGGGACTGGGGGTGAGGGAGGGTGAGGGGGGCTGATGGCCGAGGGGGCTGACCACGTGCTCTGCAGCTACAAGGCTGGCGGCTGCTCTGGCTTCAGCAGCGGGGCAGGAGGGGTCCGTGGGGACCTGTCCCTGGCTCTGGGAGCCTCATTCTTCATGCCCTGCGTAGCCTTCCTTCGCGTCCTCTCACCCGCCTGACTTCTGGACATTGCTCAGGGACCTCAGGGTCTTGAAACATCTCCATCCAAAAGGTTAATTTTTAATGCCGCTTTGGTAAATATTTGATGCCCTTGCTTTTCCGGGAGATCTGAGTTCGACACGAAATGCCACGTAGTGCTCCAGACGCTGTCCTTTTCATCCGCAGCCGGTGTTCCTGACTCCCCCTCCTCCAGCTCTACAAAAATAAAGACTCTCTCCCTTTGCCTCCTGCTATGAATTTTTCAAAGCACTTTCCACATCCATTCTTGTCCCTGATAGGCGTCTCCATTAGCCAGGCACAAGTGCAGAGAGGTTTTAGTTTGAAAGACACTGTAGAAGCATCTGAACTTGCTCCGGTCTTACACAGGGGAAAGTGAGGTGGGGCAGGGGGTGGGCTGGGGTGGTGACGGTGTCAGGGGTGATGTGGCCGCCCAAGGTTAAACAAAAAGCCAGCAGGGGCGGCGGAAGTCAAACAGGCAGGCATGAGGCCGTGCGCTCAGCTCCCAGCACTGGGATCTCTGTGGGGACTCAGATTGTCCCTGCCCTCGCCCAGGCCAGTGGGCACAGATGTGACAACAGACCACATGGTCCTGGCTGTGAGGGAGGGAGGCCTGGAGGAGGAGAGGGATTTGAGCAAGGTTTTGAGGAATGAGCAGGAGCTCGTGGGGACCTGGGGTGGGGACCCAGGGAGGGGACCAGGCTTGAGTGAGCATCTCACAAGCAGAGACGGGGTCGGATCCACTCTGTGTCCCCAGCTCTGGCTGGGGGTCCAGACTTTGGTCCACATTTTGTAAATCCTTGTGAGACAAACGTGCCTCCTAGCTCGGGGGTGTTTGCCCCTAGCCCTTCACCGTGCACGGCTCCTGGTCTCCTGACCCCAGCTCTGTCTGAATCTCTGTGCTCCCTCCAGTCTGAGTGCTGACCTGGTCCCATTACTACTTACTGCTCCCCTGGCCTGCCTCAGACGCCTCGCCCTGGTCCACTCCCCATGCCCTCTCCACTGCCCTCGGGTAAGGGCAGAGGTGGCCGGAGAGGCCGAGGCTGAAGCCATGGTCACAACCCCGCATGTAGTGTGCCTACAACACACGCTCATGCCCACAAACACCATGGACATCATACTACACACGCGCTCACACTATACCCACACTATGGATACAGATAAGACACACACACACACACACACACGTCTTTTCCTTTCCTGGCTGGCACCATCGCCAAGGAGGGGGCCATCCATCACGGGCAATATGTCCGAGTCCGCCATCCCTCCTGGGGCCTCCCTCTGCCCATCAGGCACCCACCTGTCCCTCCTGGCAGCTCTCCATCCCCCGCTCGCCTGTGACCTGCCCTGTCCTCAGGACTACATCCACCCTTTACAACTCCTCTCCCCTGGGGCCACGGCCCAGGCTTCCCACCAAAGTCAGCGACAAGAAACCCACCGTGGTTTGCCCACAGCTGCCACCCCACCTCTCCTCCAGCACTGTCCTTCCAGGTCTGTGACAACACCACACTGTCCCTCATTCAGACCCTCTAGTCGTCCTTAGTGCTCCCTTCCCCCACCCCACATCCAGTCCCTCTGTAAGTCCTGTCTGCATCCGAAATACTTCCAAATCAGTCCATTGCTCCCAGCCGACAGCCTCTTCCTTGGGGCACAGTGATGACCTCCCCACAGCCTTCCTGCCTCCTGCAATCGGCCGGAGGCAGAGCGCTCTCACCAAACTCCGTTGGACCAAGTTACCACCAGTAGCTGCCCAAGGCCCTTCACCTGTTTTCCTTAAGCTAATGGACACGCCCTCTCCCCATCGTGATGGCTGCTGCACAGACTCCCCGTTTCCTCCCTTCTCACATGGCATGAACTGTGAGATGCACCGTGGCCTGCATCTGGCTTTTCCGGAAAGAAGCAAGCAGTGCTCCCTCAAATAAATGTACATGTCAGTGGGGGCCACATCTGGATGCTAGAGGCCTTTTGAGGTGACAAAGCCGTGACACTTAGGCATGTAAGTGACAGGACCCCTCGGGTCGGGCAGGCACACGGCCGCTGGCATGTTAGGAACAAGGGGTTTGCTACAGGGACTCGAATTTCCACACTTGGGGGCAGGGAAGGCTCCGAGGAGGGTCACAGTGCTGGATGGGACAGCAGGGCAGGGCGCGCTGGCAGGGTGCGGGAGTGGGGGGACAGGGGCGTGGGGGGCGGCTGGAGGGGAGTCCACGATGAGACCTCTGGGATGTGTCTGTGGGGTCGGTAGTCAGGAAGGAGAGCGGAGCACAGAGGAAACCCTGAGGACTCCCTTGTCCTGGGGCACCTCTACGGCCATGCCCCCCAGCGGTAAGGCAGCTGTTTCCACCTCCTGGTCTCAGACAACTCCAGTCAGCCGTACCAGGAAGTGGATTCTGCGATGCAAAGGCCGCAGGAGTGGCCAAGCTGACAACAGAACAATCTAGCACAATATCCCCCTTTTCTATTCTGGGTAGAGTACCTATGAGGTCAGCTCTCAGCAACCTCAAACTTTGGGGGAGGGGTGGCATTGGGCAGGCACCCTTTTCCCACTCACAGAGTGCACAGAGACAAGGAAAGGGAATATTTGGGGGGTCTTTCTTATGAATGGGGTGCTGGACTAGGTCCTCTGCACAGCCTCTCGGATTCCGTCCCCGTGATCCCCCTGCCAAGTGGGGATTATCTGCTCCCCCATCGATGTCTAGCTCAGACAGGTGAAGCAGCTTGCCCAAGGACACACAGCTGGGCAGCACAGAGCCCGGTGCCAGCCCAGCCCAGGGGACCGCAGAGCCCTTGTTGTTGCCACCCCCGGGCTGCAGTGACCAGCAATGAGCATGATGGAACCACTCCCAGAGCTCATGGCCAAAGCACTGAGTGCCCCTGGCACCCCCCGGGGAATTTAGGACAGGAAGACCATTGTGGAGGGTGTCTATGAGGAGCGGGTGCCCTCGTGGCCCACAGGCAAGCGTTGGTTTCCATCATTCTGATGGGAACCAAAATGCCCACGTTGGGAAACATTTGCTGCACCAACAAGCATCTATTCTTAGAAGCAAATATTTTAGCAGTTACAGCCAGAGTTTTAATGGCGGGTAATAATGAAGGAAAGATTCGTTGGTCCGCCCTGACCCGCACCGATGGAGATAAATTTCTTCTTCTTGCTCAGAGGCGCCTGATGGGGGAACCGGCCTATTCAGAGCCCCTGAACTAAACGGTTTGGGGGATATCGCAGCCATCGGCCCAACCACGGGTTTCTCTTCATGGTGATCTGACTGTCCACACTGTCCTCGCTGGATCCCAGAGGACATTTATACGAATTCCTGTCCAACTGACATAGAGGACCATCCTCCTTTCTGGAGGGTAGTTAATGACCCTCCAGAATCACCCAGGCCTTTGTGGAAACATCTCTTCGCTAATTTCTCAGGCGAGGGGGCATCTTTGTTTACACAGTAATAGGCTGCAGGTATGGTCGGGTTAGGGAACCTTAATTAAGATTTCAAGTAGAGCGCTGGGTGGGCAGCGTGGGTCTCCCCCAGGGCCGGGTCAGTGGGCGCCAGGGCAGGATGGCTGGAGCTCCCTCCGAGGACAAGGTATGTCTGACTCGGCCACTGGACGGCATATCTGTGGGAATGGGGGTGCTGCTTGGCTGAGCACCTGCTGTGTGTCACACTCCTAACCTCCTGAGCCCTTATTTTCACAGACAGGCAAACGGGCTAGGGAGCAGCGAGTGACTCTCCCAAAGTCATAGGGCCCGTAGATCTGGTTGGCGGGACCCAAGGCCCTTGCTCAGGCACCCCACTGAGCCCACAGACAGAGGAAACTCCAGCTGGAACTTGGGCTGGAAGAGGGGGTGGCTTCATTCTAGAAGTGCATCTTCAAAGAGATTTTTCCAAAACCTTCTCTAAGGTATATTCGCCCTGTGGCTGACTGCACTGATTTTTTACTTTTTTTTTCTTATCTTTTATTCCCAGCACTTAGCACAGGGCATGGCCCACCCTCCCTAAGTGCTTGTTGAATAAATGATTGAATTCACCGTGTCTGGGCTGCTCCCTCACAGCAGACTGTGTCTGAGAGGGAAAAGTGAGATGCAACTGGAGTTTGCAAAGGGGCTGACGGCCTGGAATGTTTCCTCTGGGGTCCCAGAGCTGATGTGTTGATGAGACAGGGGGCATTGTAATGGTGGCACTAAATCTATTTTGAGATTTGGACCTCTGGTGTAATTTGAATTAACGAGTATAATTTAGCTGAGGACTTTTTGAAAGCTTTCTTCCCCTTGCCTCCTTTCCGCCAGGGCTTGATGGCTCTGCTTGCTGTACATTTACTATGTAGACCAATTTCAAGGGTTCTGTTTGCTTCAGCCTTGCAGGCCCAGTGACTTGCGAGAGGTTTTGCATCTGTGTAGGATCCACTCCTGGCTCCAACTTAAGCCTACACAGCGTATGCAAAGGTTGCAATAACCAGTTTGACCGCTTCCCCTACCCCAATGGACAAAGCCAAACTCAATAGAAAATTCCACTACAGGTCGAAGCAATTTACATCCTGGTTAGGAAATATGAAACTGGAGACACACGAAGACTCGACTTAGTAGTTTCCAGCAGAGTCTGCCCAGCCGACCCTTCTCTTACTTTAACAAATCTTCCTTCTGTATTTCTACCTGCCTTGTGAATCCTTTTAGGATCCGAGCGACCAGTCACAACATGTGTGACAGGAAGTTCTGACCCATCTTCCTGGCTGTCTGTCGGCCCTGCTTTCTTTGCTCTGGAAGGACCAGGAGCTGGAGACGGTGGATGAATCTCCCTTCCAGCACCTGGCTACTACCACTGCCCGATGCCTGTCTTATGGGTGTCCCCGGAGACACGGCTCCCACATTCACAAGCACGTTAGAACACATTTGCTTCTCCACAGTAAGGTACACAGACCACTGGGGCAGGCAGGCCATTCGAGGTGCTGAACGCATGAGCATTGGAGCTGTTATACACAGTGGGGTGCCAGTAAACTTAACGACCAATTCTCCAGCGGGGGGGGGGCACCCTAATTTGTAGCATTTGCTGCCCATTTCCATGGTATAACTACTGCCAACATGATGTCACCCAACTCAGCGTTGGGAAGAGATGCATGGTAGCCAGCACGACACAGGTTTTCATTACAGAGACACGATAGTTACAAAAACGCAAGAGCATATATAGAAGCAAATGTAGCAGAATAATTAGGAAACAAAGAGTTTCCGGTGTCTATTACTTTTGGGTTTGATATAATTTCTTTAATTGTAAGTTTGTATTGTTTCGTTTTTGTCATGGCTGTGTTTAACAAAGGGCTCCCAAAATTCCTGAAAATGTAACTAGCAGCATTGGTGAGCCAGCGCAAGGCAGCCCTGCACATCTTGGATACATTTTTGCATTTGTTTTACTGTGAAAACGTGTAACGCTTAAATCAAAGACATCATTGCTTAGAGCAAGTCAGAGTTTTCTGGAAAAAAAAAAAAAGACTTGATTTAAAGTCAATTAAAAATACATTAAGTAAATAGTATGGGGGAAGGAGTTATGCAGATAAGAACACCTAGGAACTGGAGTTTGGGAAATAAATGTGCCTCCATGGAAATGACTGCAATTATCACCTGTCTTGGGGGCACAGTAAAATAAATGGGCAACCCACAAGAGAGGAAATGCAATTAATTAACAAACAAAAGGGAAGTTGTTCAACAATCAAAGAAATGCAAACCATATCAAAATGAGGGTGCCTGTGCGGGGAGGGGGCTGTGAGGTGAGTATCCTCAAAAGCTGCTGCTGGTGACAGTTCCTTTGGGAATGAGGCTGGCACAGGTAGAAATTGCCATAAAACTGTCACCCCACTTGACTCAATAATTTACCAACCTGGAATCTACCCCGAGGAAATAATTCAAAAAAAGGGAAAACCATCATACAGGAGTTTGCGGCCACTCCCTATTTCCTGGAATACGTGTCTCCCCCTGCAATATTATTTGTCATAGTAAAAGAATATATCAGCTGTATAAATGCCTCCTTGCAGGGCGGGAACGTCTAAACTAAGGCTAGTACATGAAACCTGGATAACTGGGTAGCTGCTAAAATGATACCTAGAAAATTTAAGTAAAACCACAGGATAGTGGCTAATTTAATGCCAAGTGAGCACAATTAGAATGCCAAAGAATACATCATTATTAGGAAGTGTGACAACCTGTGCATAAGAACGCAGAAAATGGGAAATACCTGTCTTTGTGGTGGTGGGGGAGGGGGACCGGTGCTGAGTGGCTTTTCCCTATTTTACTTTTGCACTAATAACCACAACAATAACTACAATTAGCATTTACCGAGGCACCTGTCACATGCCAGCCTTGTGCAAATCACCATAATCCTCCCAACAAGGCAGGTCTACTGGTGTCCAGTTTACTGACAGGGAAACTGAGGCTCAGAGCAGTTAAATGACTTGCCCAAGGTTCCCCGCTAGCACATGCAAGGAGAATCTGAGCCCAGCTCTGACTCTGAGGGCACGCGGCCCACCTTTGCATGTTTGCTAGCGTTCGGCCAAGAGATTTTTGAAGTAAAATTCTCTTTAAAACAGCCTGCATGCTGCGTTGTCCATTTCCACGCTGCGGGTCCTCCTCCGATGGGGCAGGGTTTCTAGAGGAAGGAGGCAGGTGGTGAGCTGCCGGGGGAATGGAACGTGGATGCCTGACTAACTCAGCTCCTCCATCGGGCTCCAGAAAGATTCCGAGGGCTGCGAAAGACCTTCACAGATGGGGCAAGAGAGAGGATGAAGACCCCGAAACCAAACCAAACCCACCACGCAACCCAACCCTGAGCACTGGCAGCTGCGATGGGCCAGGGCCGGGTTGGAACCCACACCAAATTTCAGATGGATACTAGGCCCAGGCTGGAGAGAGCTTGGTGAGCCCCAGACCTTACGTGCCTTGGGGGCTCCCATCCCAGGGGCGGCGAGGACCTGACTTGTACAGGGAACCCCATCATTGGGCCCAGTATGGGGCCAGGTGCTTTGTAAACACCATCCTAGTGTTTCGATCTCACAGGAAGATGTACAGGCAGAAATGCTGCTGCTTCTCACTGCGAGGATGTGGGCCCCGGAGTCAGTCAGATCTGGATGTGAATCCCAGCCCAGCCGCTGTGCAGCTCTGGGCAAAGTCGCTAACTCTCTGAGCCTCAGTTTCCACCTCCTACACAGGGCTCCGCAGGACCAAGCTGCAGTGCTGTTGGGACATTAAATGACACGGTTTATTGCAGCCGCTTAGGTCAATAGTCCTCCATAAGGGGGAGATACTGTCGTTAACAATAATAGTGCACTTCAGTCATTCACCTGACACTTACTAGAGGCCTACTATGTGTCAGGCACTGGGCAGACTGAGATGCAGTCACTCGACACATTTATTGAGCACCTACTGCTAGGTGCTGGGGGTGTGGCTGAGCACAAGACAAACCAATCCCAACTCTCCTAGGATTCCTTACGGTGGAGGAGACAGCGGACAACGAAACAAACAAAGTGTCTGGTAGCGATCACCTCAAGGAAACTCAGTGCACGAGGGGAGTAGAGACGGACAGCGGGTGGGATGAGGGCGCTGCTGCTGTTTTATAAACCTTGGCTGGGGAAGGCCTCTCTGATCAGGTGACACCTGACAGGCACCTAGGGAGACTCACAGGTATCTGGTGGAGAGCGTTGCGCAGAGGGAGTGTCAGGTGCAAAGGCCCTGAGGTAGGTGTGAGCTTGGTGGCTCCAGGAACCGCAGGGAGGCTGGTGTGGCTGAAGCCAGTGGGGGAGATGAGGACAGAGGGGCCAGGGAGGGTATCCGACCACGGTGTGCGCCAATGAAAGGGTTTGAGGTTCGTCTCTTAGTGAGAAGGGGAGTCATTGGCTGGGCTTTGATTTCTGTTTTAAAAGGATCGCTCTGCTGCCATGGACAGAGGACCAAAGCGGGAGAGATTTAGGAGGCGTCGCCCCAGTCCGGGTGAGAAGATGGACCAGAATGGTTGGTCTCAGTAAAGGGGTGTAGAGGGCAGATTCTGGGTTCATTTTCCATGTATTCTGACAAGATATATGAATTGAGCAAAAAGGGGAGCTGGGTTGGCTCCAAAATTTTGCTGAGGAGGCAGTGGGAGGGGCGGGGAACACTGGACGTGCTGGTTTGGAGTGTCTACCAAAGCCCCAAAAGGAGCTACCTGCGCGGACTGGAGGTCTGTACAGATGAGGCCAGAGTCCGCGGAAGCTGCAGTGGAGACAGGCCCCAGAGTCGGGCAGGTGGACAAGACTGGAGCTCTGGCGTCAGGTGGGCTTCCCAGGGCTGGGTGGGGATGGAAAGAAGAGGTTCAGGGAAGGCGCCCTGGGCCCTTGGTGGCTAAGGTCAGGGAGATGAGGGCAGAATAGGGAAGGTAACGGAGAAGGGGGTGGCCAGTGAGGGACCAGGAATCACGACGGGGTGGTGTCCAGGACCTGGGGCTCCCTAGCGCTCCCCACTTCTCCTCAGCCCTTTCCATCCTCTGGGACTTTGCCTGAGCTGCTCTCTGCCTAGAATGCCCTTTCTCCACTTCCAGAAAACTCCTACTCATCCATTGAAACCCTTTATGTGTGTTCACTGCTCCCTGGCCAGTTGGTACTCAGCCTAGAAGGCTGTGGAGCCCAGGGACAGCTGACCGCTGTCTTCAGCCTCACACGCCCAGCCTGCCACGCCCTGATGTGATGCCAGGGACAGATAAGGGACATTGGTAGAGCAGTTTCTATGGGCCAGGGTCTTCCCACGTCTCCTCTCATTTAGCCAGACAGCACCTTGTGAGACAGCCCGGCGTCCTGCTTTCTAGCTGAGGAGAGTGTGGTTAAATCACTTGCTGGAATCCCTCCAGCTATCAAAACACATGGATCAAGATTTGCACCCAGGTCTGTCAGCCTCCAAAGCCTTTGCACCCAACCACTCTGCTTCCTGCCTGTAAAGAAGTAGTGCTTCATAGCAGATGGAGTTGTTCAAATGTAGGTGCTCGGCTTCTGGAAGAAGGGAGCGCTGGGTCGCTGGGCGGCCTCGCCCGGGCAGGGGTGTGGAGGCGTTTCAATGCCCACATCTGGAAACCCTCTCATCCTGGAGACCGAGGGACCCAGGGCACGAGTCACGGTGATGCTCTGAGAAGCGGAAGGAGAACCATTACAGGTGGGAAATCAGAAGCCCCCCAGGTGGCCCGAGACAGGGAAGTGGGCCACTGAGTTATGAACCACAATCTCTCAGTGGACAATTAATGCAGCCATTAAAGCAATGGTTACAAAACTTCTCAATAATGCAGGAAGCTCGCCAGGACATCATGTTGAATTAAAAATCCGAGATGCACAATTTTATGAGCGGATGGCAAAGACTATAAAGTGAAACAATGTGTTGAGGACGATGAAGGCTGCAGGGGTCAATGGGCTGTATTCAGCGCTGAGGCCATTTGGTGTCCACCCTCCCCAGGTTCTCAGCGAGCACGGGCAATTTTATGATGAAAAATTAGGTCTAAGAAGAAAGGAAACTGTGCCTGCTTCTTGGGGGAGGAAGCAGCTAAAACAGGGAAAGAATAATTAGGACTTGCAATAACGATCCTCGTGCTCTGGCTCTGGGCACCGGGCCTCTCTGGGCATCTCATCGCCCCCTCCTGCCAACCCCTGAGCCTTGCGGGCAGGGAGGGGTGGAGATCTGCAGGACCCGTCTGGGTCACGTGACTCGGGAGGTAGCTGTGGGATTCGAACACTGGACTGCCCGGAGGTTTCCCCTCTGCTCCAACACCACACTTCACTCATTGGTAAATCGAGTAAGTCAAGTGGGAAAATCTACCAGTATAGACCCTAGTCACTTTGGAGGTGGCCTGGTCCTTTCTTCCAGACCCTGGGGGCTGGTGTGTCCTGGGCACCTAGCCTGCTTCCTTCAAGGGCTGAGTTGGGGTCTCTGTTGGGTGTACGGTGGCCCCCGGGACTGGGAAAAAGCAGAAAGAGAGAAGGCCCTTAACCCCGGGAGACTTCCTCGGGGGGTATTTCTGGCCTCTCGTGGAATATTATCAGTAAAGAGCGTTTCACAGAAAAAGAATCTTAGAATTCTATCAGAAAAAGAAGCCTGATGTGCACTCTGCCCTGCACAGCTGCTCCCTGCAGAGACCCGGCAGGCCTGACCCTCACGCAGGCCTCGGCACACACTGTTCGGCCTCCCGGCACCACCACACCTTTAACCCCAACTCATCCTTGAAGATCATTCCAGCCATCACCTCCTCCAGGAAGTGCTCCCTGATGCCCAGGCTGGGCACGTGGCCCCCGGCTCCTCTCATCACAGCTCACTGCCATCGTGTGCACCAGAGTCAGCCCAGGACTGGGCCTGGCCTAGGACAGACGTGGGGTCACCTGCTCCTCTCTGGGCCAGAATTGGACCCCACACCCTGCCTTCTCCCTGCCCTGCCTCTCCCCCTGCCCACGGTTCCGGTTCCTGCCCAAGGCTTCAGCGGCATCCAGAGGCCCTGAGCTCTGTTTCCTGACTCCTGCCTGTCTTCTCCCGTCCGACTCCCTGGCGGAGGGGACCCGGCTGGAGAGCCGGCCGTGACAGACGAGCAGTCCTCCAAGCTGGCTGGAACAGAGTGCCTGTGTTCAAATGCTGCATCTGCTGGTGACCAGCTGGGGGACCCAGACCAGTTACCGAACCTCTCTGCCTCAGTTTCATCATCTGCAAAATGGAGACTCGTCCAATAAGTGTTTGACACTGGGGATGAGGCATCGAACCAAGTAGACAAAACCCTCATCCTTATATTCATAGGGCACCCATCTGAGCGCTCGGCACGGTGCCCACCTACACCTGTGTTCAAGGGTTGGCTATTATTTAGAATTCGCTCCCCTGCAGCAAACCCAAGCTTCCTCCTGGGGCCACACCTCCCGTTCTTTACCAAAACGTCTGGCTCTGTGAGCATCCTCGCCTGCCCTCCCCAGGGGTAGCTGGTTGAACGATAAAGGGGTGTTCCCTGGGAAAATCAACGTTCCCTTCCACCCTACTGTGTGCTCAGCACTGGGCCAGAAACTTCTGTGTGCCCTCCTTCACCTCTCATCATCATTGTCCAAGGGAGGTACTGAGACTCAGAGACAGCCAGCAACTCCTCTGAGGACACACAGCAGGTGTGGCGTCTGCCTTTGGGCCTTTCTGTCACCCCCGCCCCCATGGTCCTCCCTGGTCATGGAGCAGCGACAGTGAGCAAACACCGTGTGAAAGCGTGGGAACAAGATGAAAACAGAGCAGGTGAAGGAGGGGCAGGGCCTTCTGTGTAAACTCGGCTAGGGTGGGTGGAGGCCAGGCCCGAGGCCAGGCCCCAGGCAGGAAGGACAGGGATTAGAGGGGACAGGTCCAGCATTTCCTCAGCCAGCTGGAAGCCACAAGGATTTGAAACTCTGGTCCGTCTTGGGACATTCCCTGTCTTCTGAATTCCAATCCGGAGGCCTTGGTATTGAATGTGATGCCAAGGAAAGAAGATATTTGGTCTTCTCCCCTTTTTGTCTGGCATGACTTGCCGTTGGCTGGTGTCCTCCCTGCAGAAACCAGACACCAAGGGCTCTGGCCACAGAGGCAGGAAGAAAGTGGGGCCTGAGCTTCGTCAGGAAGGAGGTTCTGAGGCATGAACTGTTTCTGCAAAAAGCTGGAGGGTGTTCTTGACAAGGGTGAGCGGGTTGGGGCAAAGGGTATGGTTCTCCCTTAGGCAACAGGAAATCCGCAAATGTCATGCGACTTCAAAGGTCACTGTGGTCTTTTCTCATGCTCCTGCTTCCTCTATGAAGAGAAAGTGGGGAACAGGCCAAGACAGGAGAAGCTCCAGGAACTGGAGAAGCTGGGTTACCCACAAAACACAGAGCTGGGACAAGGGAGGCGAGAAGGACAGAGGCCACAGGCTGCAGCGTTCTGGAGATGGAAGTCGAAAATGAGAGCGAGAGGGGACACTTAGGGAGCAGCTGCCACCGGCAGGAGGCTCCTGAAAGGGACACAGAGGGAAGAGAAGCCTTTCAAGTCATTTGATGAGCGTTAAAGAGCTTCCTGGCCTTGCTCACAGGCTTTGGCATTTCTCGATGTGACTGTCAGGCTGTGACGTGCTCATGGTGACTGGCCGACCAGTGGTGGCTATGACACCACACGGAGGCTGGGCCATGAGGGGCTGGGGGTTGAGTCAGGTTTCGGTCAGAAGTCCGGCAGCCGGAGGTCAGGCCCAGTGCTGGTGGCAGGACTCTGACCTGGGGGGACTGTGAGTGGTCCCTGCTGCTGCGGGCAGAGGCCTGCTGAACGGGGAGGGCACGGAGGGCAGAGGGGCGATCAACCCAGGTCACAGACAGCTGTGAACCAAGGGTCCCCGGGGAGGCCAAGAGGTTTGGGGGAAGGAGGGGCCACATCAGGATGCAGGAAAAGAGGGGTAAGCAGGCCCTCTGGGCAGGAAGGAACGAGGGGGCTGCTCCTGCTGAGATAAGAGAGCTGAGTGGGGGTGCTGGGCCAGAGTGGGGGTATGGGGATCCCTAGAGGTGAACAAGCAGAGAAGTAGCTGACGGGATCTGTGCTCAACGGGGACGCATCTGGGCAATGCCGGGGGAAGCGATCACCCCGCTGGAATGGGGGCGTTTGGAGGATCCAGGGTGACGATTTGGAAATGAAGCAGCACAGACCCTAGCTCTTGCTCTGGGAGAAACACTGATTACAGCCCACTCCTGCCCCAGCCGCCTCTCCAGCCACACTCCCCGTGACACTCGATGACAAGGACGTGACCACACCCACCACATGGCAGCAGACCTCCAAAAGCCTTGGCTGGGGCACCTCTGTCCAGGACACCTGAGACCCCACCGCCCCTCGGGTGTACAAGGCAAGCGTATTGAACCTCAGACCTGCTCAGCTCTGCCCTGGCTGTCCCTGTTCCGCCTGTGCCACCCCAGGCTGTATCACGTCATTCTGTGGTGTCTTTGTGTCTTTGTGTGCCCCACGTGTCCTGTGTCCCCAGCACCCAGCACAGAGCTCGAAGTGGGGGCTGTTTGGGAAACTTGAGCCAAACTGAACAATTTAGAGGAAGATGGGCACACACCCTGGTGCCCTTTCTACAGCCTGACACGGGAGGTGTAGGGACGCCTGTGGCACAGAGCACAGGGAGCCCGGAGCAAGTGGAGGGGGCTCAGGGGGCTCAGAAGCCAGACTGCTCGAGCTGCTGGTGACTTTGGGAAAGCTACTCCACTTCTCTGTGCTTCTGGCACCGAGCCCATGGGGCTGTAGTGAGAATTACAGTGTCTGAACACAGCAAGTGCTCAATAAATTGCTCAATAAATGTGCCTAGAGCCATGGCCACTCGCCAGCAGGCCCAGCGAGGTAGAGGTCCGCTTGCCTCTCCAAGTCCATCCTCTCTCCCCTTGGTTGGCAAAACAGAAGCCCAACAAGAAGTTCCTCACTCAAGGTCACAGCTCCGTGTCAAGGACAGAATGGAGCTGGAAGGCAGTGCGTGGATCCCTGATCTGACATCACATCCCTGTAGGTTTCTGACGATCGTTTTTCAACGAACACTCATATGATTATGGAAACACCGTTCTGAGTCCACATACAAGTATATGAGAACCAGGTGGGACACGAAGAGGCTCTGAGATCCAAAGTCAAACGTGTCCCCATTCAGAGGGCAGAGCCCATGACCGCGCGCTCAAACTCTCACCCAATACTACAAACTTGGCCATGACACACAGTCCCAACAGGCCAGCCAAGCTCCCCTCCCCAGCTGGCGGCCTTGAACTCAGTGCCTGCACACAGCAGGGGACAAAGCATGCAAAGTGGAAGGGAGGAGCCTAAGGAGACAGACAGAGGGAAACAGCAAGGGGGAGACAGAACTCTCCCGCCAGAGGCTGTGACTCAGGAAGTGGAGTGACGCCCTGCCAAGAGAGAAAGGACGCCATCCTTTAAATGACTGAGGCTCAGTTTTCCAAAAACTCGGCTACTGGTAACAACGTTTTCCTGTTCTCAAACTGTAGTGTCTACAGGCAATACTCTCAGAGATTCCTGGTCAGTAGGGTCTGGATGAGACCCAGGCATTTATTTTGACAAACACCCCAGTGTGTTCGTTGCGAGAGACCCATATTTCAGAAAGCCCTACCAACGGAGCTGGGCCAACAGACGTTTCATTGTCCTTACCTTTGGGTGGGCTGTGCCTCTGCTCCCCACTCCTCAAGGGGGAGACCAGCCTTTTCCCCACCCATCACCTCTACATCCCCAGGACCCCCCACCCAGAGGACCTGCTTAGTCGAGATTTGTCAAACTTTGCTGAGCAAGCCTGTGTCTTTGTCTCCTGCATGATAGATGGGGCAATTATCTAATCAATAAGCACAAGCTGATCTAAGTGTACCGTATTAATTATTTAAGCCATTCATTATTGAAAAGGTCACTATCCATTAGCTATTTAAATGATCATTAACTAGGTTGATTGCATCTCCTGCAAGGACGTAGCAACAGTACACCGAGCACCTACTCTGTGCCGGGCATTTAATCCTCAAGACAAGCCAGGGAGGGGTACATCTTACTCTCCACTCCTTCCCAGGGATTGGAAAGTTAAGCGGGGTGAAGTAACTCCTGAAATTATGAGCTGGTCAATGCACAGCTGGGACTTGAACCCAGGTCCGGACTTGCAAGCTCATGGACTTGGCAGGGACCACTGCGTCGCAGGTTTGGCACTTCGGTCCTACAGCCTGGGCTCCGTGTTGTGAGGTACTGGGATGGTGCTCCCCTGGCTACAGCTCAGCCCCCACAGGGCATTGGAACCCCTCACCCCACCCCTGGATCGAGGCATGTGCTCTCAGCCTGGCTCCTGCAGAGCCTGACTCCCGCCCTCGGCACTGGCCGGCTGCACAGTGGGCTCCTGCTCCAAAATACACAGGCCCTCCTCTCTGCCTCCATCTCTGCACTGCCCAGGGACACCCCCACCCCCAGACTGGGACTAGGCAAACATGGCATTCAGAGTAGAGGAGGCCAGGTTAGAATCCACGCCCTGGGCAGGGCTGTGCTGGGGCAGCCACCCTGCAACACCCTGAGATCCCACCTCCTTGCTGGCTTCCTTCCCTCCCTGAGCCATCACTGAGCAGCCCGCCTGTATTGTGTCACCTCAGATGCTCTGTGACTTTGCAGATGCTTACAATGGAACCCAGGAATATGCTCATTTTCTAACTTCATTCTGAAGAGCACTTCTCCCGAGCCCCTAAGAGGCTGGTTTGTTTCCTTTGACCAGACCATGAGAAGTTGGAAAGCCATCTAATTTCCCCTATTGCCATGGCAGCCAGGAAATTCACAACTCTATGTAATGCTCAGTGACACTTACTCTCATACCAGGCTCTAAGTGCAACAAACCCACAAGCTGTGCTTCCAAGCTCTGTTTCCACCTCTCACTTTGACCTTCCTGTTCAGGCACATGTCACCATGGGCAACTTAAAATCCTTTTTGGCAAATAAGATACGCAAATAACCAGGTCATCAACCAGCCAAACACTAGTGATCTGCTGTCTTCCAAGCCTGTCAAAGACAAGTGACCCAGGGAGGCCTGGGCCCTGATCGCAGCCACTTACCAGGCAGACGAACTCTGGAAGGTCACCAACGGTGGGCTGTGGGCGTCTCCCTGCAGCGTGTGCACGGCCTGGGGGGCTTGTGGCAGGGGACCCGGGGGAGGCTGGGGCTGCGGGGCGGGCTGCCCCGGCCGAGAGGCCCGGGCAGGGTTCCCCCACCGCCGGGGGTCCTGTTTCATCCACCGTCCATGGATGCCCCACCGCGTCAGGTAAACCTTGCAAATGTCGTAGTTCATCGCCGAGTAGTACAAAAGATCCAGGACCAGCAGAATCAGCACAAAAAAGCCATAGATCCACACTCCCAACAAGGCGGTGTAATTGCTGGGGAGAAGCAGAGAGAGAGCCTGAGAGGAGATGACAGCGACCCTGCCCCAGAGCGGTGGGGGATGGGGGGAGGAGACCTGGCGCCCTCTCCTCATGCCCACCCTCCTCATCCTCGTCCTCTTCCCACCTGCCCTGCTTGCCTCCCCCCAGATCCCTGGAGTCCTGTCTTGGGCCCTGCCCCCACCCGAGCATCTACCCAGAACCCCAAGTCCTTGGACCCTGATCCTGGGGGCCCCCACTGTTAAGCCTTTGACCAGACCATGAAAATCTGGAAAGCCATCCAATTTCCCCCTTTGGGAGGAATTCTCAGTTTGGCATTTGGGGCTCCCAGGATGTGGTGGCCCCTACCTTCACCCTATGCCCCACCCCACACTGGTGCTACGCCTGGACTTGCCAGCTGTCGCTTGTGGGTGCCCCTGCTTGCCCACCCTCCTGGCCTTGGCTTATGCTGTTCCCAGCACCTGGGGAGCCCCTGCTGCTCTCCTCACTGCCCCCCACACTGCCAGCTCCTCCCCACCTTACTGGGCCCAGGGCAAATGCAGGAAGTCTGTCGTCTTAGGACAAACTGACCCAAGCTCCAGACTGTAACCCCTGTCCCTCAGCATCTACACGAGCCACCTCACACCCCCACAGCTGTGTGGAACTCAGCCAGGGCACACCTCCCCCGCCCACCACCAGCTCCCTTCCATCCTGCTCCGTTTCTCTCTCTCTCAGAACCCAGTTGTCAGCTCAGCTGTCCTCCCCACACCCCATGCAGCTGTCACTAGTCCTGTCCGTCCCATCAGTCACCTTTCAGACCCTCCCTCTTTCCCCTCCCCCACTAGGTCCTCTTCACCAGGCACCACCAGACTGTATGCTGATGGGGGTCTCAGGGCCCCCTGACATCATTTTTCTTATTCTTTCACCCAACATTTCCCCACCAAGGACTGCTCCGCCCTCCAGAAGCAGAAATGATGGAGGGTTTTAAGCTGCAAATGCTCACAACCCCTTTGTGAAGCCTGGCTCCCGGGCCAAGCTGTGTCTTCACTGAGCAATGTGCTTTGCTTGCTCCCACACCAGGCCTTTGCACAAGCTGTGCCTTCTTCCTGGGCTGCCCGTTCTGTTTCTGCAACTCCTTCCTCTCTTGCCTGACTCCCACTGGCCCCTCTTGGAGACCACTTCCCCCAGGCAGCCTTCAAACATGCTGCCCTTCTTACAGAGGCAGAGTCTGCCCCACAGAAGGGCAGAGTCAGGCCCCTCCTTTGGGCAAAACGCCCCTCAAGCCCACCCACACCATCTGGGGCCACGCTGTCTGTTCAGTGTATGTCCTCATGCCCAGGCCAGGTCAGCGTCTCCCCTTGCACCCTGGGCTTGCCACTGTGGCTGGGGCTGCTGTGCTCCACACAGGGTTCCCCAGGGACTGTGGCTGTGTAAAGGAACCGATTTATTCATCACTCAGATACCGCCTCCGTCTGCTCCCTGCTGCAGACACCTGTTCAGGGGTGTGTGTGCTGGCGGGTGGTGGGGAGACCGCACGCCACTGAGAGGCAGAGAGAGTGCCCAGCCTCTCTGCCCACATCCCACAGGGAGGGACCCGACCCAGCTCTCACCAGACGGGCCCCTCCCTGTCCTGGGTCCCCACAGCAGGTCCCTCTAGGCCCTATCTGGAGCTGGGGAGCACGGGCCTGGAGCCAGGAGGTCTGGTTCTTCCTCTACTGTGTGGCCTGGAGGAATCCCTGCACCTCTCTGGGCCTGGAGGAGGTGGTGTGGAATCCCTCCTGGCCTCAGTGTCTAGACTCTAGATCTTCGGGCTCAGTTCACCCCCAGCCCGGCCTTGGCCTCAGCAGTTAGATGGGGGCTGCTTCCCCCATTTTGCCCGCTCCCCCAAACCCCTACCAGGCTGGGCTCTCCTCTGACTGGAAGGCCTTCCTCCCCTTCACTGGTGGCCCCTTGAGGGGGAGGCCTCGGCATGCGTCTCCTGAGCACTAGCACGGAGCAGGCACTGCGGGTGCTCGGGGCTTAGTGTCTGCTTGAGGAATAAGGAACCTGGCAATACTGTATCACAGCTGCCCTCACTCCTTCCGACAGCTCTGCCTACAGCCACCACCTCCATGAGGCTTGCAGCTGCCTCCGGGGCTTGTTTAGGCTAAGGTGTGAATGATTGACAGCCTTATTTCAAGGGAAAGCTGGATTTGCCTGGAGACATCTGGATGTGGAATTCCCCCCAGGGAATAGAGGCCAGCACCCATCTGGTAAGCTGAGGCAGGAGTCCTAGGATAGAAGTCTACAAGGACAGAGGACGCTCCAGCCCCCGACCCACTGCTTTCCCCAGCACCCTCTCTGCAGCCTCCCCTGGAGCCCCCACAGATTTACCCTAAGCATCAAGCTTTTCCTCAGTGGTTGCCATGGCAGCAACCACAGGGGCTAAGGGAGGCATGTGGGAACAGGGCACAAGGGCACCTTTTTAGCTTTGGGCCCATGAAGTGGAGTTCATTATACTCACTGTCCCTTCATGCAAGCCTGCCCACAGGCTCTGTCCTGCACCTCTTCCTGCCTTGCTGGTAACGTGTTTGGCCATGTGACACTCTTCGGCCAAGAAAACATGAGCAGAAGTGTCATGGATGCTCCAGAGTGGGAGTCACCCTTTGCTTTCACCACCTCTCTTTTCTCTCTGCTGTGGGGACATCCTACCACAGCTGGAAACTGCTCGATCAGCCTGGGTCACAGAATGCACCATAAACAGACCCACAGGTGACCTGAGAGGGACATGGAGTGTGAGCCAAAAATAAGTCTTTGTGTCTCGAGCCCCAGGGATCTGGGGCTGCTCGTTATGTCAGCATAACTGAGCCTGGATGACTGATACACCTGCCTCAAACCCTGCTCTACTACTTGTGTGCTGTTGGACTACAGGCAAGTTTTCACCCTCTCTGATCCTCAGCTCTGGGCAATGGGGCTAGCAGGACCTTCTTTATAGCTAACACCTTTACATAGATGAAAGGTGTTGGTGTGAGGCCCCTCACATTACTTTAAGTGCTCATAAATGTTTATTTGTCTCCTGTCGCTGGCTTGGGGGAATGTATTCAGATTAGGAAACACCACGGAAGCTAGAACCTCCTCAGTCTTTACAAGGCTGCCAGTATTTGTGTAGGTTTTATGTTTAACAGGACTTGATGGGATTGGCCAACTGACAAGAACATCCTGGAACTTCTGACCCCACTCAGGGACTGGCCTCAGCCTGATATGTGCTGGATGGTGATGGAAGGGCTTGCAGGACCATGCCCATCTGGAGGAAACCCAGGGCACGGGGTCTTCAGGCCCGGCCAATTGCCACTTGCTGGCCATCAGTGTGGCTGAAACACTTCTGGGCAATGGGAAAGGACAGCTCTTCCCAGAAAGGGACGAGGTTTTGTGTACAGATGGGGAAGAGGGACAACTCATCCCCTTCACCCTGAGGCCTTTGAGGATTCTTTGTAGTCCTAGAAGCCTCTCCCACGCACCCACCCCCAGAAGTCCATCTGCCTAGTGAAGGAACACCCATGAATTGAACAAGACTCCACTCCACGCCACCTCTGCCAGAGAGACGTTCCCTGTCCCCAGAGAGAGCTGACTGCTGACCCTTCACGCCCCATCCCACCCGTGCCCAGAGCAAATGCTCCCACTGCTTGTGCAGGGCCCTGGGTGTGGCTGCTGTGTGGCCAGCCTCCCACCCGGAACCTTGCATGGGAAGGTGTGCAGTACACTTCTCCTGAACACCAAGGGCCCCTCTGCCCAAGAGGCTGGAGGTGGCCTGTCGCCAACGGCACTAGGCTTGGCGGGGCTGTAGCCCTCATTCTGCCTGCCTTTCCGCCAGGCAGCCAGAACCAAAACGAACCATTCTGTCCTCCAGAAAAACACAAATGAATAAGTCATCAGAAGTGCTTTCCTCTTCCCTATCACAAATCCCGCCTCCTGGCTGATTCACTGGCGGGGAGGGCAAGGTGGGCCGGCCCCAGGAGGTTTTTGCTACTAATGAACCTGTGCATCTTCGTAAGGCCCTGGCCAGGGTTGTGGCTGCCCTGCTCCATGTAGACAGGCTGCTGGTGGGTGCTAACTGGTCTGCGATGTTGGAACATGTGGCCTCTTGGCTGAGATGTGGCTCAACCCCCACCATCAGACAAGTCCTGGCTTTCTAGATGCACAAGGGTGGGGGTGGGGGTTGGCAGATCCCGGTGGCCAGAGCAAGGGCCCAGGCATCCCTCACGTCTCCATTATAGCTGGAACAGGTGACAGCACCAGTCTGGGCCCAGGCCCTTCTTTCTTTCTCTCAAAGTAGCTGTGAGAATTGATGACGCAATACAGTTGTCTCACCCAGGAGACGACTGGAGCCCCAAAGGGCAGGACAGTCCCAGAGGTAGACTCTACCTGGCTCCCCTTGCACACCCAGGGCCACAGACGACCTCCCAGCCTTGCAGGCCTGTCTGACCCAGTCCACTGACACATCCTGCGTAGAGCTCCAGGACATCAGCCTGTCTGCCACTCCCCCAGCTCGACCTCCAGTCTCCGTCTCTGCCACAGGCCCCACCTGGATGCAAGGCCCTGGTCCAGCTCTGGGCTTAGGCCTTCTCCTCAGGGTCTGGGCGGGGCTTCCAGGGCCTGAACTGAGCTCCGGATTGGTCATCTCCTGGGTCGCTCCTTCCCTCCCACTCAGCAGGGCCCAGTCTTGCCCAGGTCACCATCATGGCTTCTGCGGTGTCCTTGATGGTGCACAGATCCTGGTCCCATGCTCCATCCATGAGCAGAAACCAGCCTAAAGCCCTCAGGGCTGCCCCCTCACTGCCCCTAGGAACAAGTCCAAGTGCCACCCCTTCCGCCCCACTTGGCCCGCACTGCGTCTCCCCCCGGTTCCCCTCGCACTCCACACTCTGGCTGCAGGGGGCCTGCCCGGAAATGCTCGTTTCTCTGGGCCACGTGGCCCCCACCTTCTTACAAACGTTTGGACGCATGGAATCAAGCGCACGCCTCCCTCATGGGGCACCAGCAGCACTGTGACAGGGCGGCCTGGTTGATGGACAGGCTCACCGCACAACCGGGCAGGCACCGTTCCACGCTGGGTCTCCATCCACGTCTGTGGAAGGGAGGTGGCAGGGGGAGGGGTGCTCGGTGGAGAACAGTGAAGGAGTTCTCCCTCCAGAGCAGGACAACCCTGCACCCACACTTGGCAGCATCAGGAGATGGTTGGTTGTCACAGCCGGGGTGCTGGGGACGAAGTGCTCATGGAGCCTAGTGGGTGGGGCCAGGGATGCTCAAGCAGCCTCCACAGAGGACGACCCCCGCTCTCGGCCTCTCCTACTCAGACCTGCCTCTTCCAGACCTGGGCTGGCTCTTGGCTCCACCACTGACCAGCTGCCTCAATCAGGTAAGTTACTCAACCGCTCCAAGCCTCATCTTCCTCATGTGTTGGGTGGGCTAAGGATGGGTTGCCAGGTGACTTCAGAGGAACAGAGTTGAGCCCAGAGCCTGCCACATGCGGCACGCTCTGTAATGCCGCCTGAACTTCAAGAATAAGAACTGAGCTAAACCTCTGATCTTCAGTAATCTGTTCCTCCCTGAGGGAAGGCCTTTATTTTGTGGTCCATCTCTTCATGAGAAGCAGCCAGGACCCACTGCGCTGAAAGGACAGAGTGTTCTGTGTGAAATCCTGTGTAAATGTGCAGATTATAGAAATCTGGGGGCTTCAAAATGAGGATCCCAGACACCAGTTGCCAGAGGCTTGGAGAGTCTGGCTGTCTGGCCAAGCCTCTGTCTTCTGTCTGGCTTGCTGCCGGTAACTACACTTGGGGACCTGACCCCAGTACTGGCACCACCCTCCACCCTCAGGGAATCAGTCTTTGGTCTTATAAAAGGCTTGGGTCAGATTCGGCATGATTCCAGCCCTTGTGACAGACAGGCCTTGCTTGCTAAACAACACACAGAATTATTCTAAGGCCTTAGCAGATGGGACCATCTTCACCCATGCATTTGAGAAAGAAAGGCTGGGGAGCTGGCCTGACCAAAGGAAAGAAGCAACTTCCCCTGAGCTGGCACAGCATGGTGGCAAAGCATTCAAACCCCAACAGCAGACAGTGAGATAGGGGCTCAAACTTTCATCCCACCACCTCCCGGGAGTACAACTAGTCCCTTCAACAGTCATTCAACAAACACTCCTTCCAAGTGGATATTTCCTTATCATGAAAAAAATATATATTCACCCCAAGAATCAGCGTGAGGCTTATTGGGCAAATATATGAAACATCCCCAATAAAGTCAGGAAGAAGATAAGAATGGCTGACAATTTTAAAGACTGTTTTAGAGGTACTCGACAACACCATTGGACAAGAAAAAGAAGTGAGGCCTAAAAACTAGAAAGCGGGAGATAGAGGTATTGTTTGCAAACGGCATAATTAAACCTAAGAGAATCAACTGAAAAAGCATTACAAAGATCAGAAATTTCAGTTAGGTAGTTGCAGACCTTCTAATAGCACCATAAAAAGAAATAAGTAGGAATAAATGCAAAAGATATACAATATCTATAGAAAGAAAACTCCAGAATACGATGAAAGAAAATTTGAACAAATGGAAAGACATACTGTGTTCTTGGATAGGAATATTCAGCATCATGAAAAGTCAATTCTCATTGAATTAATTTATGAAGTCAACACAATCTCAGTGAAAAATACTAACTGGATTCTTTTTGGCAGAGGTACTACACAAGCTAATTCTAGAGTTCCTATGACAAAAGAGTCAGGGGGAATAGACCAAGAAGACTTTAAAACATATTAAAAGCCACAAGCATAGTAGTGAACCTAGTGAGATGCTAACATATGGATAGACAGACCAATGAATCCATTTAATACTTAATACTCCGTACTTAATACTTTAATACCGTGTTTCCCGGAAAATAACACCTCACTGGACACTCAGCTCTAATGCGTCTTTTGGAGCAAAAATTAATATAAGACCTAGTAATATATTATGTTATATTATGTTATAGTATATTATATTATGATATATTATGTTATATTATATAAGACCCGGTCTTATAGTAAAATAAGACCAAGTCTTATATTAATTTTTGCTCCAAAAGACACATTAGAGTTGATTGTTCAGCTAGGTCTTATTTTTGGGGAAACACGGGTAGTTAAATTTAGTATATTATAGGATATGGTAAATTTACATTTCACATCAGGGAAAAGATGGACAATTCAGTGGATGGTGTTGGGACAACTAGCTACCCATTTGGAAAAAAAAAAAAATTTTTATTCCTACCTCAAAATTTACGTCCAAATAAATTTCTGACTGATTAAAGATTTGAAGACAAAAAATTAAAACATAAAAGAAGTAAAAAATAACATGAGGGAATTTTTAATGATCTCAGAGTAGGGAAAGCCTTTTTTAGTATGATACAAAACCCAGAAGACATAAAAGAAAAACAAAATTAGATACAATTTGGTTATATGTCAATTAAAAATTAAGCACGAGAAAAAAGCATCACAAATTCAAAGACACACTGGGAAAATATTTGCAATGCATCATATTTCCTTTATATATAAAGAGTTCATGTGAACAAATAATAAAACAGCCGAAAACTCAACAGGAAAATGGTGAAGGACATACACGGCTAGCTTACAGTAAAAACAATACAAATGGCTCTCAAATATGTGAAAAGATGTTCAGTTTCACTCATAATAAGAGCAATTCGTGCTGTTTAGATCTTAGCATATTCCCACTGCTTTTCTGCTGGGAAACTCCTTTCACTACACTCATGGGCCTCTCCCTCAGGACCCTGGTCTCATGTGGTTTAATCACCTGAAGCAAAGGGGCTGCATAGGATTAAACGCTTGGTCAAGAGTGTCAATCAAAATTTGTTGAACAAATAATGAAGGAAGGAAGGAACTTGGGTCCCAGGGATTCCTTTTTGCCTGCAAAGTTCCACATACTTGACCTCATTTAACTTTTGCAGCAGCCCTGAGAGGCAGGCATCAGGTGCCCATTTCTCAGATGAGAAGGCTAAAGCTCAGAGGGCAGAACAGGCCAGAAAACCGGGTCGCCTGAAGACTCTCCCAGACTCCTTCTGGGCCCGCCCATCCTTGCAGTGGTTACCCAGCAGCTGCCCCGGGAGATGGGGTGTCTGGCCGGCCCCCGCCGTGGCAGCGGGGGGTGGCCCCAGGGTGGCACTTACTTGTGCATGTAGCCTTCGGAGCTGGTTGTGAGGTTCGTCTGCATCACCGCCTGGAACTCTGTCTCGTTGCAGCAGTATTTGAAAACCGTGTTGTTATGGTGACAGCAGAGGATGAAGGTTTTGTTGTCAGAGAGCCGGGGGCAGTGGAAGCCAAAGTGGTAGCGGCCTTTGTGGTCCGTGTATGGCTCACAGACCCGGAAATGTGCGGACAAGACTAGAAAACAGAGTCACCGGCTCAGTGGAGGCCCTCACCAAGCCCAGCTGCCCGAGACCCTCACCCGTCTACGAGTGCCAGAGGCAGGGTCTGGTGGGTCTGTTTTAAGGTTCTGCTTGTCTCTTCTCTGGCTGGGGGGTGAGGGTCCAATGCAAGCCTCACTTCTGCCAGGAAGCCCTCTCTGGGCTCCCATCACCTTCCAGGCCTCCCTTGACCACAGTCCTGCTCATACTGTGTCCCCCAGACTGGGGCTTCTTGGGGGCAGGGCAAATCTGAAGCCTCCTGCAGCTCTGCATACAGCAGGCACTCAACTAGAAAACATGACATAACTGTGCACCTACTATGTGTCTCACAGGCTCTATCTCATTTGACCCACTTGGCTACCCTAGCAGGCAGGTCTGGGATCCCATTTTACAGATGGAGAAACTGAGGCTCAGAGGTCTAAGTGGTGGTGGAGTAGAACTCCATCCCAGGCCTGCCCGGATGTGGGAGCCCTCTCCACGTCTCCATCACTGGTTTTAATAACCTCTGTCGCTGTGTGGACAGTGGGTGGGGGTGGGGGGGTGAGGGGGTGGAGCAGGGGCTGCTGAACAGCCCAGGCTGGCCTGGGTGGCGAGCAGCATGGGTGCAAGAAGCGGGTCACCTTTGTGGAAAAAGGGCATCCCCTCTGGGTCAGTGCCCTAGACCCAGAGGTCTCCAAGGGCCTGTCCTGGTCGCTCCCACCTCCTAGTGACAGCTGTCCTGGCCTAGGAGAGAGACCCCTGTTCAGCCACCGATGCTGATGCCAACCCAGGATGGCATTTACTAGTTGCGCGGATGGTGATAAACAGGAGAGAAAGCCTGAACGAATAACAATGGAAAAAAACCTGGAGCCGCTGTCTCGGACTTAATTAGTATCTTCATAAAAGGGATCGCTGTATCTAATTTGTATTGCTGAAAAGGGGCCTCTTGGCTGAATAAATTTCTCCTACCACAAAGGCACTGGTTTTGCCCAAGCTCCTCCAGCTAGTCGAAAGCTCTCTCGGTGAGAGGTGATTGGAAGGCAGCCAAGACAGCTACCGCATCCGCCCGGGCTGCCTGAGGGGAGTCCCAGCTGGGCCACGCTGGCTGGTGGGTGGCCTGGGTGGCCTCATGAAATCCTGTGCCCCTGCCCCAAAGTCCAGCACTCTCTCCCACAGGGATGGGTCAGGGGGTGGCTATGACCACTGCAGGAGAAGGGTCCCAGCATTTCAGGAGTCAGGGCAGCTCCAGGCCCCACTCTCAACCTCCACCTTGGGAAACAGACCCTTTTCTCAGATGCAGACAAGTATGCCTCAGGGAATGCACCTTCTCAATTAGTCTCGTGTACTCCCATCAGACAGAGGAGAAAACTGAGGCTCAGAGCAGCGGTTTCAAAGTGAGGTTCTTGACCTGCCACGTCTGCATCCTCTGAGGACTGGTCAGAAATGCTGGTTCTCGGGCCCCTCAGCAGACTTTCTGAATCAGAAGTGCTGAACAGGGTGTGGGGGGAGTCCTGCAGGGGACGCCGATGGGCATGGCTTTGCAACCCACTGGCCTAGGGCAATGGCATGCTGGGGGCTGGAAATGAGCAAGGAAGCATGACTGGTACCAAGAAAAACAGAGACTGAGAGACAGAGACAGAGGGAGGGAGAGACAGGGAGAGAGAGACACATGGAGAGAGAGACAGAGAGTAGGTACATTGCTGGGACCAGGGCTGAGCCATTCGGGGGTTGCTCGTGGCCACCTTTGCTGTGGGGACTAGGGCGGACTTCTCGGTTGGCCAGGTCTAGTTTGTTGCAGCTGAAGGACTTGGTTTCTGCCCATCTTCATAAACAGGAGAGTGAGAGCCCATCTGCAGCCCCAGCTGGGGTCATGGGGATGGACTGGGAGGCTGGTGGGTGTTGGGAGGTGAGGCCCCAGTGTCACGCTGCCGGGGTTAGAATTGCAGCCCCTCACTAGCTGTGTTGTCACAGGCTAGCCAGTTCCCTCTCCAAGCCGCAATTTCCTCACCAATGCAATGGGATGCCCAGGACATCGCCTGACTTTGACGTGCAGGGGTAGCAAAGAGAATTTGGTAAAGGCCTTTCCCAGGGCTGGCGGGCAGCCACCCTACACGCCACCATGTCCGACTCTCTCAGCTGAGCTCTGAGGGCAGGTGTGTAGGGCGCAGCACACAGTAGGTCTCACAGCACCGAACCACAGCTCCTCACCAGGGGGATGCCAGTGGGGCAGGGAACTAGGGGAACCCCCTGTGAGCACCCAGCACCCTGGGTGGGCTCCCACTGACCCCGGGAAGGGATTCCCTGCCCCCCACACCTCCCCTTCCCGCTGCGCACCCACGGAGGTTCTACCTGCGGAAATCAGCAGCGAGAGGACGGTGAGCACGTTCAGGGACTGCTGGCCACAACTGGTCATCATTCGGCTTGCATCGATCCGTCGAGAGCTGCCTGTTTAACGAGATCCAGGAGAGGCCGGCTGTGGGCTGCCTGGCGGCGGGGACAGTCACTGGTTGCGCTGCCCACAGCAGGGGACGTGGTGCGCGCACGAAAGCGAGTTTGCCAGGAGCAGGAGCCTGGCGTGGAGGATGAAACGCACCATCCAATTTCCTTTCTGGAATGAATGACCTTCCCCCACCAGTCAACTGTCACCTCCTTTTCTTTTCACAGCAAAATGAGACTTAATCAAAGGAGGACGGGTGGCTCAGGTGGTAGAAATAACCATGGGGCGGGTGAGGCCGGTGGGCAGGGCGAGCACACGGGGATGAGAAGGCTTGGCTGGGGAGAGCTCCTGCTCCACCAGGGGCTTGCAGGACCCCGGTCTCCCTGCTGTGTCACTAACCGTGACTTCCATTAACCCCTCCGCAAGTGTGCATTGCCCAGGCACCTTCCAGGCATTAGGGAAACAGCAGTGAACTACACAGACATGAAGTAGAACTAAATAGAAACTGCCCCTGCCCCAGTGGCACTCTGGCGAGGAAGGCTGACAGCACGCAAACAAACAGACGAATATTTAAAATGCTCCGGACTCCAGAGGATATAGCCCGAATGGAAAGCAGGAACTCGAACGGATACTTGTCAAGCCGTGTTCACAGCAGCACCATTCACAAGAGCCGAAAGGTGGGAGTAACCTTGCTGTCCATCATCAGATGAATGGGTGAACCAAAGGATGGTCTAGACACACCACGGAATACGATTCAGACTTAAAAAGGAAGGAAATCCTGTCACTTGCTACAATATAGATGAACCTTGAGGACATTATGCTGAGTGAAATAAACCAGTCACCAAAGGACAAAGACCGCACGATTCCACTGATCTGAGGTCCCTAGAGCAAATTCATAGAGACAGAAAGTGGAATGTGGTCAGCGGGGGCTGGAGGAGGGGAAATGGGGAGTCAGTGTTTAATGGGGATGGTTCCAGTTTGGGAAAGTGGAAAGAATTTTGGGGATGGTGGTGGTGATGGGTTGCACAATGTGAATGTACTTAATTCACTGAACTATGACTTACAAATAGTTAAAACGGTAAATTTTATGTAAAGAGTATTTCACCATAAGAAAAAAGAGCTATGAGGGAAATAAAGCAAAGCGTATGGGGCGGCGGGGGCGTGGGAGCTGCTTTAGACAGGGTGGTCGGGCTGGCCTCACTGTGTAGGTGACAGCTGGGCAGACTTGGGTGAGACGGGAGCCAGAGGTGTGGCTCCTTGGAGGAGTGCTACAGACCAGAGAGCAGCCAGTGCAAAGGCCCTGAGGTAGCAACACCAGAAGGCCAGTGGGGGAGGGGTAGAGACGCACGATGGGGAAGAACTTGCTGAGCACTGACTGTGCCAGGCTCTGGGACAAATGAGGGCCTGCACACCACCCTCTAACCTCATGGCACCCCGTTATGGTGTGCGAATTGTGTTCGCCCAAAATTCATTTGTTGAAGTCCTAACCCCCAGTAACTCAGGATAGGACCTTATTTGGAATTAGGGGTGTTGAACATGTAATTAGTTAAGAAGGAGCCAGCCCTGCGGACACCTTGGTCTCGGATTCTGGCCTCCAGGCTGTGAGAGAACACATTTCCGTTGGGTACGCCCCTGTCTGTGGTTCTCTGTTCCGGCCGCCCCAGGACACTACCACACACCCTCACATGAGGCTGCTGGGATCTACACTGAGGTGTGGAGGATGCTCACCTGGGAGCAGGAGCTGATGTGAGGGTGGTGAGCACCTGGAGAGCGTGCACCTGCCTCGGTGGAGACCCTGTGGGGCCCTCCTGGCCGGGCTGCCCCCATCTGCAGAGCAGGTTTCTGTGGGTCCTCTGCCCCTCCATCCTGGTTCTGGTGTCAGGGCCGCCCTGTCCCCCACTTGGTGAGGCTCTCCACTGCCCCCCACCCGCCATTATCCGAGAGGTGCACACACAGCAGAAGTTGGCTGCCAGAGAACATGGTTTTGGAAGAGGAGCGTGGACAGGGCCATGTGTAGCCCACAGCAGTGGGCCTCTAACATAGCCCAGACTGTCCTGGGGCACCTGCTCGGGCCTGGCCCCGGGGGCCACCAACAAGCTGACTTGTCCTGGCCCTCAAGAGCCGTCAGCCTGGTCAGGGAGAGTACAGCAACAACAGCCAGGCCCTAGGCAGCTCTGAATCCTGCTTTTTGGCAGGCAAAGCAGGAAGCCACCAGACGCTGGTGGCTTCAGAGAGAAGAGACAGGGCCACACTCAAGGCCAGGCTCAGGATTCCACCCTGGCCCTGCTCTCGGGGACTCCGTCTTATCACCTGCAGGACGGACAGCGTGGTGGCACCAAGGGTACCAGAACCCATTCTTCTGAAGTTTGAGCCAAAATAAGAAGAGGGAGTGGCACGACCCAAGGATAACACGGAAACGCCTTAGCCAGTGATTACTCATGATGACGGCTCAGCCCGGGAAGGGGCCTCTCCTATCGCTCCAGCAGGCCTCTCTGCTCCCACCCAGAAGCCAGCTCAGCCCCACGGGCTGTAAACTGCTTAATTGCTCTGAGCCTGGGCAGCCTCCCGGCCTCCCTCAGGGCCCTCATGGGAGGATGAAGGAGATTAAAGCATTTGAAAGTGCTTAGGAAAGGATTTCTACCGGGGAACCTAGGGATTGGCCCTGGAAAATGCACTGTGGGGTAGTGGGGAATGATAAATCCTCTGAGATGACTCCCTCGCCCCTGTGGCCCCATGCTATAGATGGGGAAGCAGAGGCCCACTGAGGGCAGAGATGGGTCTCCAGACTCCAGGCCCTTCTGGTCTCTGTAGGATGGGGCTGCCCCACTTTTGGAGCCGAGGCTCAGGTCTGAGAGGTGGTGGGTTTGTTGACTGAATGCTGGGGGCAGGGAAGTCAACCAGGGAAGTACCCAGCCTTCCCTTCTGCTGCTTCCACTCCCTACAAATCCCTGCAAATGTTGGTGGGGGGAGAGGGCACAGCTGTCACTCACACCTGGGGTGCCCTTCCTTCATTCTGTGAGTCTAGAGCCTGCACCCTTTTAGAAGCTGCTCTGATGCCACCTCCTCCACGAAGCCTGCCTTGATTCCAACAACTGGAAGAATAGAGGCCTATCATATTCCATCTCTTCTTTCCTAAATGTATCCATTCATTTATTCATTCATAATTCTCTCAGCATGCACTCACTCAACCTCACTGTTGAACAGAATCTGGGTTGGCCTCTAGGGACATAGAGGAAGGGAGCCCCTGCCCTCAAGTATACTGGGCAAGGATGCCCACCAGCTCTACCTGTGTGATTGGCCCCCATGCCCTCCTCTCCTGGGCCATGAGGGTCCTGGGCGAAGGCCTGGCCAGCTGGGGCAATGGCCAGGAAGCTTGGGCTCCCGAGACCCACAGACTGGCTGAGAATCCCAGCCAGCTGACACGGGCCCTGGGCTCTTAGGCCAGTCTGGGGGGACTGAAGCCAGAGAGGCCTCAGGGCCTGTTGTGAGGTTACCCTCACTTGTGGGGGTTTGGGTCTTACACGCCGCAGGTACAACCACCTGGGAGCCCCAGTCATATCTGAAGGAAGATGCTCCAGCAGCTTCGGGTGTAGGTGAGCACCCCCCGCCCCAGGCCTGGCTTGTGGGTGCTGTAGCCTCGGGGGCTGCTGCCCGGGCTCTGGCTTTCGCCTATCACATGTACTGGAGCTTTTCGCCGTGTTGTTTCAGGTCATCCCCCATCAGCCCGGCAAGGTAGATCATCTTGTAAAGAAGAAAACTGAGGCTCAGAGACGCCAAGTGACTTGCCCAAGGTCATACAGCCACTTAATGGCTCAGACAGGAAGCCAACCCAGCTGCCAAACTCATTCTCTCTCCCGGCACAGTAGGAGTTTTCAGGGCCCCCCAGGAGCCCCCAGGAAGCCACAGACAGATTGTATTCATCATCCAGGTTCTATTTCTTGGAAAATTGGTAAACTGCCCACAATGGTAGCTCATGGCCAACAATAAAATTCAAATAACTGTAAGAACATTCTGGATGAGTGGGACTGTCCTGAGCTCTGACCGTGTCCACAATGACGAGTCAGGCACGACTCTCTGCGGTCCACTCCCCGGGTCAGCTGGGGACTGCTGTTCCCAGATTTGAGGATTATTTTTAAACACCGAATTTGGCGAGGCTGGAGAGGAGAGGAAGGAGGGCATGTGAAGAGAAACAGAGCTGGGGAAGATGAATTAAACCCCAGCAGGAACAACAACAGATCTGTTTTTGGTCAGCCAGGCTAGGCAGGGGAGGACAGGGCTGGGCGAGGAAGGGATGGGGGGCAGGGTCTCGGTGCTGTGCAGGAGCGGGTGCCACGGACACCCCAGGCCTGGTGACCCCTGGCCTAAAGCCTGAAGATTCTGCATCCTCTCTCTCGGCATCTGGCCCACCCCTTCTCAACCGGGCGTGGCCAAGCACATCACCTCTTGCCTGGACCAAGCCAAAGATGGCACAGCCGGAAAGTTGGGCCACACTGTGCGGGGCCAAGTCCTGGCCCTACCTTTTGTAACCACACCCCATGTGACCTAGGACAAATCTCCTCAGTGTCCTTGGTCCTAGAATGGGAATAAAAACAGTATCTAATTCCTAGGATCCTGTGACCATTGAGTGAAGTGATGCATCAAAGCATTTGCAACAGGACTGGTGCTCACTGGTTCTCAAAAAGTGTCCATGGTGAGTGCTTCTGGCTGCTACTTGTCTCTGCCTCAGCTCCTAGGTGGCCCCCAGGGCCAGCTGTCTGGGGTGCCCACCTGACCACCCGTCTGCCTCCTCAGGAGTCTTGGCAGCGCCAGGCCCACGCCCACTCCTGAGGCACGTGTGGTCCTGGCCCTTGCTGCCGCCTCTTACTCTCTCTGCTCCTCTAGGATCCTTCTCTCCGCCGGACCTTTGCACATGCCGTTCCCCATGCTTAGAACACCCTTCCCTCTGCTGCTTGGGCATTCTTATTATCATTAGTACTAATGTGAGTACATGACTTGGTAATTAGACAAGGGCAGGGCCTTTGGGGCCTCACCTGTGGGCAGCAGGTGCCCAATAGATGGGTCCTGGGGACACAGCAGCTAACGGCTTGTCGTGCGGGAGACCCTGCTCGCTGCGCCATTTGTCATGCGGGGTCTCTGCTCCCGCTCCCCATACAAGAACGCAGGACATGGTGAGGCCAAAAAGGAACACCCATGGAGCCATAGGTAGGGGAGTCATACCACTATATTCTCTCTGGCGGCACTATACTCTCACTGGAGGCTGGATCCACACTGTCCGCAAACCGCCATCCACGCTTGCCAGCCCAGCCGCCATCTTCTTGCTGGCCCCCGTTCTTCCTTCTCTTTCCTCCTTCCTAGCGTAGCCACAGCAGTTATATTAGTGGCCAATGGCTCACTGGTTACAGCTGACGGCCAACTAACCACAGCTGATGGGCATGCAATCACAGTTGATGGCCATTTACTACCTGAGCCAGCACCTGTCTATGTGAGGCCGAGAGCCTGGAAACTACTTTCTGGGGCTCTGCCCCCACACGGCTTTTGAGCGCCCGCCCTGGACTGGGGTGTGTGCCGAGCAGAGTTCCCACACTTCTCCCCACAGCCCAGGCTGCACTATCGCCTCTCCAGGGTGCAGGTGGAGGTGAGGGGCAGAGCCAGGATCCACACCCCGTGCTCTGCCCCTGTGCCCTGTCTACGCAGACTGATGAGTGTATTCACACCCCATGCAGCACACATGCGCACACACGTGTGAGCACGCACCGTTTAACCTCCGGCGAGTTCCCAGTTCCCAGGGCCTGTCCTGGGCAGTGCATACCTAATCCTGAGCCTAAACTTCAGTTTCCAGGACAACGTCCACTTGGAGGTAGTGGAATCGCCCCCTGAAACGTGAAGTCCAGGAATAAACAATTCAGGAGTCGCAACACCTGCATGAAGCAAGACCAGGCATATCCTCCTGACCACACCTGCCCGCAGGACGGAGTGGCGGCTGCAGGGAGGTGGCCGGAGCATACCCACAGAGGATCGATACCGGCCAGAGAGCAACACGGTCACCCGCAGCTGGGGCTCTGGGCTGCATGACCAGATGTGATGGCCACCGTGACCCGAGCTCATGCTGGTGCCCAGCCCTGCATCAGCCCCTTACCCACATCCTCTCATTTACCTCATGCACGCCTCTGGGGTCCTGTGTCGCCCCCATCTGGATGGCCTGCACCCCTCTCCGTGCAGACCTGCAAGTCAGAGACTGGCCCCCTCCTGACTCATCCATTCCCTCCTCCCCAGTCAAGCACCAGGCATGTTCCTGCACCTCTCTTGTCCCCTCCCACCCATCCCCACCTGGAAGCCAGAGAGCTGGCTTTCCAAATGCAAATCCATCACAGCATCCCCTGGATAAAACCCTCCAAGGGCCGCCCACAGAATCGGCCTGGCCGCTCAGGCCACACTGCCCATCCTCCAGCCCCTTCTGCATGCCCCTGCCATCCCCTGTGCTGTGCCTTGCCTTCACCTGGTAGATTCAGACACATCTGCAGGAGCCTGTGCCCCCCCAGAGGCCCTCCCTGACCCCTGCACACACTCAGGGGACCTGCCTTGTGTGCTCCCCACACCCCCGTCTCCTCTGAACACAGTTGCACGCTTGGTGCAGTGGCTCTCTGAGCAGTGCCTGTCTCCTCCACTGAACTGTAAGTGGGACAAGGGCTGGGATCAGGACCAGCGACACCATTTGCAGGGTCCAGGGCAAAACGAAAAACACAGAGCCCTTTATTCAAAAGTTACTAAGCACCTTTAGATGGCGACAGCAGTGCATGGAACCAAGCGCAGGCCCTTCTGAGTGTGGGTCCTGCGTGACTGCACGGGCCACACACCATGAAGCTGGCCCCACTGAGACCACTGTGGTTTTGCTCACCACTGTACGCGGCATCGGGGGGAGGGCACATCGTAGGCACTTTGTAAACACTTGCTGGATGGGTGAATGAATGCAACTCTATTTTTTCAGGTAATAAACCACAGCGCAGAGAGCCTAAGTGTTTTTCCCAGAACTGGAAGGTGACAAGGCTGTGATTTGAACTCAGATCTGTCAGACTCCAAACAGGAGCCCACAGTGGGTGCTGGGGGTGACAGCACAGGCTTTGGAGTCAGTTCCCTGGCCTGGGATCCAAGCTCTGCCACTTACTAGCTAGGTATTCAGGGCAAGTTACTTCACTGGCCTCAGTTTCCTTATCTGTAAAATGGGAAGCAGAACCCCACCTTGGTGGGGTACTGAAGATAGAAAGAACCAGGAGTGATAGCAGGGCCCCATAAATGGCTCTCTGCAGTTGCTCACTGCAGTTCCCAAAGCCAGTGGTTTAGGTTCCTGAGAGGTTTCTGTGTGTCCCTTAGCAAATGAAAGTGCTTGAACACCATTCCTTTCACGCTGTCCTTGTGCCTTTAGTTGGCACTGGTTTCCTTCCGCCTACCTGCTTGTTAACTGCTTCCCTACTTGGTACAAGCTCCTTGGGGAGGGTGACTCTATGCCTCTGTATCCCCCCGCCATGCTTTGTACACAGTAGGTGCTGAATAAATGTTTGCTGCCCACAGAGTAGGAACTCCATCAACACTCGCTGGCCTGGATGCCGGGTGCACTTTGTTGCAAACGGCAAACTTTCAGACCCAGGCAGAGGCCTTGGTGAAACTCCCACTGAGACAAGGTCCCAGCTTTACTGCCACCGCCAGGGGTGACCTCGGGCTCCAGCCTCGTGGTAAAGCAGTCACTTTAGCCAATACACCCCACCTCCAGGGCTCCAGCAGGATGACTCAGCACCCTGCATCTGCAGCCCCGGCCCCCACTGTCCCCATGTCAGGCGCGCATGCTAACCCTTGCTCCATGGGGCTTCTCTTGGGTCAGCGCAGGAGGGAGAAGCGTGCTCTGCAGACTGCAGTGTGGGGTGTCGGCACGCGTGTTATAATCGGGACGGTGTGCCGGTTGCCAGCAATTGTATCCCTAATAGAGCCTTCCCGGCAACACCCTCCGCCTGCCCCCTGCACCAGCTGGTCTCTGGGTTCAAGTTCTAACCTTAGCTTGTTTCCACAAGGCTTATCCTTGAACCCTCACCTTGGGCCAGTTCTGCCCTCACCAAGTCCTCTGCATACAGACTTTCTCGAATGTCTGAGGTAGGCACCACCATTCTCCCCATTTCACAGGTGAGGAAACTGAGGCCCAGGGAGGGTAGAGAACAGCCCGAGGGCACACAGCTGAGAGACTGCTGGAAATCCCCATGCTGCTGAGGCCCCCATGGATGCTCTGCTCTCACCTTGGGGCCCCACCAGGCCACTGGGCAAGGGGCTCCCACATCCAGCCTGCTTCCTCCCCATTTAAGGGAGGACTCAGCTGAGAGCATTGCGGGCCCCCTGCAACTCAGCAACCCTAGGCCTCTGTTCTCCTGAATTATTTGGCTGCACCATGGAGATAAAACAACCCTGGAAATCCCAGCGGCATTTTTCTCCCACTGGAGAAACACAAAAACACCACATGAAGAATGGATCACTTAAAATGTCAGTAGGAAGAGGAAAGACAGACACACAAAACGCCTGTCAGAGGGCGCCCTGGATTTCTCTTCAGACTCCCAGGCCTCGATTTCAGCCTCCTTCTGTTGAGGAGGCCCTGGCCCAGGAACCCTCCTTCACGGGGGTGAACAGAGGACAATGCCAAGCCTCAGTTTCCCATCCATAAATGGGGATAACACACCCACTTTGAAGGGATGCTGGGAGGGGCCAACGAGGTGATGAAGGCACCATTCATTCATTCATGCCACACTGAGTGTCAAGCAGGGCAGTCACTGGACTGAATGACTCATCCCACCCCCAGGAAGCCAACCAAATGCCCTCAGGCCTTTGCTTGGGGCCTCCATCCCATTGGAAGGCCCGCACTGGATCTGGGTGGGGTGCCCCTGAGGAAGCTGAGATCTGACAGGTAAGCAGGCCTTCTCCAGACCAGGCGAGGGTGGGTCTGGGGTGACGGAACACTGCAGGGAGCCCAGCATGTGCAAAGGCCAAGAGGTGGAACGGAGCTGGGGAGGAGGCCAGTGCCATGGGAGCTGGGAGGGGAGGGAGAGGAAGGGAGATGAGGCCAGAGCTGCACGCAGGGCCCAGGGGGGCACACCTGGCACACGGCAGGTGCTGATGGGCCACTGCAGGGCCCACCCCACAATTCATGAAGACCACCATAAGCTAGGGTCACGGCTCTCTCAGTGAGGAAGGGGCAGGGAAGCAGAGCAAAGGACGAGGAATGTGAAATGGGGGGGATGACCATTTGAGCACCTACTGTGTGCCACGCACTTCTGTGCAGTCTTGGGCCTGCATGTGATGGCGGATGGGAGAGAAGGGAGAAGGAAGGTGCTGGCCCAGCTCAGGCGGCGGCCAGCCATGGGTCTGTCCACCCTGTCCTCTGCCTGGTCAGCTGCTGTGCACACAGGAAGAGGAAGTCAGTAATCCTAGGAGCTGGGTAGGAGGAAAGACAGGGAAGTATGCTGTGTCCCAAGCAGCAGTCACCCAGGCAGGTGGGCAGGGCAGGCAGACGGCTGAGCTGGGAAAGAACTAAGGAAGACTGTCGGCGGAGGGTGGGTGGGGTAGGGGAGCTAGAGTGGGTCTGGGTTGGACCCTCACGCTCCTCCCCCCACTCCCTCCGTCTTCCCTCCTTAATAGGCCACGAAGCATGGAGCTTGTTCCAAGCATTTGACTCTCTTCCCGCCTACCCTCTGTGGTAGGCTCTTGACATGAGGCCACTGAGGCACAGAGATGCTCAGTAACTTGCCCAAGGTCACACAGCCGGTAGGCGGTGGAGCAGGGACTTGAGCAGGTGGTGTGGTGCCAGCGTCTGTGTGCCCCTCACGGGCTCCCAGAGGCTCTGCCCAGAGCCTGCTCTCCCCGCTCTGGCATCGCCTTTACTGGGGCCCTCACAGTCTTCTGTCACTGAGGGTCGCTCTGTATCTCTGTCTGGCTCCTCCCTGAGGCTGGACACTTGTCCAGGGCAGCGACCCTGGCTTGTGGACAAGCGTAGCAAGGCTTTGCTCCTGTAGGATGGTGTGCAGATCTGGACACCTCCATGGGCCGTCCTTATCTGCTCAGCTCTGGGATTCAGAGGCCAGAAACCCCGTCCCTCCAAGGCTGCTGGCCTTTCTCTCCTACACTATCAAGCCTAAGCCCCAATAAAAGGAGGGTGACTTGGGCAAGCCTTGTACAGGCAAAGGAGTGTTTTCCAACACGGCGGTCTGCCTGTACTTAAAGGAACTCGGCGTGTCCCTCTGGGGCAGGGAGGGGGTTGGGGAGCTGGCAAGAGCCGGGGCCTCCTAGGGCTGCCATCTGGTGACCGTTGGGCTCCAGTCTTACCGCCGTCTGTGTCTTCACAGCACCCCATCCAGAGTCCCATTTTACAGGTGAGCAAACTGAGGACATTGCCTGTGAGATCTCACAGCCAGTACGAAGCAGCTGAGTGGGGTTCCAGGGCCGCTCCTCGGCTAATGCTTCCATAGTGTGTGATTCCCTCCCTGGGCCCTTAGGCCCTGCTAATCAAATGTGGGTCAGTGACATCACTGCTCGCTCCCCACCTCGGTGCCAGGCTCTGCCTCGGCGAGGTACATACATAAGTGCATTCAGTCCCCACATCAGCCCTCTGAGGAAGGAAACTGAGGCACAGAGAGCCCAAGAGGGAGGGGTGGTGGGCAGCGTCTGCCTGACTATGAGGCTGGGTGGACCCTCCTGGCTGTCCCCGCCTCGCAGGCCCCTTCCAGCCCATCCCCCCCAGAAGCAGTGATCCTCTCCTAGGGAGGAGGGCGGCCCATTCCGGCTGCTGTTGGAAGCACACGTGTGGCTTCCACAACTATCTGAACACTGCCAGGCGGCCCAGTGTGCTCTCCGGCCACACCCCACTGCCATCTCCAACACCCCGGCCTTTGTGCATCGTGGTAGCTCTGTCATGCTCTTACCTGGCATTTCTGTCGTGAGCAGTGCCACGGTTGGCATTTAAAGCCAGGCCACAAAGGAGCCAGCTCCCTCTCCCTATCTCCCATCACTGAAAACCTGCCTGTCCTGAGCTGGGCAAGAAAGAGACCTCCCTTCTTGTTCCTTAAAGACGCAAGTGCTCTGCTCATGGCAGACGGAGCGCCGAGTTGACTGGCCTGGGTGCCCCTTATCTAGCCATGGTCCAAGTGGACAGTGATAGCCCAGAGTGGTTGGTGCCATGATGGGGAAACCAGGGGGCTGTGGGGGCCCAGGAGAAGTGCCTGACCTGGTTTGATGGGCTTGGGGGGGGGTTTTCATTTAATCCTCACGATTAGGAAGAGGTATGATTTCTCCTCAATTCACAGAGAGGAAACTGAGGCACAGAGCGTGTCAGTAACTTCTCCTGGGTCGGCCAGCTAGTTTGTGGTGGAGCTGGCTCTCAACTGAATCCAGGGGGTCTGGCAGTAGACTCCTGAAGGACGAGTAAGAGTGGGTGGGTGTTCCCCACAGAGAGACCAAGACACACTAAGTCAGGGTGATGGTGGGGGTTCATTTGGTGCCATAAGCATGGGGCCCAGTTTCATGAAGCTCTTATCAAGGTAAGGGGGTGTCCCCTCCTGCCTCTGGCCTACACAGACCCAGAAGGAAGGGCTCTGAGCTTGTGGCCTGAACACTTGGGCTGGAGTCCCGGCTCTGCCACTTTTCAGCTATTTGGCCCCCGTCAAGTCCCTTCACCTCTCTGAGCCTGGGCTGCCTCACGGTTTTTTAGCTACTGTTTAAAGCGAGCGTCCTGTGCAACAGCCCCCGAGCACCTATGCCATGTAACAGTGCAGCTGTACCTTTACTTCTGTGGTGACCGATGCAGTAGGGGTTCGTTTGTTCACCTTTGACAAAAGCTGGCATCACCACACACACCAGCCTGCCTGGTGGGCCGGGGTGAAGGGCACTGGAGGGGGTTCGACCCTACAGCAAGCTCGGGGACGCCAGGGGGTTAACGTCAGGACAGCCTCATGCACAGGGTGGATGCTCGGTGACTGTGTGACACATGGTGCCACCACCCTCCTGGGCTCAGCAAAGGCCATGCTGGTCTGTGGGCACCAGGTACGAGAATGTTCTCAGCAGCACAGCTCATAAGACGAAAACCCCAGAGACAACCCAAACGGACAGATGGGAAAATGTGTCTGCAACACTCTATAGCGGCCGCGAGGAACCACAGCCACACCAGGCAGGAGGGGACATTGTAGCAGCAAGGGGCTGAGGGAGGAATCGAAGTCACCAGCTCACACTCGGCCTGATCCACTTCATAAGGCTAAAAAGAGCTGGTGAAACGTGTACTTTTGAAGAATGCATGCAGCTGTGACACAGAGGGGCATGGGGGTCATGGTGGTGGGTCCTGCAGAGATGGGGGTGGGGGGCACACAGGGCACTCAGTCCCGCTCTCACAGTGAGTGGTGGTTCAAGGTTTATCCCTGACGTTGGGGTTGTCTGATTCCAGTAAGGGATCCACATGGATTCCCAGCCTCTGCCTGGAGAGCCCAGACCCCTATCCCTTTGCCCTGTGCCTCAGTTTCCTCATCTGTAAATTGGGGATGCCCGGTCATGAAACATCCTCCTGTAACAGTGATTTGACCTGACCAGGTGGAACCACCTGATGCAGCCCAGGCACAGAGTGCACCACCGCCTCTCACCTGCCTGGGCAGGTGACCTGGCCTCTGGGAGGCTTCGTCTCTTCCTCTGTAAATGGCTGCCCTGCCTCTCTCTGCTCCTCCGAGGTCACGGGAAGATGAGGGAGATGACCAGCGTGCTGTGCTGTGCTCCTGACCATTCACAGAGTGATGTCAAGTGACTCAGGGCCTGCAGGTCGGGTCTGCCCCTGAGGGGGGAGATGGCGACACACAGATGATGGTAACGGAATGCACCACAACTGCCAGCCACTGCAGATCCTGGCGGAGGGGAGACAGCAGCCCCACTAGGTGCCACGCGCTGTCAGCCGTGCCCTGGACACCCTGACCTCCTCAATCCTATGAGAATGTCAGGACTCTGCAACCTGCCGAGGTGTCACTATGACTAACAGCAGGACCCGTTGGGGAACCCAGATACGGAACAGACCGTGCCAGGTCACCCAGCTGGGGTGTGTTGCATCCTAGGGCATGTTATACCTGAGGCGTGTTATGTTCTGTTGTTGCACACTGGGTGTCGTGCGGGAGACCCTGCTCGCTGTGCCATTTGTCGTGCGGGGAGGCCTGCAGGGTCTCTGGCCCCGCTCCCCACATAAGAACGCAGGATATGGTGAGGCCAAAAAGGAACACCCACGGAGCCATAGGTAGGGGAGTCATACCACTACGGTCTCACTGGAGGCTGGGTTCACTGGACGTGCGACCTGCTGTCCGTTTTGTCTGCAACCCACCGACGACTCTCTTTCACTCTCCTCCGTAGCCGCAGCAGTTATATTGGCGGCTAATTGGCTAACTGGCTACAGCTGACGGCCAATCAGCCACAGCTGACGGCCATCTACTACCCGAGCCAGCACCCCTCCACGTGAGGCCGAGAGCCTGTAAACTACTTTCTGGGGCTCTGCCCCCACACTGGGCGTGTTGCACACTGGGCGTGTTGCACCCTGGGGTGTGTTGCACCCTGGGGTGAGGTAACGGGGTCAGGGTGCAGCATGTGGTGGGGAAGAGCTGCAGCTTCTTAGCTCAGGGTCTTGGAGAATCGAGGAACTTGTCAGACCCCAGTTTCCTCTTCTGTCTAATGGGGATGGCATTCAAAGTAGGACTAGATGAACGGAGACTGTCGTGAGACCTGGAGGTACTGGACCAGGGGTGCCGGGAGTGTGGTCCTCTGCCCCAGCTGGGAGCCGGTCAGACACACAGGCCCTCAGGCCCCCTTTGACCTGCTGGATTAGAACTGGGCTAGGGGGCCAGGAATCTGCATCTTTACCAGCTTTCCAGAGGATTCTGACGCACGCTCAATTCAAGAACCACTGGGTTGGGAGACTTTCTCTGTACAGGGCCAGACAGCAGATATCATCAGATTTGCAGGCCATCAGGGCTGGTCACAATGACTCAACTCTGCCGTATTAGTGAAAAGCGGCCAGAGACAACACCAAGCGCATGGCTGAGGCTGTGTTCCAGTAAAACTGTGTTAACAAAACCAGGCAGCCCCAGTTTTCGAACCCCTGTGATAGAGCCTTGACTTGCAAAGCATAGTCCACAGACGAACATCCGGGCATCTCCTGGGGTCTGGCTGGAAATGCAGGCTCCTGGGCCACCCACCTGCTGAACCAGAGACCGGGTGCCAGAGCATCCCTGAGAGCCTGCAGGTTTGAGAAGCGCTGGGCTAGGGCACGTACAGGGAGCAGGCAACGGGCAACAGGTTCTCCAGGCAGCTAATGGGCCCTGTGGTTCCTTTTGGGTCTGATAGGGGGAAGTGGGAAGCGGGGGGAGGGGGCTGCCAAGTGAGTTACAACAAACCATGGCACCAACGCTGCTAACTGGTAGCAGCTGCTTCTGCAACCAGAGACTTGTCAGCTGTGATTAAGTGAAGTTGCCTGTAGGCCAATCAACTTCAAAATTATGCAAATAGGGCTGCAGCAGAGACCACAGGGATGGAGCTGAGCCCTCTGCCCACTCCAACCCCAGCCCCAGCCTGGCACTCTAAACCCCCGAGTACTGGCCCGGAGGGCCCAGGTTCATGCGTCACCCCTGGACAAGGCTCCACTTCTGGGGGTTAATGTGCTTCCCACCTACATCCCCCGTAACTGGCACCAAGGCTGCTGAGCAGGAGGTGAGCCAGCGACTGCCCTAGAGAGCCAGGGCAGGACCGACGTGCATCTTAAAAGTGTCAGCTGCCCCTGGTTAGCCACACTGGCCCTCAGTGAGCCAGGCCTGGCTTTTCCCTGGATGCTCCATACCCAAGGTGGCAATGGCCGGACAGCAAGGGAAACAGGACGCTGCCCAAGGCGGCAGGAAGTAGCTCTCGGCCATCTTCCCCGAGTGCTTGCAAACCCTTGATCACCCCCACCAGCCCTGCCGCGCCCAGACCTGAATAGACAATGGCCTCCTCCCACTTATCTCCACCCCTGAGGCCCCTGGGACCCCAAACTTGTTATGCTCCAAGCTGAACTTCTCAGCCATTCCCAGCCTAAGGTCCCCCATCTGGCTTTGCTTGCCTCCCTCCACTGGCCCCTCCCAAGGCTGATCTCCAAGAGAGTTGTCAACCACTGGACGGTGTGAGGGGTGGGGCCAGGAGAGAGGAAAGAACCCCTCTCAGGCAGGCCCCCTCAGACACACTTCCCAGTCTAGGAGGGTGGTAGTAGCACATCGTCTTAGCGATCCAGAGGGAAGCCCAGCCTTCAGGCCCAAGGTCACCATGTCCAGGTGTCTTCAGGTGTCTGATTAGGAGCTGGCCCTGGAGTCAGACTGAACTGCTCTGAGCCATTTCACTGGCCTCTTTTCTGCCCCACCCCTCCCAGCCTGGGGGCTCCTCCCAGCAGAGCTGGCACCAGCTAGCACTTCTCTGTCTAATCCCACTTCTGCCTGCCCGCCCCAAATTAGAGACCCATTCTGATTCTGAGTTTGCACCCTGGAAACAAAAGAATCAAAGAATCGCTAATAACCGTGTCTGCCAGTGCCCACTGAGTGGCTGGAGCCCCCTGACTACCCCTCAGTTGGGCTCTGCCGACCTCCTGGCACAGAAGGCGCTTGAGAGGGAGCAGGGAGCTAGGCACAGAGCACAGGCCCTGCCCAGCCAGGGAGGGCCACACGGTCACTCAGTCACCCGGGGCAGAGCTTTATGCTGGGGGGATGAGCCTTTACCACTTAGGTCTTCTGTGGGCTAAATGCTACTCCCTAGCCCTCCATAGTAGGCTTCCTGCTTCTCAGAAGGAAGTTAGCAGAGAAACTGCTAACTTTTATAGCATAGGTTGACATGTAGATAAACAGGATTATGGTCTCATTAGTATGCCGCTTTGGGGGATGTTGGCTCAGAATTTTCTGGGGAATCAAAGAGCCCTGTCTATGGTGAGGAAACCCAATGAGAACTGGGATAGTGCGGGAGGATTCCACGAGGATGTGGGTGCTAGGCCCGTGCCTGGCAGAGTTCCACGGCCACGGCTGGACAGAGGACCGAAAGGGCAGGCTGGCCTGGGAGAGGGGACACAGTCACCCTATGACCCTGGACACACAGCACAGCCTCTCTGGGCCTCTCCCTATAAAGTGGGGTGCTAAGCCCAGCCTCACGTGGGTGGTGTGAGGATTAAATGAGATACTATATGTGAAACCCAGGATCAGGCTAGGCGGGCAGTAGGTGGTGGGTCAACAGGGCTTCCCTTCCCTACCCGTCTCAGGGTTTGCTTAGAGCTGCCACAGTGTTCTCTTAGGTGAGCTGCACATGCCCCAAGAAGCAGTCCTCAGATGGGGATCGGAGAGGCTGCTGTTTCTCGGGGGGAGAGGGTCACATAGTTCATTCAGACTGGCACCCAGCTCTCTCGGTCCTTAGTACAGGGCACTCGCCCCGATGCCATGCTGGCCATGCCTGGCACAGTCTACACATCTCCAGCGTGGCTGAGGGCAGACGCTTAGACACTTGGGGCTGCAGGATTCTCCATGCTATGGCACTGCCTCTATTGTCAGCTGGGGGGACCTGCCCTGGACTGGGGCCCACAGGCTCCAGGCTGCAGAGGCAGAACCCAAACAGGAGTCAAACCGTACATACTCGTAACAATTGGCCTTCACACAGTGGAAACAGGAGAGAGTATTCCTTGAGTACCTGCTATGTGTCTAGCCCCAGCATAGGCATTTGACAAATATATCTCCTTTCAGTTTCAAACAAGGAGAGGCTACTGCTCCCAGTTTGTAGATGAGAAAACTAAGACTCAGAGAGATTGCGTCACCTGCCCAAGGTCACACAGCTGCTGAGCTATTGAGACTTGGGTCCAAGCAGCCTACTTTCCAAGTCCAGGTTCTTTCTGGGCCTCAGGCTCTTGGCCTTGGGCACTGGGGGAGGAAGTGGTGGTGGGGAGAGAGCTGCCACTCCCCAAAACAAACCAATGGGAATCTCCCCCTCTCCCAACAGCCAAGGAAATAGAAGAGACCATTTTTGCAATCATCTGGTCCCATTTCCCACCCTCTCCCTCATACTCAGGAGGTCCCACAGATTGAACCCTCGCTTGAACCCCTCCAAGCCACAGAACTCAAATCGCCACAGCCCCACAGGAGCCCGCTCCCTCAGGGGGACAGTTCAGACTGTGGAAAGCTGGGTGCAGGGGTGGGGGAAGCTGCACCCCTGCCCCTCTCCCCACGCTAGTCTGGCCTCACACTGAACATGCTTATTTTAAAACAATCAGCATTTGGCTCAAGTCATGAAAAACTAACTGTAGGAGTTGTGTCATGGGAAGTGGGCTGGACCGCGCCTGGGAGGAGAGGGGTTGTGGGAGTGGGAGGCCCTTAAATGTCTCAGACCTACTCCTGGCCCCAGAAACAGATGGGGTGGGGGACATCCAGGTCTTGGGGTGGCAGATCTGGTCCCCTGCCCACCTCCACCACTAAAAGACATGTGACCGTGATCAGGTCACTTCATTCAAAGCTTCAGTTTCCTTCCTGCCCGCCTCCCTCCCTTACTTTCTTCCTTCCATCCATCATTCAGGCAGGAAAGTTTTACTGAGCACCTACTATGTGCCAGTCCCATCCCTAGGCCCTGAGGACACAGGACCGAACTAAGTAGACATACCATCCTTAGCATGGAGATGCCTTGGTCTGGAGAAAGGGGGGCTCTCCGTGCCTCTCACCCACTGTGTGCACAGGAGGGACCCCCCTCAGGGTGCCTACCTTGGTCCACATCTGAGGCCCCTGCAGACTGTTGGCACCTCTAGGCTGGAGCCAGGGCTGATGCCCCACTGGGCATGGAGGAGGGCAAGGGTGGGGGAATGAGTGGGTCAGGGCAGTGGTGGAGGGGGCAGTGAGGAGGTAAGAGACCCCGGCCATGGCCTCGGACAGTCCACAAATAAATTCCAGCTCAACCCTCTTCCCAACTGCAAGGGAGAGAAAATAGCTTTCACACTATATTTTCTGATTTTTTTCTTCACTGCTTCTAAATCGATTCAGAACAGATTGTCCAATTGTTTGAATTTCAGGAGAAAAGTCTCCTAATCTTTTCCTAGTCCTGCCCAGAATTCTGCCAGGCCCCGGCTCTCTTCAGGTGACCCTGCCCATTGTCCAGGCTCCGGCTGGCCATCTGGGCTGCCCCGGGCTAGCCTGCTGGCCTGGGGACCTGCAGGAGATGCACAGGGGTCATGGGGGTGCAGGGTCTGCACTCCAGGTCGCACTCATGCCCAGGATCCACTGGAAACATCTCGTCCCTGAAAGGGAAGGCTTTGCTGTCCTAGGAAGGACCGAACTCGCTGGGCACTGTGAGCAGTGGGGCCACATGGGAACCTGGCAGCTCGGGTGGGACCGGAGGCTGCAACCTGCCTTCCTCTCCCGTCAGGAAAGTACTCTGGGAGCTGGGCTGAGTCACACAATACAAACAACCAGGAAGGACTGTCATTAAACCCATTGACCACAGCAGCAGGGCAAACAGGCATCATCTCAGGCACCTACAGGATTGACAGGTTGGGGCTGCCTGGGGAGGCGGGGGCTGGGCTAGGGTACATCCTGACTCCTGTGCTGTGATTGATTAGCTATGTCTGCTCTAGACACAGCCATGGCTGGTGGTGGTACTTATGCCACATATGTGCCATCCTGAGTCTACATATAAAGGCAAAATTCCTTAACTTCCCCAAGTCCTCGGAGATCAGACCAAGGGTGACTTCTACCGACTCAACCACTCAGCTTTGCACAAATGCCACAGGACAGCCACGCTGGAGTACCGGAAGTTTCCCAAACTCCTTCTCTGGGCTCCATGTGCATTGTTCCCTCTGCCTCAGTGTCCCCCACCCCTGCCCCTTGCTCATCAACCAGGTCAATGCATCCTCCACCTCCTTAGGTGCCACCTCCTCTGGGAAGGCCTCCTTGATGCTCCACCCTGAGGCAGAATTGCTCCCCGTCTTGTTATGACCCCCACTTACACAGTCCCTCACTCCAAGGGCAGAAAAGGCAACTGTGCCCAGTCTTCCTACAGACTGTGAGCTTGCCAAGGCAAGCCTTTGGTGCAATCTCAGGAGTAAAGAATCACGCAACATGTACCTAGGCAAACCCAGGTGCGTAAGTGGAACCCAGACTCTGGATGTTCAAGACCCCACCACCTCTGGGCCCAAACAATGACTCTGGGGCAATCCCAGTGCAGCTCCTCACCTGCTCCTCCCAGGCCCCACCCCTTCCCGGCGGCTTCCTACACCCAGTCTTTTCCCCTCATATAGAAGGAATTCAAATGTCAGTGACACTTGAATGGAAATGTGTGGAGGGCTCCCTCCCTCCTGGAACACTTTATCTCAGTGACCCTTGCCCAGACATGGTCTTGCTGTGGACCCCATTTTACAGATGAGGAAACTGAGGCAGAGTAGAGAGAGGGGCTGGGCGAGGCCACTCTGTGGTGAGGGGGGGAGCACAGGACATGGTGGCTTCACGCCCCCATGCCAACGTCCATCCTGACCACCCAGTGTATTCCGCCTCCCCCAGTGGAAAGATCTCAATCCTGGTTTTGCCATTTGCCACAGGGAAGTTACATGCCTTCTCTGAGCCTCGGGAGGAATGAAAACCTGTCCTTGTTCACGGAGTGTTCCGAGGGTTAAAGCAGGTGTGTTTGCAAACACCCAGGACAGGGCTTCGCGAGGACAAAGGATCTCCCCAGAGGGTCAGGGCTCGCAGGGGCCTCAGGCGGAACGCCCCTGTCCCTGGGGCTGCTCCGGGGCTCTCAGCAGGCCTACCTCTGCCACTGGTGGATGGTGCCCTCTTCCCCGCCCTTCCCTGACCCTGTGCCTTGGGCCTCCCCTGGAGGCAGTCAGACAGCCCACAGGCTTGCCTACTGCACACCACCTCCTGCTCCAAAACCTCCTGTGCCAACTGTCACTCACCACATGGAGCCCGAACACCTCCTCTGATTTTCAGTGTACAGCAGCCCCCCCCTTATCCATGGCAGATACATTCCAAACCCCCCGTGGATGTCTGAAACCTCACATAGTACCGAACCCTGTATATACGATGTTTTCCCCATACATACATATTTTTAATAAAGTTTAATTTATACATTAGGCACAGTCGCAGATTAACAACAATAACAAATAATGAGCTAGAACAATTATAACAAAAAGTAAGGGTGACTTGAACACAAGCCCTGTGATACCACGACGTCGGTCTGATCACCGAGACGGCTGCTAAGTGACCAACAGGCAGGAAACACCACAGTGTGGAGACGCGGGATAAAGGGGAGATGCACGTCCTGGGCAGAACGGCACGGACAGGATGGGATTTCATCATGCTACTCAGAACGGTGCACAATTTAAAACTGAAAAATTGTTTACTTCTGGAATTTTCCTTGTAATATTTTTGAACTATGGTTGACCATGGGTAACAGATTCCCCAGAAAGCAAAATTACAGATAAGGGGGACTACTGTACCTTTACACATTACAAACTATACTCACATGTGTTATCTTCGCATGTCACCACGGCCCCCAAAGCAAGGCAAACAATCTCCCCGTATTACGGAGGAGGAACCAGTGGCTCAGTGCACAGGGTCTTCCCTGTGCTAAAGAAGAGGAAGCCGCAACTCAGCTCTGTCCAGCTCCAGAACCAAACTGTCTGGGACACCAAAGGGCATGAGCCCCTTGGCTCGTTGGCTGACGATGGGCCACCATCCCCGGGCTCCTGAAATGGGGACATCAAATGTTCCTGGAGAGAAGCGGTCACATCTGGCTACAAGACTCATTCCACCTCACTGCCCGTGGCCCGCAAAGGGAGCCTCCGCCCCAGTCCTTCAGCCCCTTCCTCAACTGCCCTGATCTTAGTCTTGTGACGTTTCTTGGCAGGCATCATTCATTCATTCCTTCATTCACTCCCTCACTCATCCATCCATCCACCTATCTGACTATCCATCAGTCTGTCCGTCCATCCATCCATCCACGCATCCATCCATCCACCCATATATCCATCCATCCCTCCCTCCCTCCCTCCCTTCACAGATATGTTCAAAGACACCTGGGCTAGGTGTTGGCTACAAAGCTAAACCAGCAATGAAGCGGTCTCCACCCTCTGAGGACAGAGAGAAGTTCCACTGCTTCTGTGTCTCCTGGGTGTTTGTTATTCAATGTAGGGGTGGTGATAATAGTTACCAGTGATATTTACTTACTATGCGCCAGTCTCTGCACCAAGCATGTTCCTTGAATCAATTAATTCTTGCAAGACACCTGTGAGGTGGGTGCTAGCCCCATTTTTATAAAGAAACTGAGGCTCAGAGAGGTAATGTAACTTGCCCAAGGTCACACAGCTATAAGGGGTGGAGACTGGGATTCAAACCCTGACATCCCTCCGGAGCTCAGGGGTAATAAATAACGGTTATCACTATAATTGACTCAGGAGCCGGAAATGTTACAATCCTTACCTCTCATCCTCACTATCACCCTTGGAAGTTATTATTATTGACATTATGAACCTATTTTGGAAACGAGGACACTGAGGCTCCGAGAGTGAAATAAGCAGCCCGACATTGGCCGCAGGTAGGAGGTGGAGCTGGGGTGTGACGCCAAGCTGCTGAGCTGGAGCCGGCTCCCCTGCCGCCAGCTCTGTGGTTGCCATGGCGCTGGGCAGGCACCACCGTGGTCTAATGGCTCACTTGATTCATACCCTCATTCAATCAACAACCACTGTCACGGAATCCCCTGCTCTGGGGGCTCGGGGATAATCAGGTTTGGTTTCTGCCTGGCTGCTTCACTACAGGGCTGGAGCAATTTGAACAGAGAAACGGCAAAGTTCCTGTTAATAGTGACAAAGAGAATACAGATCGCAGAGGTGTTTGAACGCACACTATGTGCTAACTAAGCACCTTCTGCAAATTGATCTCATCTAGTTTGCACAATAACCCGTTTTGCAAATGAGGGAACTGAGGCTCAGAGGTTTTGCAGCATGCCCCGGGTCACAGAGTTAAGAACCAGCACACGGGAGGCTTGTCCTGGCTGGAGCCCTGAGCACAGTCTCCGTGACTCCAGGCTGCTCTCGGGGGACAAGCACCAGCAACCCGCCTCCAGCTTGGTGCGTTGCCCTGACGATGGGCCTCAGCTCAGAGGCTCGGCTCATTCCCCGAAGGCCTTGGGGTCCCAGGGATCAGATCTGGACAGCTATACCTAGGTGATGCCACATTCCCGACCTGCTTCCTGAAAAGTCTAAACAGCAAAGACCTTCAGAACAAGCCCAGGGGAGGAAGGACAGGCTGGAATCCCGCTGAGCTGAGCCTGAACACCACTGGCCGGGCCTCTGGGGCTCAGGGATAACGCCAGCCTTCCAGCAAACAGGCAGAGGGAGACCCCATTCCCCCACTTTCTGGATGCAGAAGCTGAGGCTCAGAGCCGGCACTCATGTCCTGAAACCCAGAAGCCCTGTATCTCAGGAGGAGGAAGTCCCTGTAGACTTTGGGATTAGTGCTTGTGGGTCTTAGACTTTTTTAGAATTTCCATAGAATGGCTTACCATACTTGTCCGCAACCCCACAGAGCCCATCTGATCCAGAAACTTGGGTTTCAGAACCCTGTCTGACTGTGACCCTGGCGACCTCTGTTCCCCTCTGGGATTTGCTCTCCTTAGAGAGACACAGAGGTCAGCCTCAGGGTTGCCTGTGGGTGCTGCAAAGGTAATGGATATGAAAGGGCTCTGTAACAAAGGAACCTGCAAGCATTCATCTGATGATGTCACTAGGAAGCCAGGCCTGTCTGAGACCCACTTCAAGACTTGCCCCAGGCTGCTCTTCTTCCTGAAATGTCCTCTGCCCCTTCTGCCTGGCACACTCCTACACCCTTCAAGACCCAAGCCAAAAGTTACCTCCTCCAGGGAGCACTCCCTGACCCTTCAGGCAGGGTGGGGCCTTGCAGATATTTAGTTTCCTTCTGTGCTCCTGCCCACAACAAACACACTACAAACCCTACGAGGGCAGGGTCCTGTTTTAATCATCTCTTGTCCCCTGGGCCCAGCACTGTGTCCGGCACAGGGCAGGTGCTCCGGAAATGCGATGAAAGCTAGATGAATTTCCTGCTACTCTGTAAATCCAGCTGCACACGGAAGATTTTTCCGACAAAGGGAAGGAGCCCGAAGTGAAAGCAAATCACCATCATTTCTGTAACCCGCTCAGGGAGTCGGGGAGGAAATGCTCATACTGGAGTGGAAGGAATTTGCCTTTATTTTTAATTTGTGCCAATATCTAAGAAAGCGGCACTTTATTTTGAGTCCATTATGAGATGAGGAGCTTTGGATCTGGCACAGGAGACAAACTTTCCCAGCCCAATTTCCCAATGCAAATCTCACAACCGTTCACAGCGCCATCTCCGCCCTCCGCTGGGCACTTCTCCGGGGCTTGCCAGGGAGGGATAATCAGATCATGTAGCTAGGTTTTAAAAGATCACGGTTTGTCTCATTTTCCAGGGAAGTGTGAACCAAAAGAATTCTTTTTCCTCCCTGGGCTCTGTTAAGAGCTTCCAGAACTTAATTCAGTGTTAAATGGGTGTAATTTGGGAAACTTGTGCATTATTTCTTAATTTCTGGAAGGCGAGTTTGCGTGCTTCTGCGGAGGTGGCTGTGCGTGCGGACAGATGGGCGCTGATGGGAGTGTACGCCCCAGGCGGGGAGGGCTGGGGGCTGGCTGGCGAGAACACGCACAGTAAACGCTCCATTCACGTCTGACAAGGGGAAATATGGGACAGGACGCATTTGCATTTCATCTCAGCTTCTGCTTTTCCACTTGGATGGCCAGGGAGGGAGATATTCTAAAGCCTTACTTCTGAAAGAAGAGGCTTGGAGGGTTTAGTGCAAATTTCATCGTCCAAGTCATGTTTGCACCCCTCCCCCACTCTAGGCAGTACCTCAGAGGCTTCTGGACAATACCCATTGGTCTGCCTCGTATTGGTGAACATCCTTGGCCATCCAGGTGCCCAGTGCACTCTGACCTTGAGCGTGTCATCAGCCCACGCTGGACTTCAGTGTCCCCATCTGTCTATGGGGGAGCAGACAAGCTTCAGGCTCCCTGCAGGCCGGTTCGTGGCACCTTCTGGACGTCTTTCCATCACAGTACAGCACACAGGCCTCAGAGATGCTGGGGTTCCTGTCTTTGCCCCCCAACTATAGGCTACGGAGAGTGGGGGCTCCCACACTGAAGACCCTACCCAGGGCCTTCCCCACCACCACCCTCGTGTCCCCTCATCGCTGAACCGGAAAACCCAGGCCAGTGAGCAAGTGCTTTTCCAGTGAGTTGGCAAAGTCAGATGCTTCCCCTGACCAGGGAAGTCAGAGAAGATCCCCCTAAAATGTTCAACCCAGTCACAACCAAGTAGAAGAGAGAGGTGCTTGTTACAAGTGGGCCAAGCTGACCTGGGGTGGGGGGAGGGGGAGAATACAGGGCCAGGGTTGCTGAGTCAGCCATCAAGCAGAGCCTAGTCCTGGTCACAGCTAGGCAAGGAGCTCCTGGGGGCAGGTCTGAGGGGGTCTCCTTTATCTCCCCAAGGTGAGGTCACACAGGGAGAAGTGGCCAAAGAGTGTGTGTGCTGGAGGAAGAAAGAGAAGAGGAAGGGAGAGATGGGACCTCCTCCCTGCCAGGCCCTTTGCGAACCACAGCAGCAGGCTGGCACCTAACGTCCCCAGGAGAGCATGGCCCAGGGCAGGCAGGGACTCTGGTCACCCTCCTCACTTTTGCTGCCTCCAAACGTTCAGGAACCCACCTTGTAGAAGAATGTTTAGGAAACAGGGTGCCGCTGTTCTTAGGGTGTGACTACTGTTTTAGTAACTTCTAGAAAGTACAACTGGGCTGGGAAAAGCCACTCTGGGGGAGCTGGAGAAGGGGTTCTTAGTTTATTCTAAGATCAATATGAATCGTCTGTGTGACTCAGCTCAGGAAAAGCTAAAGCAACAGAGGCTGAGTTACCAGAGGCAGAGCATCCCCAAGAAAGGAGGTGATACCTTTCATCTGAGTATAAGACAGAACACACTCTGGGTCTGTCCAGAGGAAATAAACAGGACAATGCCTAGGATGTGCGATTCAAGAAATCCTGGCCTCAGTGGCTCAGTGCACTGTGTCTCAAGAGCCACCATGATTGCCATCAGGGCCGGCAGGGCTCCAGGTGGGGTAGTGTGGTGGTAAGGAGCATGACCCTAGCTGGGTTATTTTTAACCGCTCTGAGCCTGTTTTCTCATCCGTACAATAGAACCAATAATCCCCAGCTTACAGGGTTGGCATGAGGATTAAATGAGATGATGGGGTGCAGTGCTTGCTCAGCACAGCGCCTGGCATGCAGTGGGCTGTCGGGCTTTCACCGTCAAGGACAGTCGTATTGCCTCGGACGTGCAACCTTGGGCCTGTGTCAGTGAAGTCATCTATTACAGATGCAAAGAAGCAGCCAGACCTCGTGTGCACTCGCTACCACCACCTCCTAGAAGCCAAGGACCTGACCCTGAGGCAGTCGGTTCCCACAGCAGGGTGGGAAGGGAGGAGGGGCGGACTGAGTGTCCCAGAGTTGGAAACAAGGCTCATCTCGTCCAAACTACCCCTCCCACCCCTCTACCCACCCTAACCACGAGCTCCCACCCACCGCAGTGTAAGCGGCCACCCTCCCCTCCACCCTGCCCCACCCCTGCTATCTGAACCCTCACCTAGGCCGGGGGTGGTGGGGTCCAGCTCCCTTGCCCTGGCCCTGCTGTCTAGTCCAGCAGCCCCACCCCTGCCACGCCCAGGCCTCAGCCCCGCCCACCCACAGGTCCCTCCCCCGTATCTGCCCTTTTGCCCACAGAGGGTCTCTGCCCAGAAGGCCTCTGCCCCTCCCTTCTTCTGGCTGACTGGTGCCCGCCTCTGGACCAGGCTTCCCCCTGGGAGTTCTCCTCAGGCTCCCTGGGGCAGACACTCCCTCCTTCGTCCCCTACCACCACCTTGCAGAGCTCTGACCCCACTGGCTTGTGGGGGGTCGTCTTCTCAAGAGCAGCCAAGGGCAAAGCTGATGCCTTCAGCGGCAGACATGGGGACGGAGGAGTTGGCTGAAGAAGCGGAGTGAAGGAATGGACGGATGGCTGACAGGACAGAGGCAGTGTCTCTCAGCAGTCTCCTGATCTCCCTGGGGCAGACTTCACTCCCACTCCCTTTCTGTCACTCACAAAGGTCTGAGCAGCACTGGCCCTGCCCCCACCCTCCAGTCCAGCGGTCCTGATAAGCTCCAGGCTTGGTAGCCCAGGAGAGCAGGGGTGGGACACACATTCACACACACACACCACACACACATACACATATTCACATGCACACACACACACCACACGCACATTCACAACCACAGTCACACACGCCACACATGGCTCCAAGCCAAACTGCTTCCCTTCACCTTCCCAGGAAGACAGGCCAATGCCTCCCAGATGCCCTAGAAAGAGCCAGGAATTCAGTGTGACAGTGACATTAACGAAACGGGCAACCCTCCCACCTGGGGCTCTCAGCCTGAGCTGTGAGGGGCAGTGCCACCTGGCTGCAGTGAACTTTCTGTCCACCTCTTGCTCCACACTCCAGCCCCAGCCAGGACAGGACAGCGAACAGCCTCTGTGGAGAGATAGATTGCTTGCAGGGAGGTGTCCTGCCCTGAGCAGTCACAGTTGGGGGGTCAGGGCCACCCAATTCTGGGCAACCCTGACCAAAGTGGGGATTGTCCTGGGCTGACACTAAGACTCGAGGGTTATTCTGATTCTGGTTTTGAATAACATTTCCCACCAAACCCCACAGCCTGCTCATAGGTGAAAAGTCACAGTGTTCCTGCGTGTTCAGACCCACTGACTGGGGAGGGAACAAGGGGTCGTGTTGGAACTCCCCATAGCCTGCGTCTGAACGAAGCCCAACTTGCTGGCTGCACAGTATTTCAGTCATAGCTCAGAGGGAGCGTCTCAGGATACCAGTGACTGAGGAAACCTTAGGCATGCTGGGGTCCAGGCCCTCAGTCTATAAACGAGGAAACTGAGGCCCTGAGAAGGGCAGGCAGCTGCCTGGGGTCACACAGCCAGCAGCCAACAGTCAGACCTGCCAAGGTTTCCGCAGCAACCTTCTGAGGGGGGAACAGCTCCCACCATACTTCACAGATGGGGAAACAGAGGCTCAGAGCTGACAAGTATCTTGCTCAAGGTCACACAGCCAGGGCAGAGAGGGCTGGAGGCCCCCTGCTGTGATTCCTGGTGCAGGGCACTGGCTGCTCTTCCCATTCCGTCTGGGATTCCTTGGGCAGGAGCCATCACTAAGCCAAGGGATCAGAGAGGCCGAGAGAGGCAGGGCAGACACAGAGGCTTACAGACACAGACTCCCACGGCAGATTATATAACTCCCCTCCCCGCCCCACCGCCCCCGGGGACGCTGCCCAGCAACCGCACCTCTAACCGACCCATGTCCTGCCGACCCAGCCGGGCCCACCAGCGGGCACTGACTCTCCAAGACAGTTGGAGGCGCCAGGACGCGTTGGCTTTTTCCCCTCCTTTCTTGTTTCCTCTGGCTGAGTAACAAATACTAATACTAATAATGATAATAATAATTAGAATAAATATAACCTGAAGACGCTTGGGGTCTCGTTGCCATGGCAACCGCTGTCGCTAACAAGCTTCCGAGGCCGCGGGGTTACCCGGCCCCAGGCGCGAGATCAATATTGATTCGGCCCCGCGAGGCAGCGGTGGCTCAGCTGGGGCCACGCGGCGGGCGGGGAGCGAGAGGCAAGCATTTGGAGGGGCCTTCTTGTTCTCCCGCGCCACCCAGCTGGGACCCCCCCTGGAACCAGCCGGATCCCCAGTGTGTGGCTCCCGAGCCCTGCCGGACGCGCACGGGCTCCCGGCTCGCTGCGCTACCGGACTCTGTCCTCGGAAGCCGGTCCCGCCTCGGACACGGATTCGGGCCCCAGCCGCGTCCAGGCACGATTAGCCCGGGATTGCTCCTCCGACCCGGGCCCGGTCTTCTCCAGGGTTCAGTGACCCCGACCTCGGTGAACCCTGGCGCGGAACTCCAAGTGCCAGGGCACCGGCTGCCCGACAAGGCTCCTGCCCCCAGATTCTTCTCCTGGGCGTCCTCCGCCCCTTTCCAAAGCACCCGGGACCCCCCCAATGCACCGAACCCGCTTCTCTCAGTGCGCGCACCCCTCGCGCCCCGGGCGCCCGCACCCCTTCTCTGGAATCTAGGCGCCGAAGACCCCGCCCCCATTCGCCGGGACCCTCCTCCTCCAGGAGCTCCGCCCCCCCAGCCCCTTTTCCCAAAGCTCAGGGACCCCGGCCCGGCGCGCCCCTCCCCCGCGCGGCCCTTGCCTGGCCAGCCCCGGGCGCCACTCACCTTGTGCCCGCCGCCCGCTCGCTCCTCGCACCGCCACTGGGAGCCGCGACCGCGGGGCTGGGCCGCTGCCGCAACAGTTGTCCCGACTCCGGGGGTTGCGGGGACTCGGGGTCTCCAGGCCGGCCCCGGGAAGATGCCCGCTTCTAGGCGCGCGGGGCGCGGCGCGGCGCTCGGGCTCGGGCTGGGGCCGGGGCTCCGGCTGGTGGTCCGGCCGCCGGCCGCATGCCTCTCCGCTCTCCCGCGGCTACTGGGCGGCCCGCGCTGTCCGCCCGCCCGCCGGCCCTGCGCCCCGCGCCGCGCCCGGCGCCGCCGCGCTCATGCTCGCCGGGCCCCGCGCTCGCCGCCGCCACTTCACTCTTTGCCGCTCGCCGCTCTCTCGCGCCCTCTCTGCTGCCCCTCTCCAGCTCGCGGCTCCCAGCCGGCCGGCCCCGCCGCCGCGCCGAGCTCCCCCTCTCTCCTACGCCCGCGGCGGCTCGCGCGCTCTCTCGCTCTCTCTTTCTCCCCCCCCCTCCTCTTCTCATTTTTTTCTTTCGCAATCTTTCTTCCCCTCGCGCGCGTTCGCTCCCTCTTTGTACTTCTTTTAATTTGCTTCTTTAGCAACCCCTTCCTTCTTTCCTCCTGTTGTGCATTCTTTCTTCTCAGCATCTTTTTTCCTTCCTTCCTTGCCTCTTTTTTTCACTCTTTCTTCCTTTCCTCTCTCCTCCCTCTTTTCCTTCCTTCCTCCTTCCGTTTCTCCCTTCCTTTCTCCTTCCCTTCTTTCTTTCGCTCCTCCTGTCCCCCCATCCAGCCCCACCACACACTCACCTGCTTCCCTCCGGTTGCTGCCCAGCCCCTGCCCTTAGGGAACACAGCCCCCCCTGCCAGGTGGTGCTGCCACAGGAGGGCCCCACCCCGCAGCAAGCCTCCTCGTGTTGCTTTCTGTCAAGCTAGACGTTCCTTCTAACCAGACCTGCCCGAGGTGGTCAGTGTCAGGGTCAGACTTGGGCGCCTCCAGCCCTCACATCGGACAAGCTCCTTTGTCCAGTTTCCAAGGGAAAAGCCCAACTTCTCTGACCATGGTGGTGGCTATGCTTGGGCCCCATCCTCCTGTTCCAGCCCCCCTCTTTACCTCTCCTCCCAGCAACCCCTTATTTCCTGTCGGTCCCCTATTTCACCCGCAGGAGAAGGCTGTGCTAGACTGGCCTCGAGCCAGTGACCATCAGTTTCCCCATCTTCCGCTGTCCCTGGCCATGTGACCTCGGGTAGTAAAGACGGTTATGTGGGGGGCACATTGCAGCCTCTTCAAGGACCTCACATTGGGAATAGCGATGAGGATGGTCAGTGGGGCAGCAGGAGTGGGTCGATTCCCCCCCTGCAGACTCCGTCAGTCGCTCAGTGCCCTGCACCTGGCTTGCTTTTTACAGACTGTTTAAACTGCACCAGAAACTGGGCGGAGCCCTTTATACACCATTTTATTCATTCCTCGCCACAGCACTGGGTGAGTCCTTCCCATTTTACAGATGGGGCAACTGGGACTCAGAGAAATTCGGGCACCTGCCCTGAACCACATGGCCAGCGAAGGGCAGAACCAGGGCTCCAGCACAGATCCCCCAGAGTCCACATCTGTGGCTCACTCCTGGGTACCAGCACTTTCTTCATCCTCAGCAAGACAGACCTTCAAGGGCAGACCTTTCACCTTCAAGATCCCAGTGCTGACCGGGCTGGGACCCAGACAGCATCATGTCCTCTGCTCCCTTCCAGGATAAGAGAAGCTCCACCAGGTGCCTGAGGCACCCAATAGGAGGGTGGGGGTGAGAACAGTGTCAGGGTGCCCCCTGCAGGAAGCCTGCTCCTGTGGGATGCCTCAGTTTCCTATGTATGACACAAGCATCCATGCCCCTCTTCTCCAATGGATAGGATTTTGAGCGGCTGCCGTGGGCTAAATGCTCAATCTACCCTGATGGACCAGGTATGGGCCCTGCCCGTGGGAACCGTCTTCAACCAGGGGTAGACAGTGCCCCTGAAGCCCTTAGCAGGGTGAGGTCTGGGCCACAGCAAGGGCTTGGCTGTGGGAGGAGGCGGTGTCATCCAGTGGCTAGGCTCGTGGATTTGGAGCAAGAGGGCCCTTTGTCCCTAACTAACCATGTGGCCTTCAGTGTGGCACAGAACCTCCCCAAATGTGACTTTTCTTCCTAAAGTGAAGGTCACAGCAGCGCCTCCGTCATGGGATGTTTGAGGATTAAATGAGACAGGATACGTGAAGAACCTCGCCTGGCACCTGCAAACCATCCCACGAGGGGGGGCCACGATCATCCCATATTATGATGGAAACTGAGGTTAAGAAACAGGCCAGAGGATCCAGTGCTTGGGGGAGGGGAGGGGAGGGGCGAGGGCAGGGCTTGGGTTGAGTGGTGACCATCTTCTGAGCTTCCTGCCGGCAGACACTGTGTTCTGGGGCCATTGGGGTTGTGCAGTGTGTGTGTGGTGTGTGTATAGTGTGTATGGTGTGGGTGTGTGTGTGTGTCTCCCCATGTGTGAGGGATCTGTTTGCTTGTGTATGTGTGCGCATTCAGGACATGTTGACATTCTCCTCATTCTGGACAGCCCCCCTCCCCCCCCACATCACTGAGTAGGGCTCTGTGCCTGTCCTGGGTCTAGTGTGGTGCTAGACACCCAGAGTTGAGACAAGCTCACTGCCTGAGGCAGCATACACACAGCCCCCATTTTCTACAGGCTGAAACACAATCACCCCTTCTGGGTATCCAAGGTCTTGACCCCTGCGTCCCAGCCTGCCTCCCCACCATCCCCTGCAGCCAGGTGCCCTGAGCTCCAGCCACATCAAGCCCCCTAGTCACTGGGGGCCAAGGTGGTCCCTACTTGAAGTCGTCACACCTCCATCGGCGCCTGCTGTGTGCGGGGCTGGCCCCGCCCCGGAGCTCCCAGGACCTGCGCCACCTGCCCTGAAGTCAGCCCCTCTACCTGGACGAAGCTACTTTGCCTCCCTGAGTCTCAGTTTCCTCATCTGCAAAATGGGAGTGATTCCACCCACCTCAAAGGGTCAACGTGAGGATTAAATGAGAGACTAGATCAAATAAGAAACAGTCCTGTTGATTATCTGGAAAATAAATGCATGACTGGCGCTTAGTAGGTACTTGATCTGCATCAGTGTCCCTTCTGTTCTTCCAGGAGGTCGCAGGGAGGGCAGGAGGAAGTGTGGACTTTGGAAGTGGTCAGACTTGAGCCCGACTCTCAGCTGGCCTCTCCCAACTCCTGTGCACTGGTTTCCTGTGGCTGCCGTAACCAGTGATCACACACAGGGTGCTTAAAGCAATACACATGAGCTCTCTCACGGTTCTGGGGGCCAGAAACCCCAAAATCAGTTTCCCTGGGCTGAAGTCAAGCTGTTATCACGGCTTCCTCCCTCTGAGGTCGAGGGGAGAATTCTTCCAGTTCCTGGTGGCTGCCGGCATCCTTGGTTTGTGACTGCATCACTCCAACCTTCAAAACCAGCATCTTCCAAATCTCTCTTGGTCCCATCTCCACATGGCCTGCTCCTGTGTGTGCAAAGTCCCCTTCAATCCCCTCAGAAGGACACCTGTGGTTGCATCAAAGGCCCAGATAATCCAGGATAATCTCCCATCTCAAGGTCTTTGATTTAATCACATCTGCCAAACTCCTTTTTTTCCCCTTCTTGCCATATATGAAACATCCCCTAGTTCCAAGGGTGAGGACAGGAAGGTGACTGGGGGGGCCGGGGTGGGGGGAGCCTTCTCAACCTTCCACTCTGTGCATTTGTGGAGCAGGATGGGGGTGGGCTCTGAGGGCCGCTGGGGGAGTTGGTATAACAAGCATGTGAACTGGAGCCACTTGGCAAATATTTGTTGTGTTCGCTCTGGGCTGGGCTGGGGGGGCGGGGAGGTGCCAGGAGGGGGTGCAGGTAATTACACAGGCCGCCCCGGGAACCGTTACTGGCGCTCCACATTTACGGGGAGCTTTTAATCCTCCCCTATTTACTATTTCTCTGCCTTCGGGAGGCCTGCTCCCCCGCAATGGCCGCTGCTCCCGGGTTGGGCGGCTGGTGGATGACTCACACTCTCTCTGTGTAGAGCAGCCTTTTCAAAGGGCTGGCTGGGGAGGGAGCTAAATTTAAAACCAGGCTTTTCGAGAACATCACCTGCCACGTCAAAATTGCTGCCATTTAATTAGAAGTCGGGGGCATGAGGCAGGCCCAAAAGCCCCTGTAGGAAGGAGGGAGGGGCCTGGAGGCCCAGACCCAGGGGTGGACAGGGTGAGGGGCTCCAGTGTGAACGTGACAGCGGCCCCTCGCTCCATGTCATCGTCCCCGCCTTCCCCCACCTTCCTCGGTAAGCCACCCCACCCTCCCAAGGACCCCCAAGTCCCTCTTCCCTCTTCAAGATCTTAAGGTTCCAACCCAAAGCCTTCATTTGCCAAATTCAAGACTTAAGGAACTGGGGCTCAGAGAGGTTTGGAAACTCCCCCCACAGTCACCCACCAAGGACGTGGCCAAGTGAGAACTTGAATTGCAGCCTGGCTCAAGGGCTTGTGTTCTGGACCACTGGCCACTTGCTCCCTCTTACAGAGCGGGTACGGGTGGTGGGCAAGTCACTCACCTCTCTGAGCCTGTTTCTTCATTACCCCAAAGGGGCTGAAGTACCCACACTATGGGCCACTGGATCCCCCTTGTTTACCTGGAGAAGACAGGCCCTGAGCTGGGGAGACTGGGCCCAGGGCTAAGAGACCCGCAGGAGCCAGCCAGCAGCCAGGCCTCTGCCTCCCAGCCCTGCCTCGCTGAGGCGTGAGGCCTGTTAGGTCACTGCCACCCTGTGCCCCTGCTGCTCCCCCTCCCCAACTGGCCACAGGCTCCCAGTGTCACAGCAAAGCTGTAGCCTCCCAATGGTTACCGGGCTGGGTCACATGGGCAGCAGAGCCGTCCAGTGGTTAGGGATGCTGGCTCTGGAGCCAGAGCACTGAGCTTGCACCCCACACCCCACTGCGGCCTGGGCCATGCTCTCAACCTGTGGGGCTTGACTGCTCGGGGCCAGGCACATAGTAGGTGCTCAGCATATGGAAGCCACTGCTATGGCCGACTGTTGTCCTGGAGACTTGGCAGACAAGACGCGGTGAGTCCAGGAGGCCTCTCGCTGAGGCCAGATGCACTGCAGTGATGGTTTGCCACAGCCCACGGCCTCCGGCCCCCGCAAAGCCTCCTCTTCCCTGCTCATTCCTGCCTCCCCCCGGCCACAAGGTGTGAATACAATTTCTATTCTGGCCCTGGCAGGAGGCCTGGCAGGACCATTGACAACCTTCAGAGCTGAGAGGAGACAGGGCTTCCGTCTGCATCAAAAGTGCACGTGGCAGGCCTAGGCCTTCTCCCCAGTGCTGCTCTGATGTGACGTTAAGTAGCCAAAGGGGTTTTGCAGACATAATCAAGATTGTTAATCAGTTGACCTTCAGACAGGGAGATTAGCCTATGCACCCAACCTAATCACACGAGCCCTGTAAAAGTGGAGCATTTTCTCCAACTGGCAGCAGAAGAAGACGTCAAAGAGGGGCCCGCATGAGGAGGGGTTCCACTTGAGGCGGGCTGGTGCTGAGATGGAGGGGTCACAGGATAAGGAGGTGAGAGCAGCCCCCAACCAACACCCAGGAAGAAACGGGGATCTCAGTCCTGCACCCAGTAGGAACTGCACTCTGCTAGCACCCTGAAGGCGCCTGGAGAGACACTCCCTAGTGGCTCAGCTTGGCATATGCCAGAAAACTCACTAACCCCACCCAGACTTCTCACCCACAGAACCGGGAGATAATAAATGGCTGCTGCTTTAAGCTGCTAAGTTTGTTAGGCAGCGATAGAAAACCCGACAGAAAACCCGACATGCTTGTGCCAATTACTTATTTTTTTATGGGGTGATGGTCCTTATGGCACATCCCTCCCACTGCAGACCCCCGGGGTGACGTTTGTGCAGCTCTGCCCTGACCCAGCCACCCCTCTGCCTGCAGACCCGCCGTGCTTAAGCCTTTAGGAAGAAGTCCGAGTCCCTGGTATGACACTCAAGGCCTTCCGTGTTCTGATTCCCCCCTCCCATCCTCACGAGTGGCCCCGCCCCACGAGTGCTATGGGCAGCGCTGTTCAGAGAGCAGCTCCGGCTTCTCATCAGACGTGAGTAGAGGATTATGTCCTCAAGTGCAGCAGCTGCGTGCGCCCAGGTGTGTCTCACTCTTTAAATACGTCCCCTGAGAGCTGGTTGTGTGGAAATCATGGACATGTTGGCAAATGTTACACACAGTTGCAAGTTCCACATTTTAGAAAATTCAGAACGGGGAAGAAAAGACACAGTCCCGGTCAGTCTGGAGAAAGTCGGCAACCAGGGCTGTGGGCAGCTGATTCTAACAACAGGCATTGCTCCCTGGAAAACTCCGAGATCGGGAAGATGCCCTTGCAGAACTGCCTGCCCCTGGCCCGAGGCTCAGGGCCTTGTGTTCCATGAGTTAGGAACATCTGCGTGGCCCTGGCCCCCCCAGAGCGTGTCTGCCGCAAGGGACATGGGGAACCATGAGGGGTTGGGGACACCCACCTGCATTTCCCAAAGCTGCAAACCAAGAGCCCCCGGGGACTCCTCGAGCCTCAGTTTTCTCATCTGTCCACTGACAAAACCTCCTCTCAGGTCTTGCCAGGCTCTGTTCTCAGTTTCTCAGGGCATTGTGTGTATTAAGTCATGACAAGTCTGACGGGCTAGGAGCTGCTACCTGGTCTGTCATTACAACCGTTTTCGCAGGCGAGGCACGGAGAATGGAGGTGACAGGCTGTGCCACCAGCACTCGAGTTGCAGGAGGAGCTGGTGAATGAGTGCGCCCTGGGCTGGAATTCTGGCTCCTGTCTGCCAGCTAGTGGCCTTGGGCAAATTGGTCTCCTCCTGTCTGAATCGGGGTGACAGCCAGCCTCAGCCTGGGGCTCACAGGACATACAGCATAAGGGAAGGCAGAGAGGTTCTTTTGGGGAGAGGCCCCCAAACCCATATGTCAGAGCCCCTGCCCCTGGCCCACTCGCCCCTACCCAAACTTCCTGGCCTCAGCGTGCATGGGTGATGATAGCATCACTTCCCCATGTCTATCCGGGTTAGGATTCCACTGCAGCTGGCGGGCCCCCACAGGCTCCCCGCATGTGGCCACTGCGTCACAGACCCAGCACGCAGGTGACGAGAATTACTACGATGCAAATTGGTAGGTTGCACCAAGCACCCCAAGCAAGAGGCCTAATTTCCACACAACCCAGCACTCCCCGCGGGCAGGCCCACGAATAACAACGATAATCAGGATAATTGGCATGTGCACGCCTCCTCAGCTCCCCTGCCCTCCACACCCGTGTACATCACAAAGAAATGCAGGGAGGAGGGGCAGAGCTGCAGGCAGGGGGCCCAGGCAGGTCCTGCCACAGGCCTGAGGTCACCTGTTTGTGAGAGGCAGGCCTGGGGCAGGAATCTGAGGACTCTGATGCAAGGGCCACTTTCCTGCCCCAGGCCACCCCTTTCCAGGAGCCTCTGTCTTGGGGGGCGGGGGGGGGCGGGGCTTTGCTCTGAAGACTGGCCATTTTAAATCTCCAGGCAGCCTAGGCTGGAACAGAAGTTTCACCTTTGTAGCTGCATGGCCCCAGACAAGTCACCTAACTCGGAGATGCACGTCTACCTTTTCTTTCAAATTAGACTGACAGCTACTTGGGGTCCAGAAGCGTGCCTTCTCTTCTCTCTCCTCCTTTCCTGGGCTAAGTGCATAGTATTGCCTCAGTAAATATATGTTTCACCAAAATAAGGTAGGGCTTTCACTTTTCAGGTGCTCTTTGCTCCACGGTATCACGTGAAAGGTGACCCTGAACCTCACAAACATCCTAGGAGTTGCTTCTACGCATTCTTACTTAACAAAACAGGCCAGAGAGGTGAAGTGACTTGCCCAGGGTCACACAGCGGGGAAGTAGTAGAGCTGAGATTTGAACCTGGGTCTACCACTGCCCCAGGCCCAGGCTCTTGACCTCGGGGTCAAGATGCAATGAGGAATGGAGTAGAAAGCCCTGGAATGACAGCACGTCCTGGCTCTGCCACTCCAGGTCTTGGTTCCCCTACCTGCTCTGGTTGGGCCCCTCTGGCTCAGACCGTGTAAGGCCCTGGCAGGCTCAGCCCAGTGCTGGCTTCTTGTGGGTTCAGTCTAGGCATCGGGAGGCAGGTTGTCTGGGGTTTGACAGCTCAGGCCCCGTGGCTGGGATCGGAATTCCAGGCTTCTTTGATTTTGCCGAGTGGCCTCTCTGAATGTTGTAAATTGTTTGGCTTGGCCTCACAGAGCAACCTTTATTATTGCAAAATCTCGTGTTTCCACGGAGCCCAGGGAAAGAGGAGCCTTTGGTGGTGGGTTCCAGCATCTGTCTGAATTCCGTTCCGGTGAGGCTCCCGGCTGTGGGGAAGCCGGCCCTGGCCCAGGCATGAGGGTGGAGCCCATGGCCCTGGCCAGGTAGCCCCCGCCTGTCTGGCTGCCTGCCAGCCACAGCCTGTTCACTGGTCAACATCTGCGATGAATCAGGAGCTCTGAAGGGCTGCTCGGGGGCCTGATGGGGTGTGGCTGGTGTGAGGAGGATGGGGGAGTATGCCTGTGGCCATGGGCTGGGACACCCCACAGGCCCTGTCCCAGGGCTCCCCTGGCTGACCAGGGGAGCCCTGGCTCCTTGGAGGAGGGGGAAGGGAAAGGAAACTCCAGCTTCCAGAGCCCATATTTATGTACCCATGTCAGGCCTGGGGCTTTGCGAACATTTCATCATGAGTCCCACCAGCACCCCATAAGTGAGGCACTGCTATTTTTGCAGCATTTCAGCGGAAGAGAGGGAGGATCAGAGAGGTTAGTACCTTGCCTTGGGTCACACAGCAGATGAGTAGAAACTGCTGCCTATCTTGTGTTAGACTTCCAGGTTCAGAACCCTTTCCACCAACACCACTTTCTTGATCAGAGAAAATGTGACCTCACTTTGGGGTTCAGGAGATGCCCTTGTCTCAGCCCTCCCACCCTGGACCCAGACCACATAAGGGGCCAGGCACACTGCTGTCAGTTTTGTTCACATCTTGCTCTAAGGTCCCTTCAGAGCACGATGCCTGGCACTGGAGCCCAAAGAGTGGATAGGCTGCCTTTTGCTCCCAGAGCACTATGGGAGTATCCTGGGTACCGCCTGCAAAGATGGAACCCCAGAACCATGTCATGAGCCCCAACTGCAGATGAGGAAACTGAGGCTCAGAAAGGCCCAGTGACTGGCCCAAGGCCACCTGCACATTAAGCCTTCTTGCCACCATAATGTCCTACTTTAATGTGAAAATTATGAAAGAAGCCCCAGCTTCCAAGTCGGACTCTTGTATCTGCCTCATATCAACAGAAGCGGTTGGACAAGTCCCTTTTCCTCTCTGAGTCTCTATTTCCTCATCTTTGAAATGGGGATGGCAGTATCTACCTTTTAGGGACCCTGTGATAAATGCTTGGCAGAGGCCGTATTAGTAAGTGCCCTCGCACAAAGCCTGCACACAGTAGGGAAGTCCCTACTGTGTGCTGCACTATCTCTAACCTCGATCCCCACCGGTAGCTAGTGCCTACAGCTACTATTTCACTGCTCGTAATAACAGCTGCTAGATCGTGAGCACCTACTGTGTGCGAGGCGTTGCACGAGACTCTGCATCGTCATCATAAAAGTCACTACAACTCATCTCTGAGCTCCACGTTGGACATTGGATAGGCATCATCTCAATTCATGGGAGGCAGTCTGGCATCATGCCCACCTCACAGACAAAGTACCTGAGGCTGACAAGTAACTTGCCTGAGGCTCCTCAAACCCAGGTCTGCCTGACCCCAAAGCCCAGCTCTTCAACCTGGGCCAGCACCTCTGGCCAGGCAAGCTGAGGTTCCATCCTCTACCCACAAGGGGACACCTGAGCCATTGCGGGGGCATCGCATCCAGGGAGGAGGGAGGAAGCAGAGTGTAGACGGACAATGGCTGTAGCCAATAGGCTGTTGGCACCTCCCCAGAGGGGGAGTCCACAGGGCTGACCTCCACAGACGCCCCTGGCCAAGGCCCCACCTGGGACCTGGAGCGTGGCAGTCAGAGCAGGATGGAATCAGTGCCATGGATGCAGGGACCAAGTTGTGTGGAAACTCTGCCCCTGACAGCACAGGCTCACATCTTTACCAGTTGCCAGGCATGTGGGCTTCACCAGGCAGAGCTCCGAGGGCCCTCCGGCTCCAGCCCCTTAGCCAATCCTCGTGCCCACTGGTGCTGCCTAGCTCATGCCTCACTGCCTCCTGCCTGGATGGGTGCAGTAGCCAGCAATCTCCCTGACTCCATTCTCTGGGTCACTGGGCCATCCTCCAAATGGGGGCCAAAGGGATTCATGTGAAATCCAAATCTGACAGCCTCACTCTCCTACTCCAAACCCTCTATGGCTCCCTACTGCCTTCAGAACAAAGTTTGGGTTCCACCTGCCACCAAGGCCACTCTGGGCTTGCCCGGTCCCTTATCTTCTCTGAACATGCCATTCTTTCATGCCACCAGAGCCCAGCTCACTCTGTTTTCTCTTCCCGGACTATCTCTCTTGCTTCTTTTCATCCTTGAGGACCCAGGTCATTTGCGTCCTCCTCCTGGAAGCCTCCTCTGGGCTTCTCGCCCATCCCAGCCCCGGTCACACTGAGTGACACTGTTTGTGCTTCTGTCACCACCAGGAGCGCCCTGACGCCTGGCCTGGGTCCAACCTGGCTCAGTTTCTCCAGCATCACCCACCACAGGGCCCAGCCCAGAACGGGACTTGGTGTGAGAAGTTGTGTAAGCGGTTCTGACAGGCCTGGGCTCAGTGAGCCCGCCCGGGAGCCTGGAAGCAATGAACGCCCCTCCCAGCTCCCTCTGGGACACCCAGCTCATAGTCTGGTCGCATCTGCAACTTGGCACCAATATTTTGTTAATAAGCACACTTGGCACTTGCCTTGTACCTTTCATCCTCAACGCTCGGAGAGAGCGTGTCCCCAGTTTTAATTAAGTCTCCCCACACCCCAAATAAGCTGCTCTTCCCACGGCAGATAATGATGTGCGAAGTGCCTTTTGTAAAGGTGCTGTGATGAATTCCACAGTATATTAAGGATCTCCTCTTCTCCACCTCCGGGGCCCTTCGGTGTTCTAACCTTCCCTCCCCTGGGCCAACAGGTAGACTTGAGGCCTTCAGCATGGAATGTTTGTTATTATAAAACCATGCATAAGCTTGCTGTCTCGACAGCTTGGTTTTGTCATCAGAAAAAATAACAATATAATTCTTGCAGAGGTGACAGAGACAACCCAGAGGGGCTGTGAGTGGAGTGGAGCAGCACTGGTTTGTGCAAGCTTAGCTGGGTGCACTGGGGTTGGGGAGGCCCCTGGGGAATCACAGTTTTAGATAGCTCTCCCTCCTCCAGGAAGGCTTCCTTGATTAGTCTGCTGAAATTGGCCTTTTCTGCTTCCCTCTGGCTTTTAGAACAGAGGCCCTCATTCTGATAGGTAATTGTTCTGTGTTGGCCTGTCCTTCCCAACGACACTGAAAGTCCTGTGTCACATGCAAGTTTCCATGTCTTTGTATCCTGGGAGATGAGCAGAGGACTGGGCATTCAGTAAACAGGTACTTCTAGATGCATGGAGGAATATGGGAATGAGTGAAAGGATGGCAGGTAAATGGATGAAAGGATGGATGTATAGATGGGTAGACAATGGGTAGGTGAGTGGATGGATAGATGAATGCATTATGGGTGGGTGGGCAGATGGATGGATGGCTGGCTGGCTGGATGGTGGGTGAGTAGGCTCATGGAAAGGGGAATATGCAGTTGGGAAGATGGAAAGCTTCATGGAGAGGGAAATAAAGCGATGGGTTGATAGACAGATGGATAAGTGAGTGATGAGAGGATGGGTGATGTACGTGTGGCTGGTGGGTTACAGAGCGAACAATGAGTGGGTGAGTCTGTGGACAGACAGTAATAACAGTGATAATAATTTACCTATAGCTAATATTGATTGAGGTACCAGGGCACTGCTCCAAGCATTGTATGTGTGTTAATTAACTCATTGAATGCTTGTAACTATTACTAGGGGAGAATGCTTGGTGGGCTGGGAGATGCTCGTGCTTGGACGTTTGTCTTGCTGGGTAGACAGGCAGGCAGGTGGCTGGCTGGATGTGTGTTTTGCGATGGAGAGGTGGGAAGGTGTTGATCAAACAGATGAGGTACTGGGTGGGCTGGTAGGTGAGCGGTGGAGGGAGCAGTGGACAAGAGATCAACGGGGTGGGCAAGGGGCTTAATGTGAAGCCTGGATTTTTTTCTATCTGTTCCCGCCTCAGGGAAGGGCATTTCCATTCACTAGACACTCACATCAGGAATCTGGTGTCACCCTTGGCCACCGTCTCTGCCTCCATCCTCCCACCCCTTGGAGCTCCAGCCGTCTATACCCCAACTTCAGACCCCACCAACTCCTGCTGGATTTGGCCTCTGTCCCACCGTAGCTGCCCTGGCCCCTCCCATGCCACCTCCACATGGCAGCCACGGGGATCTCATCCTGTCACCTGCCTGACTCAAGACCTTCTCTGGTCCCCCCACACCCATGGACACCCAGCCTTCTTGGTGTACCCAGCGTCTCATAGCCAGTGACGCTGGACACCCAGAAGGCCCCTGGTTTCCTCCACGACAGGTCGTGTCAGGCTCCCGAGTCATTGCTTTGATGGTGCCTCTTCCCAATGCAGGGCCTCCACCATCCATCTCAGGGCCCAGTGAAATCCCTTCTGTTTCAGGAGCTCCTGGCACAGCTGCCGTCTTCAGGTCAGCACAGTTTTCCAGCCTGGCATCTGAAGTCACTGCTGGGGTGACCCTAGGTTTCACCTCAGCTGGTTCCCTCGTGTGTGACAAGAATATGCAACATTTCCCGTCCATGTAGCTGTCCTGAGGACCAGATGAGGTGTGAAAGTGCTTACGGTGGCAGCTGACACGTAGCAAATGCTTCGTAAATGGTGATTATTACGAAGCTGGTGACTGTTACTAACAAAGCGCCTGCCTTCCCTCACCAGACAGCAAATTTCTCACAAGTACAGTTGGGGCTACTGCACAGATTAGCCAATTCATTCAACAAGTATTTGTGGTCTTTCCTATGTTCCAGGCACTGTCTTGGGTGCTGGGGACACGCAGCGAATACAGGCGCCCTGGGGCTCGGGCCCTTGGTCCCTGTAGGAGAGTGGTGATCGAATGTTGCCATCAGGTATCTGCCTACATGACAGCAAACAGGACAGGGGAGAGGGCCTCGGGTTCCCACCTGGCTGCTCGGCCTGGCCCATTCCGGGGGGACCAGGAAGGGCCCTCGCCTTCTGGAACAGGGCGGACCATGGCCTAGGCACTCCGTCAGTGAGTCCGAATTTGAGTTACTTCTCTCAGGGACGGGAAGGTGACCTTATTTGTGGGCCCCAAGGAGCTAAGAATAGCCTGGGAAGCTGGACACCCTGCCGCCCCTCCCACGCGCCTGTGTAGCAGGAGTGAAAGGACTCTGCCTCCTGTGGGGTGGCCAGCTGCTGCTGGCATCTTTGGGCGCATGGCTGAGCCCTGCCAGCTGTTTGGGAGAGGAAAGGCGCCAGAGGGGTCGGAGAGTTTCCATCTCCAAAAGTAACCCAGCCCACACTTGGCCGTTGTCCTTGAGGTCCTGCCTGGAGCAAGGGAAGGTGTTTGAATCCTAGCTCTGCCACGACTGGAGGGTGACCTTCAGCAAGTCACCTGTCCTCCCAGGAAGGGAAATGTCTATTTCCCAAGCGAGAAAACAGTTACACCTGCGATTCAGAGTGTAGAGCTGGCTCACAGCCCCCACACGGAATCTTCCCCCCACCTCCAGGGGACTCAGAGCCTGGAGACCCTCGTCCCAGCTCTTTGCCAAGCGCACACTGACCTTGGTCTCCCCTGTTTCCATAGGAGCATCTAACAGCTCAGAGAATTGCTCTGGAACCTGACAGCCGGGGGCAAACCCCAGATAGCCTCTCACGGGCTTTGTGACCTTGGACCAGCTGGTTTCCCACTGTATAAGAAGGGGATTACGTCCCGTTATGGAGGTGTGGTGCTGGGGTGCGATATGCACATCAAGTGGCACATAGTAGGTGCTTCTGAAGCACATAATGGGTGCTTAGTGCTGGTATCATGTTTCCTCCTAGGTGGGCTGGGTGTGCTGATTGGCACAGACGGCCTCTGTAGGACCAAACAGGGAGGAGAGGCAATGGCTGTGCTCTCTGTGTCCCAAGGGGCAGGGCTGGGCCAGCAGGAAGAACTTTTGGGCAGATGAGGAGGCACAGCCCCAATGGCCAGAGCTGAGAGAGACACTCAGAATGAGCAGTCCTCTCAGATAGAGGTCAACCCACTCCTGGGGGCAATCAAGTATAACCTGGTCCTCTGCTTTCCAGGGATACCATTAGTCATACACACAAGGGTCAGTGTCTACCCTGGGGTTTCGTGACACTGGGATTTATCTGGAGCTGGGGCCGGTAGAGACAGGCTGTATAGACTGTGGACTGAAAATGAGATCTGACGCTTCCAGGCCTTGGACTCTTTCCTATTCCCATCGCCCAAGTGGGCAAGGGAGGGGAGGAGGAAAGATGGGGTGATGGTAGCCCTGCCACCCCCAGCCCTGGCCCCCACAGCCAGGTGAAGGACGTGGGCAGGGTGGACAGAGGGCTGTGGGCTCGTCTTAGGGGCTGGAACAAATAAAACTGCTTCATGCTGCCCTGAGCTCTGGCCATACAACACATTCACCCCAACTTGGGGCACTGTTCGATGACCCCGTTTCACAGAGGAGGAGCCCAGGGCTCAGAGAGGTTAGGTGACCCCTACAGTCACCTCTCAGGTGCTGAGTGGGACCCTAGCCCATCTCCAACCACTGCTGCCCACCTCTCCCCAGGAGTTGTCAGTGAGGGGTCATTATCTGGCTAACTGGTTAGCACAAGCCGACTATGCCAGGGAATTCGATGCCACTGCTGGCCTAGCTCTGGGTTCAGAGCTGAGCACCCCACTCCCCCACCCCCCGTCGTGGAGCGTCCCCACAGTTGCCCCATCTCCTGGCCCTGAGGCTGCAGTCAGACTGTGTTCTCCTCTCATGGACCAGCTGGAGGTGAGCGCACGTGTGTGCTGCCCAGTGTTTGCCCGGGGTCCTCGCCCGGCAGTCCGCAAGGGGGGCTTCCCCAGGCGTCAGGGCCATCTCCCCCACCTGGACCTCCTCCCCCTCTTCCTAATAGTCTCCTCCTGATACCCATCAGCCTCCGGGGTATTTTACACAATTGATGGAATGAGGGCCAGTTTCTACACTAAGGTCTCAGCTTAACCGCCCCCCCACTATGGCCTGGAATAATCATTCATTCATTCAACAGGGATATAGTGGTGAAGGCTGTGTCCCAGGAATTGCTCTAGGCAGCTCACTTGGAGAGAAGGTGACAGGCAGGACTTCTCAATTATAACCTGCCCTTTCCTCTTTCTCCCTCGCTTAGTCCATCTATGGGCCTCCAAGTCCCAAATCTCCGGGCCAAATCTCTCTCCTGAGTGACAAACCCACGCTACCAACTGCCCAGGCCCCTAGGTCTACAAGCAGGTCCCAGAAGAAACTCTCTGTCTTCCTGTCCCTGAACTGTGCCCTCCCACAGCCCCAGGCTCCACCTGCTGTCCCATCAGACGCCTCTCCCCAGCTCTCCCAGACGCTGTGGGCTCAAACTTGCAACCATTGCTGGATCCTGTCCACTTCCGTCCACTACAACCCCATATGAGCCACCGTCACTCTCACCTGGACTCTTGCAGTAGCTGCTGGGGTCATCCTGCTCCCTGCCCCGCCCCGCCCCCTCCACCTCTCCACCCCGCACCGCTGCTGCTTGCCAAGGCCAGTGCCCATCCAGCATGAGCAGTGGAAGAGCTAAAGTTCTGACCAAAGCCTCAACGCCTGTGCACACAGCGAGGGGTCGGTGAGGCAGGCTCCCCAGAGCTTCTGGAGAACCCACACCTTCTGAGTCAGAATGCAGCCTTCCCGCCCTGACCCCACGCATGCCGGCTGCAGGGAAGTTTTCAGGTTGTTTGGGGATCCCAGAATCTCCCAGCTGAGGCATTTGGGGAGAAGCAGTGGCTCACATACCCCTCCCCCCCCAGTCTTCTCTCAGGGAGCAGCCTAAGGTGACTCCTTTAAAGTCAAAGTGACCACGTCCTTGGGTGTTCGAGCCCTCCATGGCCCCATGCCACCCAGAGGTAAGCCCTCCGTTTCCAGCAAGGCTCTGGCCCTCAGGTACCCACACAGCTAACTGGCCCACCAATTCACATCTAAAATGTCAGATATTCAATAAGCCATCAGCAGGGTCTCATTGCCTCCCCGGATTCAGACTCTCCTTTCCCGTTTCTGTTTTCCCTCATAGCTGAAGCACCCCCTGACCTCACGCTCTGTGCACTTTGCTCCCTTGTTACTTTGTTACAAATGCCACTGCCATCTGAAGTTCTGAGACACCAGAGCTGGGGTCTCTATCTGCCTGCTTTCTGCTATGTCCCCTGGGGCCTGGCACATAGGAGGCCCTCAGCAAAAAATTTGCTGAAGGAACCAACCAGGATTCTGCAGAAACATCAGGCAGAACATGGGCTGGGAGCCAGGCCTGCTGTTCCCAACTGCACAAGGGTTTTTTTCCTGTTTGTTTTTTAAATACTTTTGTTTCATTTATCAGAAATCAAGCGTGTGTTAAGCACTGTAATACATCTAAATTGGTTGATTAAAGCACGAGGCAAAAAAATGGTACTTTGTGGCCATTAAACCAAAGGCAGGGGAAGATTTGGAAATATTGTGATCCCTTGTGTGGTTTTCACAAATGGGGTTTCTGTTCACAGTGAGTCCGACGTCTTTATTTCATTATTTCTGGGGTTTTCGTCGCGGCTCTTCCCTGGGGGTTCATGATTTTGTTCTGTAAAGTGATTTCAATAATGAAATTCACGGACTGTTTTTTCTTGCCAGTTTGGGAACCAGGAGGGCTGTTCAGATGTGGAGCTCACGGGGGACAAGCCGGGGTCAGAGACGCGGTCCTGGACCAGGGCACTCGAAGTACACACCCACCTCCAAGGCCTCCTTTCCCCTGTCTTTCCTATTTACTCCTTTCCTCCACTGTCCTCCGTGCTGCTCCCGGGTCAAGCCAAGCACATGCCTGCCTCAGGGCCTTTGCACTGGCTGGTCTGATGTTCCCAACAGTTCTGCTGTCCCAAGATTTCTCTGTGGCTAGCCTCCTCCTTCCTTCCTTCCTTCTTTCCTTCCTTCCTCCTTCCTTCCTTCCTTCCTTCCTTCCTTCGTTCCTCCCTCCCTCCCTCCCTCCCTCCCTCCCTCCCTCCCTCCCTCCCTTCCTCCCTCCCTCCCTGTCTTGGTGGACACTTCTTTTTAGAGGGGAGGCTTCTCTGAGGTGCCCCTCACGTCCTGACACTTGCACCTGCCTTCTCAGCCCCTTCTGCTGAGGGATTCCTTGCCATCTGCAACATTATATATGCACTTGCTTATTTGTGAGGGAAGAATGGACTCAAGAGTTCTTTAGGAGGTAGGGGGTCAGATCTGGTGGCCAAGGGAGAAGGTGGGGTCAGGACAACCCAGATTTACGGTTCGAGGAGTGGGGTGAGGGTGGAACATCCCTGACAAGTGGCTGGTTTCCCCGGGAACACGGTGCCCTCAGTACCCCCGTCAGTTCTCTACGTCAGCTGGCCTATTCCCAGCACCCATCTGGCGCTCAGCCTGACCTCGCTGATTCTGTGGCTGGCCCAGCTGACCTGCAGCCCCACCTTGGGCATCCTTAGATTGTTGTTCTGTAACAATGGCATCTTCCCCGCCCCAAATTCACATGTTGAAGTCTTAACCCTCAGTACCTCCACATGTGGTACTTGTTTGGAAGTAGAATTGTTGCAGATATCATTAATTACCTGAGGTCACACTGGAGTATGCCCTCATCAAATCTGACCAGAGTCCTTATAGAAAGAGGAAATTTGGACACAAACAGGTACACAGGGTAACACCCTGTGAGCAAGAAGGCAGAGATCGAGGGAATGTACCTACAAGCCAACGAACACCAAAGATCACCAGCAAACCCCCAGAAGCTGGGGGAGACCTAAACAGCTTCACTCCTCACAGCCTCAGAAGGAACCAGCCCAGCCGACACCTTGGTCTCTGGCCTCTGGATTACGAGAGCGCACGTTTCTGTTGTTTTAAGAGGCCTGGTTTGTGATGCTTTTTATAGCAGCCCCAGGTCACTAACACCATTGCCAAGCTCCAACAGGCCTGCCACCACCCTGTGTCCCCACCCCAGCCCCACCCTGTCTAAAACTACCATGTTTCCCCGAATATAAGACCTAGCCAGACAATCAGCTCTAATGCGTCTTTTGGAGCAAAAATTAATATAAGACCCGGTATTATATTATATTACATTATATTATATTATATTATATTATATTATATTATATTATATTATATTATATTATATTACATAAGACCCGGTCTTATATTATAGTAAAATAAGACCAGGTCTTACATTAATTTTTGCTCCAAAAGACACATTAGAACTGATTGTCCGGTAGGTCTTATTTCCAGGGAAACACGGTACCTCGTTTGTGAGTGATGCCCTCACTCATTAAACAAGAAGTCTGTGTTTTCTCCTTTGAAAAATTAGGATAATGGTAGCCACCTCCCATGGCTGTCACGAGCCTTCAATAAAATATGGGGGAGAATGCACCTCGTAGTAAGGCACAGAAGCGGTGGTGGCAGGAGTGTGGTGGTTACTTTTATTGTTGTTCATATTAGTCGTATGGTAACTCGCTGTCGGTTGCCAGGTCTGAGCCAGCTGGAGATAAAGGGGCCTCGCGGTGGGGTGTCTGCCCTCCACCGGGTGCAGGAGGGGAGGCTGCCTGTAGGAGAGGGCAAGGTTTGCGTGCATTCCTTCTTTCAGACTTACTGTTGCCGTCTCTTTGCCAGCTCAGATGCACCTGCCCCCAAGGAGAGAGTGACATCAACAGTGATTGTAGAGCAGCATGTAGGGCTCTGACGACAGGACCCTGTGGGTTGCAGGGGCTCAGAGGGCACCTGATCCAGCCTGGGGTAGGGCGGGTGTGCAGGGAAGGCTTCCGGCAGCAGGTGACTTTTTAAAATAGGCACAAAAGGACAGGGATGGATATATCCAGGTCCCCAACTCCCTTGTGACCTTGGACTGGCCCCACACTTTCCCGGGGTCCCTGTCTCTCTGCATGAAAAAGGCAGACCACAAAGGGCTCATCCCCCAGGAGAGCTTGGAGTTGTCACACTTTCCAAGTCTCACTGTCCCCAAGCCCTACCCTGGAAGCCAACCAAGGTAAAGACGCAGATTGCCTGCGAGGCACTGGGACGGGTGGGCTCACCGCAGACATTCCAGCCAGTTCTGAGAGCTGCGTGTCCGAGGAAAAGAAAAGAAACTCCTGGCAAACATCTAAAACATTTCAGACTCCCTGCCCAGCTGTTTCAGTGGAGGGGAAAACAAAGCCCCAAGCCAATCTTGCTGAAGACCGACACCCCGCCAGGCTGCAGGGACCAACCAATAGCTTCACGGTCTTTTTATTCCTTTGGTTCTGCGGCCGGACACCTGCCTGTCCTTTTGAACACCGGAATAGAGAGATAAATGGAGGAGCAGGAGTGGGGCAGATGTCGCCATTTCTGAGGGTTGCTGCTCGCTCGCCACTTGGGGTTTTGTTTTGCCTGTTGGTAAACAGAATATCCCCACAAAGTGGACTCTTTCTTTGCTGGCAGACTTAAGGCATCTTGTAAACAGGAGCAGGAGAAGGAAAAACAAAAACAGATGTTTGCTGAGCACCTGTTCTGCTCGGTGAGCTGCTTCTGTGTTGTGGGTGTGGTTCCTTCACTCTCGTGTACCCATTTTACAGATGTGAACTAAGGTATAGGAAGCTGAGCGCCCTCCGGGGAGAGGAGTCAGGAGGTAACATCAGCGCTCTGAATGTCCAGCTTGCTGTAGATCAAGACACAGAGTAAGATTTCAGGGGTGGGCAGCTTTGGGGGGATGGCTCTGCTGGTGGGGCCTAAAGGGTGTTCACGTGTTAAAGAGAAAAATTGTACCAGATGGTTGATAAAAACAGCAAGGAAGACTTACTCATGTCCGTTGCCATAGGGGTCAAGACTATTGCAACAGGAGTAAGAGACGGAATTCAATTTCCAATCCAGAAAAGACAGCTGGGGATTTATAGCCAAGGAGCAGAGTAAGGGGGTCAGTGGGTGGAAAACTCCCCAAAGGAACTGGATCAGATATCAAGAGTAGAACGATTCTTGCCAAACCGGCCCAACAGGACTCTTCTTCCCCCTCCCCCACCCAGGTACGAGTGCAAATCCCTGCACTTGACCTGGGACTCAGTTTCCCCATCTGTTAAGTGGAGCCTCTGAGGACATTGGGTACCACACAGGACTAGTAACTGCACATAAAGGGGCTCACTAATTGTGACTCCTCGTCCTGATTGCCCCCCTATAGCCTGGAAGGTTGGAAATTGAGCGTTCACACAGTAGGCCTGCCATATCAAGTAGAATTTGGGGAGAAAATTCCAACTGGGACCAAGACAAATGTTCTTTGCTACTGCAGTGCCCTGCCCTGTGGGCCGTCTTCTTAGGCTGTGTGCAGCTAGTAGCAGCAGCGGGGGTCACAAGCGGCCGGGAGCGAGGAATTCAGAGCTGAGGCCAGGGGGCCTTTTCATTCCGTGAGGACGTGTCCTTGCCGGGTGTTTCTGGGTGGTGTGGGGATGGGCTGCAGCCCTGGCACGAATAGAGACAGTCCAGAACATGTGGGGGCCAGATGTACCCCCCAAGGAATCTCACCGACCTCTATCATGACCCAGTTCCAAGACAGCAGAGTACTCCAGAATTAGTGTGGGCGTCGTAAGCAGATGGGGCACAGGTCAGCTCCACACAGCTGTCACACGGAGGTTGGCAGGGCCCAAACTGGACAAGAGAGGCAGCCCTGCTCCTGGCTGGGTGTCCTTGGTGTGCAGACGTGTGGCGAGCTGCCTCCTTGCAGGGTGAGTGTGTTCCCCCAGGGTAGCTACTGTGCCTTGTGTCATTCACAATTCGGCCAACAATTCCTGAACAGCGGCTGTGTGCCGGGCAGGGGCCAGACATTGTGGGCGCCAAAATAAACGGGTCTCATTCTGTCCCCTCAGGCTTGTTCCAGGACTGAGCCCCTGGCTGGCACCTCCAACCCAATTTAAATCAATTGACCGGTCTCGGCCCCTGAAGGCGGCTTCTGGGGAGTGAAGAAATTTCCCTGGCCATTTTAGGAAGCCATTGCAGCTTGGTGGAAAGCCGATGGGCTCTGGATGGAGGCAGGCCTGGGTCCAAGTCCTGCCTCAGCCCGGGCTGTGTGACCGTGGAGAGACCAGTCACAGTCTCTCTCAGCCTCGGTTTCCCCATAGGAGGCAGAGCCCTTTTTATAGTGGTAACTGGGGTAGCGATCCTGGGTTTAGCATAATTGGTGCTTCACACATTCTAGAATTATGATGAATCACCAGTGTGATGACTGAGTTGTGTATCCTTCTATCCATGTGTTGGAGTCCTAACCCCCAGGACCTTAGAACGTGACTGTATTTAGACACAGGACCTTTAGGGAATTAAGGTTAAATGAGGTCATTCAGGGCCGTAATCTAAGATGACTTTCGTCCTTATGAGAAGAGGAGAGTACAAACAGACAGGTGCAGAAGAATGACCATGTGGGGACACAGGGAGAGGACAGCCAAGGAGAGAAAGGCCTCAGAAGGACAGCCCTGCTGACACTTTGATCTTGGACTTCGGACCTCCTGAACTGTGACAATAAGTTCTTGCTGTTTCCAGCCACCCAGTCTGTGGTGCTTTGTTCTGGCAGCCAAGCAAACAGAGACAACCAGTGTGGATGTCAGAAGACTGGCATGCTCATCAGACCCTCTTGGGCTCAAATCCACCCTGCAAGGTACCAGCCATGGGACCCCTGATGACACCTGTGGAGTGTGGAAGCAGCAGAGCCCCGCCCCACTCTGGAGCCCCTCGGCGCCAACCCAGAAAACCCCAAATCCTTTTCTTAAAGGAAATGCTTTGCCCCTGCCTTCCCAATAGGGGCAAAGCCAGAGCTTTTTGCAGCCAGGCCCAGCCTTCACCTCCAGGGACTGTCCCTGAGGAAGCTCTGGGCACAAAGATATTTGCGGCGGCATCATCCTGGTCCCAAATCATTTGGAGAAACAAACAGGTAAGTGAGCCACGCGAGTCCATTCAATAGAGTCTCAAGTAGCTTCAACTCATGTGTCTGGCAATTACAGAGGGAAATGGGACCGATGCTGAGGGAATGGCTAGCCAAGGCCTGGCTCCCACAAACGCTATTGCTAGGTTACCTTGTTCATTTTTCTTATCGTCCTAAATAAGGTAGATATTTTTATTCTTATTTGATGAGGCTGAAGGACACGGCCAGCGAAGTAGCAGAACGGGGTGGCGGGGGTGGGGGAAGTGCAGTAAGCCCCTGAAGGTGGAAAAGATGTTTACAAAGGCGTACAGAAGTGAGGCATCTCTCCCATGCTGCCTTCAGAGCGACGCAGGCTGAGGCATCCTTGATGGGCCACGGGACGAGGATTAGAGAGTTCTTCTTCCTCAAACTCGCCTTCAGCGCACAACAGAGAGAAGAAGGACACGTCTTGGTTGTCCGATCACGGGCCGAGGCCTGATTCAATGTCCCCTCCTGCAGAGGACCCTCCCCTCGGCACCTCGGGCCTTGGGCTCGGGGGTGATCGTGGTTTACGTCCTGAGGGTCTTGGAGGCAGGCAGGAACTGTGCCTGTCTCACTCCCCGCCCCTCAGGACCTAGCACAAGGCTCCACACAGAGGGTGACCACGACAGTGAATGCTGACATTGCTGGCCAGGTGCTAGCCCTACTCTGCTCTCTCCTCATGCCCATTCCTACGGCAAATGCTGTGATCAGGCCCATTTCACAGGCAACAGAGGCTCAGTGACTTGCCCGAGGGGAATGCCTAGAAGTGGGGGCACCAAGTTGGAGCCTGTGACCACTGGGCACCCTGCCTCTCAGCACACAGTTGTTAAGTGACTACACGAGAGAGGGGCTGTGGGATCTGGAGTGAGACCTTCCCTCAGCTGGGCTCGTTTCCTCAGCAGTGAGCCTCCCAGTGGCTGTGGGAGAGATGCAGGGGAGGGTCAGCCTGAGCTGGTCAGTGCTGGACACTGGTTTCTGGTTGTGTGGTCTTCTAGCTCCATGGGTGTCAGGGGGGGACAGGAAGGATGGGGTGCCTGGCTCAGAGCAGGTGGCTCTGTGAGCAACTGAAGAGTGACGGCAGGCCTAGGCTCTCAGGCGTGGTACCTGGCTGTGGCCCTTACTCCCCTCTTTGGCCAGCGCAGCTGCCTTAGGAAGCCACAGGCTGGGCTGGGCCCTGATTGCTCCAAGAGGGAGCGGACACAGGCTCGCATCCAGGATGTGAGGTCCCTCTGCCTGGGACAGCCCCCATCCTCTGGAAGGACCCGCCCATTGGATCAGGGACGCCGGCCCAGCTAGTAATAAGGGGTCCCCGTGGAGCGGGGTTGACGGCAGCACCTGGACAGCTGCCAGCATTCTTCCAGCGTGTTCCGGAATCCCACTCAGGGTCTCGTCTGGTGCTGTTTGAGTCAGTATATCAGCTGCCTGCTCTGGGCTAAACACAAGATAGAGGCTACCCTGTATCTTATGAGTGACATACTGTGTGAGGACACCCAGATTCCCTGACCCAGAAGGCTCCTTATTTAGACTTGCCTGGTTCACTGTTCCCATTTTACACATGAGGAGACTGAGGCCTAGAGGAAGAGGCAAACTTGCCAGGGCCCGCCCTTGATACTGTCTGTCAATCTTCAGCGCGGCTGTGCTTCGGCAGGGCCCTGCCCCTCCCCAGGTGTCTCCCAGATGCCACCCTGGCCTCTCCACCAGCGGCTGCTCACACATCCTGCTCTTGTTCATGATCAGAATGGTGGAACCACCCGAATCCCACGTCCCGCTGGGCGCCTGGCCCTGGCCTATGGAAGGAGGAATTGGCAGAGCCCAGGGCGCTGTGACAACTCCCAAGGCAGCAGGAGGGCATGGAGGAGACAGCCAATCCCCAGAGATGCACCAGCCATTCTCCCAACCCCCAAGGCCTCCCAAGTTTACAGCTAAGCCCACACCCATTAATGGGAGGAGGTGGACACAGGAGAAACTGACCATTAAACCAGCTAAGCTGAGCTGAGGCAGGTGGGAGATTTACATTCCATGAGAATCTGAAGACTGAATATTAGATGCCCCTGGACTTCGTGTCACCCAAAAGTGCCTGGAAAACCTACAAGAAATACCTGCGGTGTTCATGCAAGGATGGGAAGAATGAATCGGCCAGGTGGTAGTGAGAGGCCAGAAGCGAGAAAGCACGAAGCTGGTCCCACCCTCAGCCCACAGAGAGTCTGTGGTGGGGGATCCTTGCCCAGCGGGGAGGATCCATTGCCAGGTGATGGGTGTGGGGAACTGGGAAAGGCCAAAGACCCCAGCCCCTCCACAGAGAGATTCAGAAGGGGCTCCAACCCGTAGGTGTCACGAACACCCTCAGAGACTGTTTGGCACCACCCTCCCATCTGGCGAGGAGCAGCCCTGGCTTTCTGCTTCCTCTCTGTGCCCTAGTTCCTTGAAGCCGTGCCATTATAACGAGGCCTTTGAACCTGAGTCAGGCCATGTCTGAAAGGGCTCTTTTGTCTGATTCAGAAAGCTTCAGACTATTTTTGAAATAAAGACATTTCCTTGTGACATAACTGATGTTTGAGGAAACCAGGCTTTGATTTTCAACTTGCTCTTTTGTTCCATAGCCAGTTGGTCAATTCAACAGCTATTGACTGAAACACACACGCTTACACACTCACTCATGTGCACACACACACACACACACACTCATATCGCCTGCTCTCTGTAGGGAGGGTTCCCTGAGGGGTGCGTTAAGAATCAGTGTTCCCTCATTGCTCTATGCCTCTTAAGAAATCCAGCAGTTGGAGCCCAAAGAGGTTGATCTCTGGTGGAAATTAAACAAAGCTGGAGACAAGCACCCACCCCGCCTTTGTTCATGCAGACGGGCTGCCAGGGGAGCCCCCCCAGGCCTTGGGCAGGGGGCATCTATGAGGCTCTCAGCGGGGTGTCCACTCGGCCCTCCCAGTGACCACAGATTTGCAGGAAGGGACCTTAGGGTCTTTGTCTCAGGTGTCTAAGCCTTCCCCGACCCGACCGCCTGCAGGGCTTCCAGCACCCATGCACCTCATGCTTATCCTGTCCCCAGGGCCTTGGTAGGAGGTACAGGAGTGTCACACAGAGGGATGTCACTCCTGCCTGTTACACAGAGGGCAGCGCAGGCCTCCGGAGGAGCAAGGGACGTGCACACGTGGTGCTGCCCTGGCTGCTAAGACCCCACCACCCCGGGAGACCTTTGCTGATGCCCAGGGGAAGGGCTAGACCCTCATCCAGGTCCCCTTCCACCCCGGTCCCCTCCCAGCCCCCAGGGTACCCCCAGCCCCGGGCTCCCTGCATCTCAGCTGGCACTGTGGCCTGGGGGCTCCTTGGGGTCAGATGCTGGTTTGTTCTAAATCAGCTTGTGACCTAGCAACTCGCGGACTCACACCAAACTGCACGGAGGCGTGAACGAATAGACAGATGCTTTTGGAAGAGTAGGAGTAACGAGGAATGATGGAGCGACTGGGTCCCGCACCCGGGTGTGGGGTTCTCCTCCAGTGCTTAGGCAGCTACTCATGTACCCTCACGGGGGCCCCTTGAGTGAAGCCTATCAACAGGCCCACTCTCCAGATGGGGACACTGAGGCACAGAGAGGCTAGGACTCCCCAAGTTCACACAGCAGAGCTGGGATTGGCTCAGGCATGACGATGCCAGCATCTCAGGGAGCTTCCCGTGCACTGAGCCCTGCCTCCCGCAAGCCGTGTGTGTGCCCTCCAGAGTCACCATCACAGAAAGAAACCTGTGACCTTAACAGTGAAAGTCCAGCCCCAAGAGAGGCAGATGTGAGAGAGATTTTCAAAGAGGAAAGGGCCCCACGCCCTGAAAACTCATGTGGCTGGGAGCTGTCACACCGGCAGAGGAAACAGAACAGGGCTGGAGGCGGGAGACCTGGGACCGAGTAATAACGCAGCCAGTAAGTGCCGGTGTGAATGTTTTATGTAAGTTATCTCATTTAATCCTTCCCTCAATCCCGGATGGACCTTACGGACAAGAGACTCAGCCCAAGCGGGCCAAGGTCACAGAGAGTGAGAGCGGCCAGACAGATGGCAGAGCCCACCCTCAGACCCTGCCTTGGCTGCTCTAGTGGGGCCACAGCTTCACCCATTGTGTGCACCTGTGCCTCAGTTTCCCCATTTTAGTGATGGGAGGTCACGTCAGGCCTCTCAGGTCTCTGCTTTCTGAGACCCCACCCCCAGCTCCTGCCTGTTTCCAGACCTACCTTCTCTTCCCTACATTCTCGTCACCTCGCATTGCACACACTCTCAGAGTGGACTTGGCTGGGTTTGTTGTTGTTTTTAAATTGATTTTATTTTTAGAGCATTTCAGGTTCACTTCAAAATTGAGTGGAAGGTACAGAGATTGCCCACACACCCTCCACCTGCACACGTGCACAGCCTCCCCCTCCACCAACAGCCCCCAGCAGAGGGGACGTTTGTGACAACTGTGAACCTAGAGTGACACGTCATAATCACCCAAAGTCCGTAGTTTACGTTTTGTTCACTCTCGGTCGCGTACATTCTATGGGTTTGGACAAATGTGTAATGATACGTATCCTTCATTTCCGTGTTATACAATGTTTTCACTGCCCCAAATCCTCTGAGCTCTCCTTAGTCACCCCCCTCCCCCCAACCACTGATCCTTTTACTGTCTCCATAGTTTTGTCTTTTCCAGAATGTCACAGAGTTGGGATCAGACATTGTGCAGCCTTTGCAGATCAGTTTCTTTTACTTAGTCATATTGGCTGGCTTTTAATGACACCTTGGCTGGGGGATAGTTAGCATATGTCCCTCCCCCAACATCACCAACCGACAAAGACAGAATGCCCACCTCCCACTTCCCTGCCCTTGCAGCCCTACATTCATTGTAGAAATAATAACAGTCTCAGTTTGCAAAAATGGCCAACTATTCTTCCCATCCCACTTCCCTTGGTCTGGGTAGTTCCCCCCACAATGAGTCTCGGCTTGGCCATGGAACTTGCTTTAGCTAAAGGGACATTAGTGAGCGTGATGCAAGCAGAGGCTTGGAAAGCACGCGTGCATGGGGTTTGCCAAGTAAATGAGCCCCAGCCTGCCTGCTGGAGAGACCACATGGAAGAGACTGAGTTGCCCCGACCAGCAGCCTGCCGACCGCCAGACATGTGAGTGAGAGCACCCCAGCCCCCCTGCCAGCTGACCTCTGACCACAGACACATGGTACACATCGCCCAGCAGAAACAGGCTAAGCCAACCCAGACCCACTTCGCAGGCAAACCACCGAATCGTGAGTTAAATAAATCGTTATTTTAAGCCACAAAGATTTGGGGTGGTTTGTTACACAGCATACGCTGATACTATCATTAACATCTGATTTGGGGATGGGTACAAGACGCGAGACTTCTGTGTACCGGGGAGTTGCTTTCAGTGCCGCCTGGCCTGGAAATCCCTCTTTACACCGAAAGCTTAAGTTGCTAAAACCCGCTCCCTGCCCAGCACAGGCCTCAAAGAGCTGCTGACAGCCCAAGTCACCCCTGATGACTTAGGTCGGGTGGCAGACATTGTGCAGACTCCATGAGGGGACACAAGCCTTAGAACTGTAGCTGGTGACGATGACCCGTGAACGGACTACAACGGACAATGAACTTGAACATTCTCTGGAGCAAAGTCAGGGTCCTGATGGAACAACAATTCGAGCAGAGAATAGCTGGGGCCAAAGAACAGCGTGGCCTCGATTTTAATCCCGAGGTTATTCTCTTAGCTAAGTCGGAGAGGATACAGAACCCCATAACCTGTCCTTATATGTTAGTGTATGTATCTGTGTGTGACACACAACAGGATACAGTGTACATTTGTATAGAGAGCTAACGGGCTAATAAACCACACACGTAACTCATTCCACAGCAAGGATCAACACACTTTTCACTTTCATCATAAAATCCTGAATTGAGAAACACCCCCAGACACTATTACAGACAGTTATCTGAAGTCATGGTTTCCTGACTGGGCAAAAGTGTTGGGTGCCCCTTCCCAGATGAAATCATTCAATCTCATCTGACTCTCATGGCAACCTGGGAGCCCATTTTACAGATGAGAAAACTGCGGCTCAGAAAGATGAGATGGGCTGTTTGAAATCCTACAGCTGGCACATGGCAGGGCCAGGACGTCAAGCAAGCCAGCACCTCAGACTTCATATGCAGTGAGCCTTTCCCAGAGTCACACGTACCAGAATCGATGCCCCCTCCAGCCCCACCCCGCACTGGTGGAGGGACAGACTCCCGCTCCCCTGGACCCCTGGCCCCACAGCCAGCCCCTAGTTCTCCTTCCCTGCAGCCCCTCCCAGGCAGTGATCTGCAGGCAGAGAGCTAGGAACCCCTGCAGGGCAGGGTCTGCACCCAGGCTCTGAACAGTTCTTGGTAAGAAACTGTCCTTGAAATGTTCCTGGACTCATTGCAGGGAGATAATTGGGAATGGGCTGCGGGCACCTCTTGGGAAGGACACGTGTGGGAGCAGCTGTTTTCAAGGCCTGTATTGGGCCTGGGCATGGAGTTGGGTTGGTTTGTGCAGTGGGTGTGGGGCCCATGGGTACATTTGTCAGCTGCTTCTAACCTGATTAATTCCACCGTGCCTTGGAGGGACCCGGAGGCCCAGGCAGCTGCAGGGGCCCCTCTTGTTTCTCAATCTGTTAGGACGAAGTATGCTACATGGAGAGGTGGCTGGGGGAGCTGGGGGAAGGTACAGGGAACTCTGGGGGCCAGGCACGTCTTCTTCCTCCTCCCTACGAGGTTTGGGAGGCCTGGGCCGCTGGGATGAGCCTTCCTCAGGCTGAATTGCACAGTGATGCTGGGGCCAGGTTTGGCTTCTCACCTGGGGGGGTGGGGGCAAAAGCGGCCCCAGGTCATTCAGGCCTCTCTTCCGGCCCTGCCCAGCCACACGTGCCTGCAGCAATCTACCCCTGGCCTTGCCTTTCTTGCCTCCAGCCTTCGCTCTTGCTCTTCCCTCTGCCTGAGTGCCTCACAGTTAGCCTTTTGCCCTTTCTTTCTGAAGGTGTTATGGACCCAGCCACACCCCAGGGGGCCGCACGTGGCACCTTCACCAAGGGCCTCTCACCCGCTCTGCTCTGTGCAGCCACCCTGTGCCCTCAGCCCCCTCACCTGCTTTGCTATTAGTTCTTACCTATTGTTTGGTTCTTTATTGCCTGCCCTCCTCCCCTCCCCAGCATGTTAACTTCCTAAGGACAGGGACTATTGTCTGTTTCGCCCCACTGCTGTGTCCCCACTGCTGTGCTGCCACCGCCTAGAGTGCCTAGCACATAATAGGTGCCTGACCCCACACTTATTGGATAAATCAACAAGTAAACTAAGATGATTTTGAGGCCCACACCATCTTTCTGGAAGGCAGACAGACCAAGATTAATAACCCCATTTTCCAGTAGAAGAAACTAAGTGTTAAAAATAAGGAAAGTGCCTGAGCTCACATACGAAGTGTGATCAAAGTGTACGGTGAATGTTTAAATTTAAAACACTTATTACTGTAAAAGTCACGTTAATCCCCCTCAAAATACTCCCCTCACTTTGAACACACTTATCCCATCGTTCTGGCCACTTTCTGAAGCAGTTCTGGAAGTCCTCTTTCATGAGTGTCTTTAGTTGCGCTGTCGTGGCTGCCTCGATGCCCTGAATTGATTCAAAACGTTTACCTTTCATGGTCGTTTTGACTTTGGGGAAGAGCCAGAAGTCGCACGGTGCCAGATCCAGTGAATAAGGTGGATGAGGACACACCGTAATGTTTTATTTGACAGAAATTGCCGTACCAGAAGCGATGTGTGACATGGAGCGTTGTCGTGATGGAGGATGATTTACACTTTAAAACACACCTTCTCTCAACCATAGGTCAAACCCAACTGACTGCACTGAACAAGTTGAAACTTGTCACACACTGTTACTAAGGTTGCACGCACCACTTCCCATATTGAAGGTCCTGCCTTTCCGTTGGATGACACTTGGCAGCAGCATTCACCGTATGTTTTGATCACAATGGAAAGGCTCCGTGTCGCACATCACTTCTGGTACAGCAATTTCTGTCAAATACAAACATTACGGTGTGTCCTCATCTACTTTATTCATTGAATCTGGCACCACGCGACTTCTGGCTCTTCCCCAAATCAAAATGACCATGAAATGCAAACGTTTTAAATTGACTCAGGACATCGAGGCAGCCATGACAGCACAATTAAAGACACTCACAAAAGAGGACTTCCAGAGCTGCTTCAGAAAGTGGCAAGAACGATGGGATAAGTGTGTTTGAAGCGAGGGGGAACATTTTGAGGGGGATTAATGGCAATGTGTCTCTTACTGTTATAAATTTTTTAAAATTTAAACATTCACCATGTTGTCTGATCACACCTCATACAGAGTAAGGGTCAGGGGCCGACGGGAGCCCAGACACCAGCCTGCCACGGCCAGGCAGCCCTCACGTGGTCATTCAGCATGCGTTCAGGGAACACCAAATACGTGGCAGATGTGGTTCTTGTCAGGGGATACAGTGCTGAACCTACTCTTGGTGGCGCTTACAGTCCCTTGTGGGGACACCAAACGGTCGTCACCCATAATGTGCACTGAGGAGTGGGGAGCCTGGCCTGAGCAAAGGACAATTGAGCTGAGACCCAAAGGGTGAGGAGGCATCAGCTGCCACATAGAAAGGGAGGGGGCAAGCATTCTCAGGCTGGGGGACAGCTTGTGCAAAGGCCCTGAGGCAGGAAGGAACTCAGGATGTATTGGAGGCAATGCAGGACTTTCAGGGTGACCCAAGATGGGAGAGGGAGAAGTGCTGGGTGGGCAAGGCTGGGCCAGAGCCCACAGGGCCTCATTTGCCACACTGAGATGTTTCACCTCTACCTGAGGGTAATGGGGGGCCCTTGAGGTTTTATGGAGGGTGATGTCACCAGGCTTGAGGGTCCTAAGGTTGGGGACCCTCTCTGGCCACCAGCTCCAGTCCCCTGGCAGCTCAGACCCCATCGAGTAGGCAAGCACTTAAAGCATTTCTCCTGCAACACCAAAACCAAATGCCGCTGGCGTGGGTAGTGTTTACGGCCCATCAAAGCCTCAAGCGTTGGGAATGAATTTGCTGTGGTTTTGTGGCCAGGAACTAGCTGCAATGGCCTGAGCAAAGGCAGAGCACGCACAGGGCCTCACAGGGTGGCTTTGGGGGAGCCAGAGGTCGGGACATGGCTCAGGGCCTCGGGGGGCAGCAGCGGGCTGGGGTGCCCAGTGGGGGCCCCTGCAAGGAAAGCACAACAGCACATTTCCTTTGGGTCAGTCACGAGTATTCACAAAGCTCCTGTGCTGGGCTGACTAGCATCCCCCCAATTCATGTCCACCTAGAACCTCAGAATGGGACCTGATGTGAAAATAGGATCTTTGCAGATGCAATTAGTTAAGAGGAGGTTGTGCTGTGGGCAGGGAGACCCCTACCCCAGAGCCTTCAGAGGCAGGGCAGCCTGCCAGCACCTTGATTCTGGCCTTCTGGCCTTCAGAACTAGGTCACCTGGCCTGTGGTCATGTATTACGGCAGCCCCAGGACACTGACGTAGCTCCCAGCTCGGGATCCAGCCCATGGAGGACACCTAGAAATACTGGGTTAAAGAGCTCTCCGAGTGGAACTTGTTTTAGAAAATCTCCATCTGAAAAACCAAAAGAGCTTCCCCCACACTGTACCGTTCAGGCCAGCTCTCTGGAGCTCCCTCCACCTGCAGCCCCCTGCAGGGGTCTTTGTCCCACTGCACAGAGGAAGCCTGGGCGTCAGAGGCTGTGGCGACTTGCTGGGCCAGCTGTTCCCCATTGGGGCTCTGGTGGGGGGTGGGCGCCGTGCTCCAGGTAGCAAGAGGTTGTGCTTGTTTTTGGCATAAATCCTGCACCAGCTGGACGGAAAGGCTGAGGGCAGGGCCAAGTCATAACAAGTAGTGTCTACCTCTTACCTTCCTCCAGGCTGCTACAAACACCCCTCCCCACAGCCCTCCCATTGCCAGGGAGAGGCCTGCCTCTGGCACACATCCTGTCAGACCTGAGGAACCAGTGGGGGTGATGAGGTGTGCCCTGGCCAGGACTGGGTGAGGGCTGGGGACAGCTGGGAGCCCAAGGAATAGCCTTGGGACTCGTCCAGTGACCCAGTTAGAGCTGGGCCCAGGCTTGCCAGCTGTGGGAGAACAGGGGAGAACCCTCCTTCAAGCCTGCTGGGCACAGAGCAGGAGGCCCCTGCTGCCTTTGGGGCCAGGAGACACAGGTCTCCCCACGCTGGCTCACTGTTAGACAAATGCACATTAATTCATTCCACTGATCTGTGACCCTCAGTGCTGGAGGAGACACGGAACTCCTAGCTGGTGGGAGAGGTGTCCAGAGTGGTCAGGGCTCCAATGGGGGATGTACAAGGAGGTTTGGGAGCCACGGGAGAGGCCTGCAGGAGTCTGGGGGGGAGCAGACATCAGCCTGGTGTTGGGGAGTATGTGCCGGCATCTCAGAGGGACAATCTGCATTCATCATTGACTCCTGCTCACCCCATCTAATGAATCACCACGACTGCATTTCTCTCACCCCATCTATCTCTGCCATCTCTGCTGCCACCAGCTGAGTTGAAGCCTTGCCTCTTGCCTGCCCTGTTTCCTGATCTCTTAGCAAGGAGGAAAGTGAGAAAAGATGCAGGAAACATCTGTCTGAAGGCATGGGAGAGCTCCCAAGGCAGCAGGACAGAGGGCCCAAGGCCTCAGGGAGAAGGGGACGCTGACAACCTACCCTGCTTTCCCCCGGTTTGTAGGCGGCTGTTCCAAGAGGCTGAAGAGCCAAGTGGAAAACCAAGCAGAAAGTGACAGCTAATCAGAGATCTTGGAAATCTCATGGGGCGGGGAGACAGAACTTGGGGTTCGGGACTATCAGGACATCCAGGACTTAAGGATCTAAATTCCAGGAGAAAAAAAGCACAGAGGAGTGAGTCCAGTACTCTCTCCATCTCTCCTTTGTGAAACTTGCCAGATCTGTAACAGAAAGGGGCTGCAAAGAGACTGACAATCTAAGCAGAACTTCAGCAGATGTACGGTCATGCAGAAAAAGGTATTAGGGTTCAGGGAACACTGAGGAGAAGGGACACCACAGTCTCAGTTAGACCCCTGAAGGTGGCTGGATCCTCGGAATAGGGTAAATCAGAGACAAAGCATGCGCAAGAAAGACTAAAACCCCGGGTAGAATCAGCTCTGGCTTTGACTGGATTGAGGTTCTCTCTCCCTATCTAAATGCCTTCAGAAACTAATGTAAACAAACTCTCTCAAGAGGATTATGACACTATAAAGAGACCCTACAAGTTTGCATACAATGGTCAACATTCACTAAAAAATTCCCAGGCATACCAGTACCCGGAACAAGAGAAAAAAAGAAAAACAGAGAAAATAAACAACCCACTGCTGAGCCAAATACAGGAATTATCAGATGCACACATGGCTATTATTGTGATTTGTTTGTGCAAGAAAATAGATAACAAGATGAAGAATTTCAGCCAAGAGCTGAAATATACAAAAAAAGAAGCAAATGGAAAATCTAGGTCTGAACAACACAAGATTTTCCATTTGCTAGTCCATTTCCATAGTGGACTAGGCTGAATAGTGAGTTAATTAACTGGGAAATGGGTGAGTAGGAAGGACCTATTTTAAAAGCACAGAGCGACAAAAGAAGGAAAAATACAGACAAGATAGAAAAGACGTGGGAATCAGTTGAAAGATCCAACATATATATAATTGGAGTCCCAGAAGGGAGAAGAGAAAGTAAACTAGGCAGAAACAATATTTGAAAACACAATTTCTAAGACATTTCCAAATCTGATGAAAGATATCAAGCCAAGATTCAAGAAGCTTAATGAACCTCCCCCCCAACCAAACATAAGCACATCATCGCAAAACCAAATAGAAAGTCTTAACCACAGCCAGAGAAAGAAGACACATTACCTTCAACGAGACTACAAGACTGACAGGTGACTCTTCAACAATGTTGCAATCCAGAAGACTACAGGTGGCATCTCTAAAGTGCTGAAGACAAATAACTGCCAGCCTAGAATTACAGACCTTATAAAAATCTCCTTCAACAAAAAAAGCCAGACATTGGAGAGCAGGGACCAGCCGTCCCCCCCATTCCCCGTCTGAATGATTGATCCGCAGAATCCATTAGAGATAAGACGGTTTTCAGCCAGTATATTTTGGTGCACTTTGTTATGGAGCAATAAGTGACTAATACAAAAAGAAAGGTGAAAGACAAAGGCCAAAAATGAAAGATGCAAAAATCTTAAATAAAATATTAGCAAAATAGAATCTGGCTAAATATACAAAGAACAGTGTATCATGAACAAGTTGGGTTTACTCTGGGAGTGCAAGACTGAGTTGACATTTGACAGTCAAGCAATGTGATTCATTTCACCACATTAAAGGGACATGTTTATCTCAATATAGGTAGAAAAGCGTTTGATAAAATTCAACACCTATTCGGGGTTTTCTAAATGTTGGCAATCTATGAACAGAGGAAACCTCTTTAATCTGATAAACGGTATCTACAAAACCTTCAGCAACATAACACTTACTGATGAAAAATTGAGAACTTCTCCCTGCATCACCCCCAAGGTCAGGGGTAGCCATTATCACTACATCTGCTTAAGGTTAAGCTGGTACAGCAAGGCAAGAAAAAGTTTAAGGATTGGGAAAAAAAATCAATAAAACTGTCAGCATGTATAGAGCACATGACTGGTTATGATAGATAATCCAAAAGAATCCACAGATAATCTATTAGAACTAATGCATTTAGCAAGTTTGCTGGACACAAGGTCAATATGCCCAAATCAACTGCATTTGTATATACCATCCAAAAATAATTAGGAAATGACATTTTAAGAAATCATTTATAATAACTTTAAAAACGCAATGCACCCAAGAATACATCTAACAAAAGTATGCAAGACATCTGCACAGAAAAATCAGAACATTATGGAGAGAAATAAAATAAGATCTTAAAAAGGTTGGAGAGCTATGCCATGTTCATGGACGAGAAGGCTCAACATCGTAAAGGTTTTAATTCTACCCACATTCTACCCCATTATTGTAAAGGTTTTAATTCTACCCACATTAACCCATGCATCGAATGTTACTGGATTCGAGACTTACCATCAAGTCAAACACATTCATTTGAGCAAAGGCAAGGAGGTATGTGAGGGCACGAATGGTGGCAGCCTCATGGAGGGGTGTCCGTGTGACCACCTGAAGAAAATGGGCTCAGAAAGCGGAGATGTGGGGTAGGTGCAGGTAGGATGAGAAAAGCACCTGCTTATTCGTCGGGCACCATACTGAACACTTTGCAAGCACTCTGTCCCTGAAAGCTTGGTGCAGCTCTGTAGAGCATGTGTTACTACCCCATTCTACAGATAGTTAAACTGAGGCTCAGAGAAACGAAGCCACTTGCCCAGAGTCACATAGTGCCATGATTCAAACATAGATCAACTCAATATCCTGTGCTTCCAGTATCAGAGACAGGCTCAGGCCAGAGAAGACACCTAAGGAGTGGTCAGGGGCCACTGTGTCCTGGCAAAGCAGGGACTCCCAGCGTGGTGTGCCTGGTGTCTCCACGGCGGGGCTGTGGCTGCCTTCCTCCTCCTGGAAGGCCTGTGGCTTCCAGTGCCTACAGCTGGATCACGCACCACCCAGATGTTCTCTGCCTAGAAACAGCATTTCTCGGGTGGCCCGGAAGTCAAGGGAGCAGGGAAGTAAATGGCGCAGTGGCAGGCTTAACGCTGTACTCTTTAAGTGGAAGCTCAGCCAATGCTCGAAGTCGCAAAATGAAAATTATTCTCAGCAGACGGGCTGTTCATCCAGCCAGTTCCAATCCTGCCAGAAGAAGGGTGACCCACATGTTGGCTCAAGATTGGCTCCAACCTTCTCTTCTTCTCGTGCCCCAGGGTCACACAGGGGCCCCAGGAGGGATGAAAACAGAGACCTCTGGGAACAGAGTGCTGTCAATCTAGGAGCAAGGAAGGGCTTAGCCCTAGGACCCCAGCCAGCAGTGGGCACTGGAGTCAGCAAGGCGATGGCTGGGTCTACCCCAGTCCCTTTTGGGCTTAATGTGCCCCTGGGCAAGGCTGGCCTCAGTTTCCTTTTCTGTGAAATGGGAACATCACCCACCTCACTGGAGTACTGATCGAGGATGGTAGAAGTCTGCTCCTGGTGCTAGGAACATAGTAGGTGCACAGGAAACAGAGGCTCTTAACCCTCACAGGCCCATGGAGCTTCAAGGGTTGTGGCCTGAAGTCACTTGCCCAAGTCACATGCCAGGGGATGGTGGCAGGGCCGAGTGTGGTACCGTGAGCCCTACTGTCCCCCTAGAACTATTTGCCACTAGACTCTAGAAACCAGACCAGAAGCCTCTTGACTCTCTAAATTCTCGGGGAACAAAGGGGTCCCCACTTCGCATAGGCCCTGCATGGAACCTCTGTGACCATTTTAGTAAACAGCTGCTCTGGCAACAGGAACGGAGTGGGGGTAGTTCAGCTCAGCAGAGAAAGGAGCTGGAATCAGAGGCACGAGCTATCTGGATGTCCCCATAACACCAGGAGTAGGAGCCAGCGCTGGTGGCCACTGCTCCCATCTGTCAGAGGCCCCTCTCAGTGACCAAGTGACCCTGTGGCTTCATGGTCACAAGTGAGCACAAACTCCCCCTGGTTCCTGCACCTAAGAAGCTATGTGGCCTCAGGCGAGTGTCAACCTCTCCGGGTCTCAGTGTCCTCAGCAGTAACGTGGCATCATTACGGTGCTGTCTGTATAGACTGGTGAAGGGATGCTTAAAACGGGGGCTGGCAACTGCAAATTCTGCAAATGTGTGAGCTGCTATTAGTATTTTTTGCTATTATCATAGTGGCTTCCCAGCAAGGAGTGTGGGGGACTAGGAAGGGCCCGAGCTCTGGGGCAGAGGAGTTCAAATGCCAGGTGGCCCCAGCATGCCCCAGCATGTCACTTCCTCTCACCTCTCTTTGGACAGGTGAGCAGGCAGCTGGATCACAAGAACTGCAAAGAATAGTGGTGAGTACCCCGTCACCAGAGGTGTGCAAGTCTCGGTGCTGGACGCAAGGGTAGGGCCCCTGGGTCAGGGGGTCCCCTCCTCCTGAGAGGTGAGAGGCGGTTTGGTACAGAGAACGAATGAGCCCATAGGCATCAGGGCCTCAGTCTCTCTACCTGAGAATGGGATGATGACAGCAGCCCCTATCCTGCAGGGTTGCTGTGACGACTCAGCATCCTCTTTGCAGTGCCCGGGCAGAGTGCTGGCACACAGGGACACCAGCTAGGATTCCTGTCACCCGCTTGGAGCGGCTGGATGGACAGCAGCTTAGACCTCAAGCTGCACTGAGGGTTCTCTCCGGAGGCTGGCAGCACAGCAGGGAGGCTGGGGGTGGGGAGCGGATGCGCTTCTCATAGGCATTAGTCTTGTTCCCGGATCTCAATTATCATTCCTAGACCGCAGGGCGGCTTTATGGAGTGGAAAAAATCCATTAAGGTTTTTAAAGCAAAGCTCAAGACATAATCACCTCATCGTCAGGGTGTTTATGTGCTGGGCTGGGCTGCCCCTCCCCCATCCACCACAGGCCTGGCTCAGGTGGGGGCTGTGCTTCTCAGGTGAGCCAGGTCCACGCTGCCAACCTCGGGTGATCGATGTCACACTCCAAACAGCCCAAATGACTTCCGGGCATGCCCCTTCTTGAGCTTTCTGCCACAAATTGATCTGGCTTCTCTTGGCTCATCCAATCCTCCCACACACACACCCCCACAAGTAACCTTTATAAATATGATTCTGATCTTGCTTTTTTCTGCCTAAAGTCTCCAATGGTTCCCCAGTGCCTTCGGGACAGACAGTGTCCAGTCCTCTGACAGCTCAGCCAGCTGGCGACTCCCAGTCTGAGTGCGAGAACCCTTGGGCAGCCTCGGCTGAAATCCCTGCTCTGCCACTTCCCAGCAGCGCACCTCACCTCCCAGAATCCCAGTGTCCTCATCTGTAAATAGTATAAAAGTACCCGCTGCAGGGCAGGGCTACTGAGAGAATAATGAGATTACACAGAGGGGGAGTTCAGCGTGGCCCTGGCACAACGTCAGAGGTTGTTACTGGGTTTCCTCCTGTCCACCCCACCCCCAACTCTCTCACTGTTCAGCCTTGCAGTGCCCTGGTTGTGACTCATTCCTGGCCTGGCTGGCTTTCGTGGCTCTGTTCAGGACAGTCGCCTCCAGGAAGCCCTCTCTGATTACCTAGAGTAGCCCCGGGCTTCCCTATCACAGCATGGAATACGAGATGTTGATATTCCTGCCTCTGTGCAGAGGATGAGCCCCTCAAGGTCAGGGCCCATCTTTGGGTCCCTAGCACCCAACACAGGTCCAGGCACAGAGGGGTATCATTGAGGGCTGATTGACACAGCGTCTGGAAGCTTCTAACACAGCTCGGAGCACGTCCAAACCCTCAGTGGCCTTTGGGCCAGCACCCCTGTCTGGCATTCAAGGCCGTCTGCCCACTTTCTCCTTGCCTCAGGCCTTTGCACACGCTGTTCCTTCTATCTGGAATGTGCTTCCTCCCTCTTCCCTTCCTAGTTAACCCTGTCCATCCTTTACCCCAGCTCAGGGAAGCCTCCCTCCCTCCCAGGTGGGCTCACAGCAGTTACCTGCCTCTGGGAGCTAATGTCTGCCTCCTGCCCTGGGTGGCATGCCCATGGGCACAGACCTCTGTCAGGCATTGGCAATGCCTAGTACACAGTAGGTGCTTAATAAACATTGCTTACGCCAAAGCAGTGCAGCAGATCCTATCCTTATTCCCATAAGCAGGATGAACCTGGGCTCAGAGAGGTAACGAATGACCTCCCGCAGGTTCCTGGCTTCTCAGGGTAGAGCTGGGGATTGAACCTTCATCTGTTGAACCCCCAGAGTCTGTGCCATTCATTCCTGGCACTGGGGGGAGGGAGCTCATCAGGCAGGTATCACTCGCCCCCACCTGATAATCCGCTCCTTTCCTCCTCCCCCTGCAGGGGACACCCACCCGAGCAGCCCCAGAGCCTGTAGTTGCTGCAACGAACACTTCCTGCGTCCTTCCTTCCGTGAGGAAGGCTGCACCCCTAGATCCTGCTGCAACTCCAGGCTCAGCTGATGAAATCGCCCAGCAACTTTCAGAAGAATGGCCTCTTACCAACAGCATCGCTTCCCCTCCCCCATGGCAGCCAGTGACTGCTGGGGGCAATCCCTGCCCCCCACCCCACTCAGTTTATGCTGCGTTTCAAGGTTCACGAGGAGGGGGAACTCCTTCATGGCGGGCGGGGGCTGAGGGGGCAGCTGCAGTTACTCAGGCGAGCCGGTCACTTTCTTCTCTGTCCATGCACTTACACATGGACCTGGGGCTAGCGCCGGGCTGCGAGCCCTGTGGCCAGGAGCAGCCCTGCCTTAGTGGGTGCAGAGGACACCGCCATGCCCTCTGGGACCCTCGGACACCACCTGGCCAGCACCGTCCCACTCTCTGCCCTTCATTCAGAGCCTCCTCTGTATCTGCACATGTCGCATTTAGGTTTTAATTTATGGTTATTTATGATTCTATTCTGTTCCCCGCACTAGAATGTGAGGTCCCAGAGACATAAACTTGGTCCCCTTTACCACTTGGAGTCACCAGAGTAATGGCCCCCAGCGGTGTCCAGGTCCAAATCCCTGGGACCTGTGAATGGGTCAACTCACATGGCAAAAGGGACTTTGCAGATGACACTAATGGCACAAACCTTGAAATGGGAGATTATCCTGGGCCCAGTGTTATCATGGGTCCTTTAAAGCACAGCCCCTTTCCTGCCTGGTGAAGCTCGCACCCCCCTGAATCCCACCTCCAGGGCCAGCTCTGAGGGTAGAGGAAAGGCCCTGAGCCTAGGACTGTGGGTGACTCCAGAAGGCGGGAGTAGCCCTGAGCGGACGTCAGTCCTGCAACCTCAAGGAACCGGATTCTATCTGCAACAAAATGAGCAGGAGATGGAGTCTCCCCAGGACGTTCAGAGAGGAGCCCAGCCCGGCCCACACCTTGGTTTCAGCCCAGTGAGACTGTCAGACTTCTGGCCTCCAGAACTGTCAGAGACGAGATTGTGCTATTTCAACCACCAGGCTGGCGGTCACTGGTTCTACAGTAACAGAAAACAAACGCACAGCTAAGCCCCCCCCACCCCTCCCACCCCCCCACCCCTCCCACCCCCCCACCCCCAGAGAGGTACCAGCTCCAAGCTGGGCCTTGTTCCTCACTGCCAGCTGATGCTAACACCCCCTGAAGCTCAGAGAGCTGTGGAAACTTTCTGGGAGTCACCCAGTCAGTAAGTGACAGAGGTGGGACTCAAACCCATTTCTTCCTGGAGGATGGTTTCCACCAGGAGCACGAGAAACCCCAGCTGGAGCGGGGGTCAGCGTCAGGCACCCGTCTGCCTGTGCAAAGCCTCACAGCTCTGCTCTCACTGCCGTGGGTGCAGAAGGCAGGTGGCCCCGCACCCCCAGTGCAGGAGGGACTCCACCCCAGGGGGCACGCTTCAGAAAGAGGCCCGTGTGGCCAACTGGGTACCCAGTATGCCTTCCCATCTAATGGCCGTCATAGGGATTTGGGGTCCACCTGTGTCCTGAGGACAGTGATGGGGAAACTCCACAGGAGGGGGCTCCATCTGAGGAACTTTCTAGAAGGCAGAGCTGCCCTCCTTAAGAACAGCCTGCTCGGGTAGCTGGTGAGGCGTGTGACATTGGGGTGGTCCCAGATGGGAGGGACAGGTTAAGCTCAGAGCGGCCTACAGTGTTGAGATGTCAGACAAAGAGCACACGTGGGCCCCACTGTGGCTCTGTCACTTCCTCCCACCTTGACCTCATGTGACAAGTACTGGGAACTTGTGCCTATGGCCAGGCAGGGAAGGGGCTCCTTGGGGGGGTGGGGGGGGGCTGTGGCTTTCGCATCTGCCTCTCTCCTCTGCCCAGCAAAGTTCACCTATGAGCCAGGCCCTGGGGCTACAGGGCACTTTCTTAGTGAACTGGTAACTGTCAGGGGGGGACAGACACACAGCACAAATGAATAGAAAAGACTGGCTGTAGCTCTGGGGGCATGCAGGCAGCCCAGGGAGCAGAAAAGAGGTCCTCAGGCCGTGGAGGTGGCAGGGGGGCCGGGAGGTGCTTCCCGGGGAAACAGACAGGAGGTGGGTGTTGAGAGGTAACCAGGAGTTGACAGGGTAATGAGAAAGGAAGGGTGTTCCAGGAGGAGGGAACAGCACGGACGAAGGCATGGAGGGGGAAGGACGTGGCACAGGGTCCTGTTTGGGGAGGGGGCTGCAGAGGTCAGTGGAAGGGGCCGTGGGGTGAGGGAGCAGATCAGACAGGCCCTGGCAGGAGTTTGGATTTAGTCTGTGGATGACAGGGAGCCTGGGAGAATTTTCAGCAAGAGGCAATGACGTGGGCAGGTCTGGGTCTTGGGAAGTCCGCCCCTGGCATCCAGCAGGTGCTTTTTGTCAGAGAGCCTGTCCCGCCTTCCCAGGAAGGACAGACAGAGGGGAGAGGGGAGGGGCGCCACAGGGCGTCTGGGAAAGGCAGGCAGGCTCGGGTCCTCCCCTACTCGCCTGACCGGGGAAGGGCCGAGCGCGTTAGGAGCGTGTTGTGAGAAATGGATCTCTCAGGCAGCAGCTCCCCCTCAAGTCATTTGAAAGTGTTCTTGATTGAAACCAGAGCAGTAAAAAGAGGAATTCAAACACAGTCAATCCCTCCCTTTGCCTGGATTAGCTGCCAGGAGTGTAATGATTTTCATTAATACCATCAGCTTTCCTCAAACTTGATTGTAATTACTCTCCAGCCCACATTCCCCTCTGTGGCGTGATGCTGAGTGGAACGTACATTAATCAAATCAACTGATCACATCTGAATGCTGATGGCCTGAACTTGGAGCCGGCCAAGGGACAGGCCAGAGGGGTGGCCCGCGCCCTCTCCCCCCGGGGCAGGACATCCATATGGATGAGAAATGAATGAATGTGCCTCACTGCAGCTGCCTGCCTCCCTCCCATTCACGGGATCTGTTCTCATTTATCACCAGTTGGGCCCTCGCAACAGCTCCTGGTGGCAGGAATATCATTTGCATTTTCAGAAGAGCAAGAGCCTTGGCTCAGAGAGGTCGAGTGACTTCCTGAAGGTCACAGAGCAGGTTGGCAGTCAACTTTCCACCCGAGTCTGGTGACCCTTGGTCAACCTTCTCCTTCCTCTGCATCCTGATGGTTCCCCTGGAAAGCAGGGGGATAGGAGTGGGTGCTAGACTGAAGAAGAGGGCGGTGAAAGGGGTGTAGGAGGAAGGGGAGGCAGGCTTCCTGGTCTGGCCATGTCAGAGTCCTGAGCACTGGCTGACACCTGTCCCACCCCCTGAAGATACCATTTCTGTCACTCTCGCACTCCGAGTGATTTTTTTAAATGCAGATGTGACTGTGTCACCCTGAGCCCTGAGCCCCAGCTCCCTGGCATGGCTGCCTGGCCCCCAACCCCATCTCTGGCCCCTTCCTCACCCCCACCTGCATGTTACATTTCAGCAACGCTAGCTCTTTGCCGGTTCCCCAAACCCCCAGCCTGCAGGCCTGCTCATATGGCCTTTCCCCAGATGGCCCCAGGCGGGGTCCCCTTTCCCTTCTGTGGGTCTCGGGCACATGAGACCTCAGTTTCTCATCTGTAAGGAGGGGTGATAAGAGCACCTACCCTGTGGGACGGAGGGGGGGGATCTCAGGGAGAAGGTCAGGGGTGTGAGCCCTGCCTGCCTCGCCCCCATGTCTCTCTGGGTCCCTGGTTGTCCTCCTGCAGACTTTCCAAACCTGGATTTTTCTACTCATTCATAGCATGTCGTGAGCCCCAGGCACAGCAGTAGCTCAGACGCAGAGCAGTTGGCCCGAGTCGCATGCGTTTGTGAGTCTCATCATTCTGTGCAGGAGACACACCCAGGACCTGCCGACCTCGGCCTGGTCAGGTGCCTATTTGCATCACACAGGCCCTGATGGAGGGGCAGCAGGAAGCTCCCCAACCCTCCTCCAGAGCCCAGCGGGCAGAGAGCAAAGCAGCCAGGGAAGCAGCTGACAGGTCCACACCCCAGAACAGAAATAAACACCTCAACGACCCCTCCCCCTGGAGCTGCCGGGAGTGGGTGAACTGCACATGCCTGACAGATGGCTAGGTCCCGCGGGTAAGCCGGGGAGGAAAGCATTGCCTTCATATTTACTTTAGGGGAAAGAAACAAAAACATTGTGAATCCACTTGCCAGGAAAAATAGCCAGGGACCCTGTAAGGATGGGATGGGACACGGGCTGCAGGACACTAATCTCCTGGAGCTCCTGGGTCTTCCTGAGGCTGCTAGGGTGTATATATAGAGGACGGCCGCCTTGCTGTGCCGGCAAGGGAGGAAAGGGGCCCCCAGTTAGCTCCCCTGCAGGTTGGACAGCACTGGGCTGCAGAGATTGTCACCTCAGCCAGAGGTGACAGGCAGCATGGGTCTCCCAGCAGGCCTGGAGAAGATAGTCGTGAACAGGTACAAAAGATGGAAGAGGTCGGTGTTGTGCGGGGCGGCCTGTAGGGTCTCTGCTCCCGCTCCCCACACAAGAACGCAGGACATGGTGAGGCCGAAAAGGAACACCCACGGAGCCATAGGCAGGGGAGTCATACCACTATACTCTCACTGGAGGCTGGATCCACACTGTTCGCAAACCGCCATTCACGCTTGCCAGCCCAGCCACCATCTTCTTGCTAGCCCCCATTCTTTCTCTCTTCTGCTAGCGTAGCCACAGCAGTTACATTAGTGGCCAATGGCTCACTGGTTACAGCTGACGGCCAACTAGCCACAGCTGATGGCCATCCCATCACAGTTGATGGCTATTTACTACCTGAGCCAGCACCTGTCTATGTGAGGCCGAGAGCCTGGAAACTACTTTCTGGGCCTCTGCCCCCACAGTCGGCATGCAGGAGGAGTCAGGGGGCCCGTTTGGGGTGGGGGTGCTCGTCTGTTCCTGCCTCTTTCTTAACCACAGTTGCTGGTGACCTTTGACTTCCCTGACCCAGGGGCAGTGTGTTTGGGCCAGTCCTGCCTGGGTGCTGAGTGATGACAGAGAAGCAAAGGAGAGAGAAGCTTTGGGAAGCGCAGAATAAGGGAAATCACTGAAATTAACAAAACTAAACTCCCAGCGAGGCTGAATAACCACACGGCCTCCCCTGGAGCTCAGGTTGGTGTTCTGAGGCAAGTGAAGGTATGTCATGCGGGGGACGGCCTGCGGGGTCTCTGCTCCCGCTCCCCATACAAGAACGCAGGATATGGCCAGGCCAAAAAGGAACACCCACAGAGCCATAGGTAGGGGAGTCATACCACTATATTCTCTCTGGCGGCACTATACTCTCACTGGGGGCTGGATCCACACTGTCCGCAAACCGCCATCCACACTTGCCAGCCCAGCCGCCATCTTCTTGCTAGCCCCATTCTTTCTCTCTTCTCTCCTCTCCGTAGCCACAGCAGTTATATTGTGGCCAATGGCTCACTGGTTACAGCTGACGGCCAACTAGCCACAGCTGATGGCCATGCAATCACAGTTGGCCATTTACTACCTGAGCCAGCACCTGTCTATGTGAGGCCGAGAGCCTGGAAACTACTCTCTGGGGCTCCGCCCCCACACTCCACCCCTACAGGCTCTCGCCTCACAATCTACGCGACAAGCGTCTTCCGCGAGGGGACCTGTGCGAGGAGCCTGGGGGTGAATGCAATATCCTGGACACAGCCAGGCTCTCTGGGCACAGCCAGGGTTTCTCAGGGCACCACCAGTGCTTCTGGGCACGGCCAGACTTCCTGGACTTCTTAGGGTACCACCTGTCTTCCCGGACACAGCCAGGGTTTCTCAGGGCACCACCAGTACTCCTGGGCACTGCCAGACTTCCTGGACTTCTTAGGGTACCACCTGTCTTCCCGGACACAGCCAGGGTTTCTCAGGGCACCACCAGTACTCCTGGGCACTGCCAGACTTCCTGGACTTCTTAGGGTACCACCTGTCTTCCCGGACACAGCCAGGGTTTCTCAGGGCACCACCAGTACTCCTGGGCACTGCCAGACTTCCTGGACTTCTTAGGGTACCACCTGTCTTCCCGGACACAGCCAGGGTTTCTCAGGGCACCACCAGTACTCCTGGGCACAGCCAGACTTCCTGGACTTCTTAGGGTACCACCTGTCTTCCCGGACACAGCCAGGGTTTCTCAGGGCACCACCAGTACTCCTGGGCACTGCCAGACTTCCTGGACTTCTTAGGGTACCACTAGTTTCCCCGGGCACAGCTAGGATTTCTCAGGGCACTGCCACTTTCTCTGGGAACAGCCACACTTCCTGGACACAGCCAGGGCTTCTCAGGGCACCACCACTCTCTGTGGGCACAGCCACACTTCCTGGACACAGCCAGGGCTTCTCAGGGCACCACCACTCTCTGTGGGCACAGCCACACTTCCTGGACACAGCCAGGGCTCTCAGGGCACTGCCACTCTCTCTGGGAACAGCCCGACTTCCTGGGCACAGCCAGGGTACCTTCAGGGCTCTACTACTCTCTCTGGGAACAGCCCGACTTCCTGGGCACAGCCAGGGTATCTTCAGGGCTCAGCCAGACCTCTCAGCGCACTGCCACTCTCTCTGTGCCTCTCAGGGTACCCTGCTGGAACAACAGCGACTCACAATCAAGGTGCTTACATATTCTCAATGGCGGCCAGTCAAGAGACAAAAGCAAATATCCCCCAGTTCCACTAACAACAGTTCCCAAACAAACAGTCAAGCGGTCCATTAAATTAGGGATGGAAGGCAATTCCCCATAGTCCATAGTCATTCACCAGGGCTGTCCTGGGGGTGAGGGATGACCTTGACCTCACCCTCATCTCCCACGGAGGACTCAGCAAGCGTTACCTCCTGGGACTATAAGTCCTGCATCCGGGCTGCCTGAGCAGGAACTTCCCCGGCCCACAGGGCTGCAACGACCTTCGCTTTCTCCGGCCTGTGCTGGTTGGGGAACTGTCCACATCTTTCCACCTCTCCGCGGGGCTCCATCTCTGCAGCAGCTGCATGGCTTTTCCTGTGCTGGTGAGAGAACCGTCCACATCTTTCCACCCCTCCACGGGGGTCCAGCTCTCCGGCAGCTGCTCCTCCTGGTCTTCCTCAGACTGAGTGTTCATACACACAAACTGCTCCACCGTCCTTTGGAGAGCTTTGGCCGGCACCATATCCTGCCGACTACGCCATGTGTCGTGCGGGGGACCCTGCTCGCTGCGCCATTTGTCATGCGGGGGACGGCCTGCGGGGTCTCTGCTCCCACTCCCCATACAAGAACGCAGGATATGGCCAGGCCAAAAAGGAACACCCACAGAGCCATAGGTAGGGGAGTCATACCACTATATTCTCTCTGGCGGCACTATACTCTCACTGGGGGCTGGATCCACACTGTCCGCAAACCGCCATCCACACTTGCCAGCCCAGCCGCCATCTTCTTGCTAGCCCCCATGCTTTCTCTTCTCCTTCTCTTTCTCTTCTCTTCCTTCTCTCCGTAGCCACAGCAGTTATATTGTGGCCAATGGCTCACTGGTTACAGCTGACGGCCAACTAGCCACAGCTGATGGCCATGCAATCACAGTTGGCCATTTACTACCTGAGCCAGCACCTGTCTATGTGAGGCCGAGAGCCTGGAAACTACTCTCTGGGGCTCCGCCCCCACAAGGTACCTCGGGAACATTGGGCCACAGGACTGAGAGACAGAAGCGAGCAAAAAGACTAAGGGATGTGAACATTTCAGCTCAAGATTCAGTAACACCTGAGAGCAGCACCCGAGAGAGCGAGGGCCAAGTGAGCAGAGAAATTCAAGATTAAGAAAGAACGATGGAAGAAACGGTCCCCTCGAGCTGCAGCAAGACATACGGTTACAGATCGAACGTGCCCTGAAAAGTGCATGGCAGGGCTAATGACGGAAACACAGCCGCACCTGGCGAAACTCAGAATGACAACAGAAAGAGAAAAACCCTGAAAGCTCACAGTGGAAAAAGCAGATTCCAGACAAGGGAATTAGAGTCACACTCGATCAGCCTCTGAAGCCAGAAGAGGGTGGAGCAAGGTCTGCAAAGTTCTGAAGGAAGAGGTTTTGAACCGAGTTCTACACCGAGCTGAACCATCCACAGCAATGAAGGCAAAACCGAGACTTCTCCCAGACGCGGCGGAAGGCAGCTGGCTCACTCCCCAGCCCACATGCACACGAGTCCAGGCTGCATGCACACACGTGACTCCAGGCTGCGTGCACACACATGTTCAGGGGACCCTGCTTATAATCAAACCGAGGCCAAGGAGAAGGCAGTGTCGAGGGGGACAGGGTTGCCGAGTCAATGCAGAGCAGCAATAAGACGCGAAGGCAGGTCAGAAAGTGTACATGGAACTTGGTGCCAGCGGGTTCTCCTCTGAGGGACATGTTTTCGAGAGTTGGGATCAGACTTCCTGGTCACCAGGCCCAATCACACTTCATGGTTCCTCAGGGAATAATATTTACATAATCCTAACATCGTAAACCCTATGTATTCATTTCCAACTGGTAGACTCAGTCTGTGGACCAAGCTCAGATGAACGGTGGTTGGTTGCTCTGCCAGAACATAGACAGTCTCCACCTGGCGGTGGAGCCGCAGGGCAGGAGGCCTCACCCGCTGTGCTGGCCTGAGTCGTCCAAGGGAGAAACTGCCATGGATGCCTTTGCTCATTGGTTCAGCTCTTTGTCCTGCACCCACTGAGGGCCACAGCACTGGGGTCACAGCCATAGTCAAGAGCCAGTTGGTTACTCACCCAATGGGAGGGTCAGACAAGAAACCCACAGCAGAGGAGAGAGACACCAGGGAAGCCAAGAACTTTGAGGCCGATGGGTGGAGAGTCTGGAGGGGGGGCAGGGGGGCCTGTAGGGATGGGTTTTAAAGCCAGAATGAGTGGCAAGAAGGAGCCAGCAGGGGGACTGACTTCCGGCCCAGGCAACAGCCAGCACAGGGCCAGGCTGGAGGGCCTGAGAGCCAGTGAGGCTGGGTGGGGGGAGTCATGGAGGGCTGCAAGGTGAGTTCAAGAGAGCCCAGGGCCAGGTCGTGTGTGCTCTGGAGGCCACAGCAGAGTCTGCACTTGACCCTAGGTGCTGTGTGTGTGTTGAGAGGTTTTAAGTCAGGGAGAGCGCTCCAATGAGCTCCCTCTGGCTATTGGCAGTGTTGGGGGAGGGGCGCAAGTGGTCTGTGTTTTAAGTCATGGGCTCAGTGGGAGCATCACTGAGAAGGAATACACTGGGAGGTAGGGTGCAGCAGACAGAGGACAAGTGTGGGCGAGCGAAGCCCGGCGTTTCAGAGCAGGAGCCGGCAGACGTTGTATAGAGTCGATAAGAAAGCGGCAGAAGTGTATTATTTAAAAGTATAAAGAGAATGCAGAACCGAAAGCAAAAACAGAAGAGCCATTGGCTCAGGGGAGAGGGTCTGGGTGGAGGATGGGAGCGGAGCAAGCTTTGCTCTTCATTTTAGTTTCCGTGAGATTTGCATATGCATCATATATAACCATGTGCATATGTAACTTTCTAAATTACACTGGGGGTGGGACAGGACGAGACTAGAAAGAAGTGGTGGGCCCTCCTTCCAAAGCAGCCACCAGCTTAATGCTCGAGGAGGAGACGGGGGTCCTAGTGGTTGCAGAGCCCAGGAGCACAACAGGATGGTCAGGGAGGTGGCCTGCAGGCTGAGCCTGAGCCTGGAGGGTGAGGTGGAGCCAGTCCTGGGGGCTGGGGGGTGACAAGTCAGGGGAAAGGAACAGAGGGAACAGCAAGTACAAAACACAGACGGAGGACAGGACCAGGGATGTGTGAGGCCGCTGGAGGAAGCAAGACTGAGGCCGTGGAGGAAGTGGGTGGGCAGATGAGGAAGGTGGGAGAGGTCTCACTGAGGCCCCCCGGCTGGAACTTGTCCCTGGGCCGAGGGCGATTTGATGGCCATAAGTCTGGCGTTACTTGTGGAGTTCAGAATAACAAACATCACAACAGCCCACACCTGTGGACTCACTCTGTGCCACACCCCATGCTGAGTATTGAACGTGAAATATTTTATTTACTTCTCAGGACAAACCTGCATCCTTTTGCCCATTTTAGAGGTGAGAAGACTAAAGCCCAACAAAGTGAATTAGCTCACCCGGAGTTGGAGAGCTGGTAAATGGCAGAGCTGGGATTTGAACGCAGGCAGCCCAATTGGCTGCTCTCCATCCGTCTATCTTGCATGGGGGATGGGGCCATCCCCTGAGGTTGCCTGCACCGAGACCCGCTGTCCAGCGACTGCACGGGCAGGTGAAGGCAGAGACAAAACCCTGCTCCTACAAGGAGGCTTGAGTCCTGGACGGGCCACGTCCAGGGGCTCCCCTGGAGTTTGCAATTCAGTCAAACTATAAATGCATTAAAAAACCATGAGAACTCAGAAGCCTCCTGGCTGCAGAAGCAGAGCCTCCCAAAGCCAGGCAGAATTGAGCCTGCTGGCTCCCCAGGGCTGCCTGCGGTTCTTTGAGGAAATACTCAGCTCTGAATGTTCACTGAGGCAAACAAAGCACCAGCTCCCCGGGAAATAGGGAGCCCTCTAGTAGGATGTCCCACCAACACCTGCAGCCCCTGTGCCCCAGGCCAGGGGGGCTTCTCCACCTCAAAGGGCAGGAAACCAACCATTTGCCAGATCTGCATATAAACACCATGGAGGCTGAGGCTTGGAGTGGAAATAGCACTGGACAGGGTCCAAGGCCTGCATCTGTGCCCTGTCTGCCTTTGCTGTGTGACCCTTGGCAAGTCAGTCTGTCTCTCTGAGCCTCAGTCTCCTCAACTGTGAAATGGGGATAACAGAAGCTCAGCACTGTCGAGCCGGGCATATCCGCGGGCTTGGGCAGCTGATGCACTCAGGTGCCTCAGGAACACATTGGACTGTCCCCTGGCCTCACGGTTTCACTTCGGTTTCTAATGATCCCAATACCTTGATCCTACCCCAGGTCTTGTCACGTGTTATTCCGGTCCTGGGATGCTGTCCCCAGCTTCCCCTGGCCACTCCAGCAAGTCTCAGCTCACACATCACTTCCTCAGGGATGGTGTCTCTTGCCTTCCCATCTATACTGTCAGACGGCTCTCCTTTCCTGCGGGGCCAGGTCTGCCAACCCCACCTGGCTAGAGTGTAACACCTACGAATAGTGGTCACTGTGCTCTGAGCCTCCGCGGGGCTCCAGGCCCTTCTCTTGCCTTCTCTCTCTCTGTCATCTATCCCATTAACCGCATCGTGTGAGCCCCCTGCACCTCATTTTACAGACGAGGCCACTGGAAGCTCAGAGAGCTTGAGTCACTTGTCTGCAGTCACACAGGGGCTGAGTGCTGGAACCGGGATGTAAGCTCGACTTGGTCAGAAAGCCTGAGCTCGCTCCCCTGCATCTTGCTGGGGGGGCCGTAAACAGACTGAGGACTGAACTGGCATCTTCGCAGTGGATCCCTGAGTCCCATGGGGCAGGTCCTGGAAAGGCGTGAGTCTGAACAGTGCAGAGGGTTTCCACTTTCGCATAGATGACCACCATGCTCTTCTCAGGAAGAGGCAAGCATTCATGAGGAGGCACAATGAGCCTTAACTGTCCTCTAGTCTTTTATCACTATGATCCACTCTCTCTGCAGACCGCCAGGGATGCTAATTGGCAGGCGGGTGTCGGAACTTGCGGGGAGCTGCTCATCCCTTTAAGTCACTGATCTCGGAGATCACACAGCTGGGGAGTGGCATTTGGAGCCCAGCGTGGCTCTGAGACACAGATCTCAAAGTACTGGCTGCAAGACAAGGGCCCAGGGCGGCGGCGCCCTGACAGAGGCGGGAACGGGGTGTCTAACCTCCACTCTCCTAGCCAGTAAGGCCGGGGGCTCAACTTCACGGTTAGTTGTGCAGGACTGGAGGACAGCATGGATATTAACCCCAACAATGGCACTTAGGGGTACAGTGCAGGCTGGGATGCCTCCAGGCAGCAGATTTCATGGTTATTAGCAACAGCATAATGTAACCCAGGAGCAGCTCCTGATCCACGTGGCCCAGTCTCTGCAGAGTCACATTCTGCCCAAATCTGTTTCTTCTTCCACCTTTGTAGCTCCTGTCTCTCCTTCACCTGGCTCCCAGCTCACTAGTTTCGTACTTACTGCCTCAGCCAGACGGTTTTATAGCTTTCTCTCCACTCTCCCCCTGATCAGAATTCCCAACAGCTCAGGAGCTGACCCAGTAGACGGGTTCTCGCCCCCTTTTCTCCTGCTCTGGCCCTATCTCTCCCATTTTCCCCGTTCTATGTCAGAATTCCAGGAACCGCTGGCCCCACAGGACTCGCTCTCCCGAAGGGTTTGAAAGAGGGCGCAGGGCATTGGAGAACATCAGCATTCTCTTTAGCTGGGAGGGGAGGCGGGACGTGTCCCCACGTCACTGTAGCACTGCTGTGTCATGGTAACAATGCTCACGGCTGCAGAAGGGCTTCTTGTCCCACTCCATCAGCCACTGTCCCTACCCTCAAGGAGCCCCATCTCATGGCAGAGAAAGACACCCTCCATGGGGACCCTTGCACTCGTGCGTTCCTAAAGGTCCAGTGGGGAAGAGGAAGGAGGTCAGGATGGCTCCCTGGAAGAGGTGATGTTTGCATCGGGAAGAGATATCTACCATGAGGAGAGGAGCCTTCAAAACAAAGGAACAGTAAGAATCAAGGCGTGGGACCCGCTGAGCGCAGGGTACAAGCGCAGAGGCTGGTGGCGGCAGAGGGATAGCGGCAGGACAAAGACATGCAAGTGGCACTTGGCAATAGACACGCAGTGGGGAGGAGGGAACGTGTTCACGGCAGAGGGAACACCACGTGCAAGGACCTTGGAGTGGCAAAGAGCCTGGGGTCCCTGGGGAACCGGCGCCAGCCCCAGCCCCAGCCCTGCCGCCCCCGCTGACATGCTCATGGAAATGAGCAGTGCTGGCTGCCTCTGTGTCAGAGGTGTCGTTGCCATCCTGTTTGTATAGCTGAGGACATAAGTGGCTTGGCCAGGGCTGCTGTGGTCAGGGGGCTGATGGGGGTCCATGCCTGGGTTGGCCTGTGTCCAAGGCCCACAGGACCTCATGCCTCTGGGCCACCTCCAATCCCCCAAGCACCTCGAGTATCCTGTCTGTCTTTTCGGCACACGGCACGGGCTGAGCCAGCTCTGGGCCATGTGGTGACCTCGGTGGATATGGATGGACAGCCCTTTGTCCGAGGTGTGCTCCCGGCCTGCAGAGCACATGTGGGTCCCACTCAGCCCTGCCCCCAGCTGCCTGATGGGCAAGGCTCTTCCTCCCTCTGGGCCTCATCTGCAGAGTGGGGATGGTCAAGTGACACCCTCTGGGAGGAAGCGCCCCGCTGGGGTGTGACCAGCAGTCACCACCCCGGGTGAAAGAATCCCTGGTGTCCAGGGCCCCGGCCGGTCACTCTGCTCTCATGCCTCTCTGTGCAGAGGTTCAAGTTCCAGCTGTGCTACACATTGCAGGCGGCTTTGAACTTGTTCCCTAGTCCTTGGAGCCCAGTGTCCCACTTAGCAAAGGACATCAGTGCCCCCATGCAGGGCTGTAGAGGGAAGGACAAGAGGTGTGCTCGCACAGGACTGGAGTTAGGAGGGCTTGGTAAACGTGGCTCCTTCCTGCTGTCACCAGCATTACCACCCCCCGGGGGTGACAACAGGGGAGGGCTCGGGCTGGGCCATTGCTGTGGATGTGCCAAGGCCTCAGGGACCCGGATGTACAGGTTCCCGGCATTAAGTGTCTCCCACTGCCAAGTCAATGGGCTTAGCGTGAGTGATGCCCGACCTGGGTCTCTGTAGAGAGGGCAGCAGGAGAAAGAATCAATTAACTCCATTCGGTGTCTTTTGTTGTATAGTTTTGAGAAAGAGAAAGAGAAAATAACCGACTCATCTGCTTTTTAAATGAAGCACAGAAAACAGTAATACATTTAAATTGGTGCAGAGGACACTTCAGCTTCAGGGCCACTCAAGGCTGAGAGAGAGAAGGAGGGAGACGGGGGCCTGGAGAGAAAAGACAGATGTCGGAAGAGATGGGGACAGATCCACGCAGGGAGAGAGGGCTGAGAGGGGCAGGCCCAGAGGGGCCCCTGGGCCTCTGAGGAGACTGGGGAGTCCCCAGGCAGGGTGGGGGTGGCCCCACCAGGCTGGCAGCTCCTGGCGGCTTTGCTGTTGCTGGTGTTGCCCAGCGGGTGCCCCCCTCTTCCCAGGGCAGGCCTCAGGGAACGCTGTTGGAAGGAAGAAGGCGACCTGAGACCCCCACCCTCCTCTCCTCAGCTGTGCAGCCAGGATTCGGGATTGGTGTGAAGTCTACCTGCCTCCAGGTCCAACGGGGCTCCTTGAGGAGATGAGCCCTATGGGGGCTGTCAAGCTGTGTCCCCCACAGTGAGCGGAGGAGCTCTTGGAGGTCCTCTGTGGGGACCCAGCAGCAGAAGAGGCCAGGCTGGCCCCTTCCCCAGGTCCCCTCCCATCTCCTCCAAACAGAGTAGCCCCAGGAGATTTCATTTGAAAACCCACCGAAAGAAAGCTCAGAGCGACATGGCCACAGTCCCCCCCTCCAGGTTGCCACTGATACACACCACGACCCCTCAGAACTGGACGAGGTCCTTTCAGAGACGTGCCTGGGAAACAGCCAGCATTTTCTGGAAAGCACTGTGCCACATGCATCGAGCTGATTACCTCATTCCATCCTCACAATGACTCAGTGAGATCCTCGTTTACAGGTTGAAAACCTGAGGCACAGAGCAGTGAGGTGACTCGCCAAGGTCTCGTGCGGACAAGTGGCAGGGCTGGCGTTTGAACCCAGGCCGTCGGGCCCCAGAGCCCCCACCGTACGGCCCTGTGCACATAGTAGGCTCTCAGCGATGACACTTGCTGAAGCAGACAAGGACGATAACTGACAAAAAGGAAACTGGTTCTCACCATCGAATGGGGGGGATGACAGATAATGAAAGCTTTTTCCTAAACTGGATTTCATATTGTTCCTACTGTATGTTCGATCACTTCTTTTTTAAAACATGGAGTCAGCTCTTTCCTTTCTGAGCTGGATGTGACATAAAGTGGCCTGGGACCCACGTAGGCCAGTAGTGGAAGGCAGGTCCTGGTTAGTGTGGATCCACATGTCCCCTGACTGTTCCGTGTGCTGTACCCTCTGGAGACTTCACTCTGGGCTCTTTACTCCTGCAGGGAGAGTAGGTAGGCCTTTCTCTACAGGTGACATCTGTGTCTCTGGGTCCCTGTTTCCCTCCAGACTCTGCCATAGGTGTGAGGTGACCAACTTCTCTCCCACATCCCCCTCCCTGGTATTTCCCTCTGGGACCCTTCATTGCCCCCTCCTCCTGTGTGCACAGGACTGGCACCTCTCCCTGCATTTTCCCACCATCTTCTCCCTCATTCCTCCCAACCCTCCTGGAGGATTGGCCCAAGCAGGGGTCATCCGCCCATTTTACAGATGGATAAATGGAGGCTGCTAAGGGATGTGCCCAAGGGCACACAGCCACAACACACTGGAGCCTGTTCTTAAATCCATGCCTTTCTGTCTCCTGGTCCACCCTGCCTGGAAAGGGTATGATTGGAGCCTGAAGAGACACCCTGAACAAATGCCTCTTATGTAGGATTTGTTTCCTTAAAAGTCCCCTCTGCCCAGGATCCTGAAACCTCAGGAGATAGGGGAGTATTGAATTTAGAAAAAAAAAAAACCCTCTCCACGTCAGTGTTCTGAGCTGCTGGTATTTAAATACCTTCTAGCTTAAGGGCATTTGGGCTGTGTATTCTTTATTTTGTAGATTAATGTGAACAGCAGCATTGGTGAGTGACCTTTAAGCGCTGGCCTCCTCTTCACCCTGCAGACTGGGTAATTCTGCAGAGCCTCCCAGTCCCCAGGCTCTGCCACCAGGAATGATTAAAGAGCAGGACAATTATAATTCAAATAATGAGATCAGAGGTCCCCAGTTACTACTTAATGTAGAGCTGCTGCCAGAGGGGCCTAGAGGAGCTCCCGGGGAGAACTCAGATGCCGGGGAATGGCCTTTGGAAGGCCCTGGGGCTGCAGCGTCCAGGCCCAGAGAGCATGGGCAGTTTGTTCAGCAAGTGGCAGCAGGGCCAGTCTGACTGACTACGTCTCCTGCTTTCCTGCCCCCCGGCCTGTGAAGCCTGCCGTTCCCTCCTCGGCCTGCTCAAGTCCTTTATGGGGCCACCTTCCTTGTGCTTGTGTTCAGGTCACCCTTACTTTACTTAATAAAGACCCCAAAGCTCCAGAGCAGTGATGCTGGCAGTTCGGAGACGCCAAAGAGAAGCAGCGAAGTGCTTCCTTCAGGTGACAAGGTGAGAACACTGCAGTGAGATACCTTGAGAGAGAGACCACATTCTCATGACTTTTGTTACAGTACATTGTTCTATTTGTTCTATTTTAGTTATTGTTGCTAATCTCTTACTGTGCCTCATTTATAAATTAAACTATCGTAGGTACCTATGTATAGGAAAAACGTAGTATATACAGGGTTTGGTGCTATCCGAGGTTTCAGGCATCCACTGGGGTCTTGGATCATGTGCCCTGTGGATAAGGGGTCTACTGTACTTCAAATATGCAACACCCTTCTGTATATAAGTACTGTATATATACGTATACATATATGGATAGCTGCCGCATTTTGCTGAATAGCTGCCGCATTTTGCCGAGTTGTGCCTTTTTACAGAATTTGATTCTTTACAATAGAGATGAATGGTTAGATATATAACAGTGTTTGTCAAGCACCCAGTCCCAGCCTTGCATTCGGTCAATGCTTGATAAGTGGGGTCACTGTTCCTGCAGTGGGAACGCAGCTTGGTTCCCAGGCCTTTTTATGATGCTTGAGTGACTGTGCGTAGCTCCCGAGACGGCCACCACTTCCGTACTCCCCTTTCACCTCGTCACTCCCGGCCTTCCCAGGCAGCCACAGAGGCTGCGCAGGTCAGAGGCAGCTCTTGGGGACAGGCCTGCTTCAGAGGTATTTGGGGGAGAGGCTGAGTGTCCACATGCATACATATAACAGGAGCCGCATTAGCCAGAACAGAGAAGATGCTCCCAGATGCAGGACGGTGTTACAATAACTTAGTGCCTCACACCTTCGCTCAGCCCCACCCTCCCTGCTGGAAAGTGACCAGAGTGCCCTGACCCAGAACCATCAGCCCTCGGGACGATGTGGGGCCTCACCAGGCGATGGCTGGTGGTATGTGGGGTATCACCAGGCTGCTTCTGTGGGCAGTGGAGTCAGGAGCAAACTTGAGTGGGAATTTCAGCCCCGACAGTGACCAAGCCCATGTGCAGCCTGGAGGCTGTAAAAGCTGGGAAGGTGGGGTGGGTTACCAGGCAGGTTAGAAGCAGTGGCCCCTCAGCAGGGCTCTGGGGAATGCATGGGAGACGGCTGAAGGGCATCAGCTCCTGGGGGGTGAATCTGAGAGCTGTGAGGGCGGAGCGGGTGGCGGGTAGCTGGTGGGACGCCTGGCACACAGGGGTGGTAGGTAGTATTTGCAGGAAGGACGTGCTCCAAGACCCAGCATCGGCCACCGGCACTTCTCCACTGCCCACGGTGGGCCTTCTCATGGGCTGCCTGCCTTCCTCCAGCCACATTCCTGGACCAGACACCCTGGCCGCCCGTGCACTCCAGCTGAGCCAGCAGGGCTGCAGGACGTGGCATGGCAGAAGCCAGCTCACACTCAGGCCACCCCAAATCATCCCAATTAATCTCACTCCCTGCCATGCATCCAGGAAAGACTCAGTGTTGGCAGGGGGCGGGGTGGACTGGCCTTTGTGCAGATCCCCTCAATCCTCCCCCAAGCACCTGTCCTCCTGATGCATGACGGGGGAAGGGTGGAGGCAGCTGGCAGACCCCCCTCCACCCAGCCCGTCTCACCACCTGCCTCCTCCTGGGCACAGGAGGACATCACATTAGCACTAATCACCTTGCCTTTAGGTTAATATCCTGCCCAGGGATGAGGCACAGAAACCCATTTGGCAGAAAGTCAGATCAGACAACCCCTCAGAGCACCAGGGACAAAGGTGCAGAGCTCCCAGGACGGGTCCCCTCATTTCAACTTGGTTCCATCAGGCCCAGGTCCAGGCCCTAAGCAGCCCCCACCAAAATGGTTTCCTTCTGCAAACCTTGAAGTATGATACACGTTACCTGGAGAACTGCCAGAGGAACTGTGTCTCCCATGGCTTTCTCCCCATCTTCCTAGACAACCTTCCCCAGACCGAGCCCCAGAAGGCCAGCTGTCCCTTCCATCAGGAGCAGGACCCCAGGCCCACCCGCCCTGGAACAGGATGGGGAGGCATTTCTCCCCCGAAGGCACCAAGCTCCTTGCAACCCAGTGTTGTCTGCCTGCAAAACTTTTCCACCTGGTTCTGCAAACCCATTAACCTGCAGCTGGCTTCTAATTAAGCCGATGGGACTAACATTTTGGCTGCGGCCTAGAGGATTCAGAGCTGGAAAGGGCAGGCTGCCCCCCCCCCCCCAGGCTGGAGCATGGCACAATGAGGGCAGCAGCATCAAGGCCCCCTCCAGAGGAGAGCTGATGGCCATATGAGGGCTCCCTGGAGCTGAGAGTGACACCAGCGCATCCCCACACTCCAGAGCCCCCTCCCACACCCAGACCCATGGTCTCACCTCCAGGGGAGCAGACCCTTTGGGGCACGAGGACACGCCCCCTTACCTGTGCTGAGGCTTGTCACTGTCCTGCACGTGGAGGGTAACTCCAGGTGTCCCAGGTGCTGGCCACTGACCCCTTCCTCAGGAACAGCCCCCGCCTCACTCTGTGCAGCACCGCATGTCCCAGGTTGGGGCATATGTGGTGTGGATGGCAGTGCGTGCGTACGTGCGCATGTGGGGGTGGGCTGCCTCCGGGAGCCGAGGGTCAGATATTCTTGGCTGCCACCTGCCACCAGCCCTTCCCAGGGGCCAGCTGCCCGAGAGGGGGGTGCTCCGTCCGGGACAGGCCAGCGTCATCCGCCAGAGCGTCAGGCGGCAGCTTCTGCTCATCAGGATCCTGTCCGCTGCCTCCAGGCTGAGGCGAGTGGTTTATTTTTAGAGCCCGGCCCTTCCCCAGACGCCAGGATCCCAGCTGAGATTTTCAGCCTCTCAAACTAGCCCCTTCCTAGCAATGTCCTGAAAGAGAGATGGAGGCACTTACAGGATCGGGTCCTCAGTGTTCTCACCTGAGAATGAGGGGCGAGACCAGGGTCTCCAAGACCCGCTGGCGAGGACGACCCTGACTCGGCAGCCATGCCTGGGATTCAGCTGGGGCCAGCGTTTCCCTGCTTAGGGTGCCTCAGTTTCCTCATCTGGAAGATGAAAAAGGGCAGCAGGCCCACTTGTCCAGAGCAGGGCTGGGATCGGAGAATGGGCTGGAACGAGGAATAGCCGTAACTGTCCACTATGTGCTTCTCCGCAGCTGGACTGTGGTCACAGGAGGGCAGGGACCCTGTGTGTCTTGTTCATCATTGTAACCTCCAGTGTCTACTCCATAATAGGTGCACATAGTAGGTGCTCAATAAATATTTACTAAGTAAGGGAACAAATGCCATCCCCTGACGTCCACTATTAGTCTCTGAGTCACCTGCAAGTCCCTGGACGTGCATCCCGTGACATGTGGAACCTGAGGTCCAGAGAGGTGAGAGGCCAGAGGTGACAGCATCAGGGCTCCCTGAAGTAGCGTGTGTCAGTTCTTTCCTTCTCACTGCCCCAGCCACCTGCTCCTCAGACAGCCCTCCCTGGAATGTCCGTTCCCCTTTCCTGGTTTCAGAGCTGGCCGTGTCCCCACCACTGTCCCCATACTCCCTCCGCTCATATGCTAGGCACCGGGCACTCTGTCCACATCATCGCCTTGCAGACCAGGCCACCGACAGGCTGTTGGGACGCAGCCGCGGGACCTCCCTGTCTTCTGAAGCTCTCTGGTGTCCAAGGGGAGGACTCGGTCGGTCCTGACCGCACGTCTCTCCACTCATTGGGGCCTCGCTCTCCCTGCCGTCAAGCTGGCATGAGGCTTGCTGTGATGATGACGGGCAAGGTGCCAGGCGCACAGTAGGCGATCAGGGTTTGCTCATCAGCTCTGCTCTGACTCAGCTCATAGGGAAAGAGGTTTGCTCATCTCTGTGTGTGTGTTTGCTAAACGCGCTTTGGCCAACAGAGCAACTCAGCCTCAGCGGGCTCTGGCGTCCGTGCCGGGTGTGGGCCAGGCTGCCCCTCACGGAACAGGTACATCCCCTTACAGACACAAATTCCCACGTGTCCTGCCCAGTGCCCTCCTTAAGGAGCTATCCCCTGTGCCTAGGACACCCGACCTTCCTTCTGCAGCCCCTCAGATACAAGGCACCTCCTTTGTGTCTGAGGGACTGGCTGCCCGGTCTCTGGGGCCCCTCCCGCCCCTGTACTCCTTTCCTGGGAACAAGAGGCAGGTCACCTGGATGCTGTGATACAGCTGCAGCCACTGCAGTGTCCCCCTCAGGGAGACCGATGTAAGCCCACCCCGGGGGGCCTGCTCAGGCCCAGGGCTGCTCGGAAGCCGTGTGGGAGTGGGGACTGGGTCTCATCTCCCACTCCTTAACCAGGACCATCCACCCACAGGGGAGCTGACTGGGCCCAGCCATTGGTCCCTTCTAGGACCTGTGCTGCACAAATGCTGGTGAGGTCATGTGTGTCCTCACTGCACTCGGGAACAACAGCTCCCCTCCCTGCCATGTCCCGCCACCACCTGCCCCCTCCTCCACCATCTCACCCCTCCCCCGCCATGCCCCTTCCAAGTGGGGCTCCCTGGCTCTCTCGGAGCCTCGGATTGCTCAGGGCACCTGTCCAGGAGAATCTGTGCTCTCCGTCCCTGACGTACCTCACCCCTGTCTTTTTCATCCGCTTAGGAACTCCCCACGGCAGGACCATGGTGTAAGCAGGGCCCCGAGGACCCTCAGTTCCCATTCGTTGGTCAAATGAACGAATCAGTGAACTGGGCCCGTCCACGTGATGTCACACTGTGCAGTCATTTTGAACTGGTTTCTGAATGATATTTACGATCCTGGCCCAATGTTCACAACCTCAGGCTAAGTGACTAGACTACCACCTGTAACTATAGAAAGATTTCGACTTTGCTGCAAACGAACACTGACAGTTATGTGGGGGGAAGAATGCCCTCTGCAGCCAGCATTCCACCCGTGCGAGCTCGGTGGGCGGCGCTCCTTGCTTCCTGTGGGCGAGCCCACGGCAGGCGTGATAGAAATATTTGGTGGAAGCGTAGATGAATTAGTCCACCCATCCTGGTTCATCCTTGCAGTCCACAGACACTGTTGAGCACCTACTATGTGCCAGGCTCTCTCGGTGGGGCTGGGGTCCCAGGACAACCAGACAGGAGAGATTCCGCTCTCATGCAGCTTGCCGCAAACAATGCACAAACCAGGTGATTGCAGACACAAGAAACAGGAAGGGTCCCAGAGAAGGGCCATGAGAGCAGAGCCCAGAAATGGAGAGGACGAGAGGATGGGTCGAGACTGAAGAAATGCCCCCAAAAAGACATGTCCCCCTTTTACAGGTGAGGAGATCCGGGTGTTGGCAGAGTCCCCTGTCACTCCCTGAGGCCTGAGCGCCTGTTCCTGCTCACAGAGCTCGGGCTGAGTGTGGCGGTTTGTGCCCTGGACTGAGCAGTTGAGGGGCTCCAGAGACCCTCCAGGGAAGGACCCCCACATGAATCCTGCCTGTCCCACATTTGGGCATTTGGTGGGCACTGCATTCTCCCTGGGGAGCCCCCACGCTACCACCTGTCATGATTTGATGGCCATGGCCTTCCCACCCAGGCCTAATTCAGGGTTATAACTACCCTCTCCAGAGGCCCAGGCAGAGATGATGGCAGCTGGCCTCCCAGCTGCTGGTCTAATTCTAGCCCCATCTTGCCACCTGTCACTCAACGGGAAGGGGGTATGGGATGGGATGGGTGGAAACACAGTGAGACAAAGAGAGACACATGAGAGAAATACACAGAAAGAGGGGGTCATTCAGACAGAAAGAGATGGAGGCTGACAATGGAGGGAGAGGGAGAATGGGAGACACAGAGAAAGAGAGAAGCATAGGAGAGAGGTTGGAACAGGGGGAGGGAGAGGAGGCCAGAGACACCCTAAACAGCCCAGAGTTCTAGAAAAGGAGAGAGAGAGGACAAGCCTGGGGAGGCAGACAGTGAACGGTGGATGCTTGTCAACCTGGTGATCTACAGAGGAGGGAAGACCCACAGCCCTGGTGTCCTAGAAGGGGGGCCGTCCCTTCTGTTCCACTGGGCACCCCTCACAAGTGGCTCCTCCGAGGTCCAGCCTGCCCTTCCCTAAACCCACCCTAGCTCAGTCAGGGTCACAGAGCCCTGATGGGGCCGGGGAGCCCAGCTGTGCCCCAGTGGGAGCCCAGAGGCCAGTGGGGCCTGGGTCAGCGCAGACTTGCTCCATTTGTGAAAAGACTATCCTTTCTCTGCTCTGTTAATTTTTCTTCATTTTAAAAATTCTTAAGTTTGGATCATTTGTATGTGTCTGTTTTTAAGGTCCCTGTCTTTCCCCCCCTCTGTCACCTCTAATACACTGTGAAGCCATTATCATACTTTTCAGTCCTAGAGTTTGCATTTGGTTTTTAAAAAATCGTTTCCATTCTTCTGCTGAGGTTTCCTATTTGTTCACTCAACACCATATCCTTTAATTTCTTAAAGATGTTTTTCCTTTAATTCTGTGGACATATTTATAATGGCTATTTTAAGGTCTTTGTCTGCTAAGCCAACATCAGGGCCAGTTCTGGTTTCGTTCCTATTGACGGATTTTTTTTCCCTTGACCGTCAAGCCCATGGTCCTGTTTCTTTGTGTGTGTAGTGATTTTTTGGTTAAATGTTGGGCATTGTGGATAACCTTCTGTAGAGATACTGGGTCCTACTATCTACCTCTAAAGAGTGTCTCTTGTTTTAGCAGGCAGTTAAATTACTAGCTGATCACGTTGGAGTATGTAGGCTTGGTTTATATTTTGCTCGTGTGGGAATGGAGGAAGCCAGTGGGTTTCCTAAGCCCCTCTTGGTTGGCAGGAATTTCTCTGAATTCTGTTTCCTCTGCAGGTCTTGTGGGGGTTTGGTTTTAGGCTTTCTTAGGAGGGGTCCAGTGTAACTCTTCCAATCTGAAATTTCAATGATCTCCAACATTGCTCCTCCCCCAGCTCAACTCCAACCTCTAGTGTTTGCATTTTTCTTTCAGTCCCGTAGAATCCACTCTCTGAAAGTCTTGGCCGGTCTTGCTGTGAAAATATACAGCTCATCCCTCACCTATAGTCCCACATTGACTTCTGGGACCCCTCTTTGCACAGCTCCCGTCTGGTATCTTATCTGCTGGTCCTAACTCTTACTGCTGTCTTCTCAGCTCACCACTGAGCTCTGCTCAGGAAATTATCCCTTGGAAGAGAACTGGGGATCGTGGGCTTGCCGTCTCTCGGGGACCATAGCCTTGCCTGGCCTGTTACCCACTGCCTGCAAGGGGTTGCCTCCTGTGTTTACCCCAGTTTCAGAATTACTGACTGTGGAAGGGGTAGCCCAGTTCCCATTATTCTATCTTGGCCGAATGCAGAAGTCCCAAGTGCTTCCTTTCCCAGTTTCAGTCATTCCTTAGCCTCTGATTCTACTTAGAATCACATTCCAAGTTCTTACTTGGTTTTCTAGGCTCTGAAATCCCTCCTGTCCCCCACACCCCAGATATCACCTTTCATTCTCCACCTTCACTGAACTCCAGCACAAAGATCTTTCTTTTGTCCCTCAAGTACCTCAAGCCCTTCGCTGCCCTGGGGATGTTGTGCTTGTTCCCTCTGCCAAAATGTGCTGATCCCAGATCCCTGCATGGCTGGTTCCTCCTTGTTACTCAGGTCTCAGTTCAAAATCTCCACCTCTTCCAAGAGTGTTTCCCTGACCGGTCTTTGTAACAAAACCCTCAGTCCTCCCAAACTCCCCATCACTTGTTTTCTCTTTAATACTGACTGCCGTCTGAAATGACCATGCTTATTAACAGGTTTTTTGTTGTTGTTTATTCTCTGTATTGCCAAACAGATCACCGTCCCCGCGAGGCAGAAGCAGGTGTGTCTTATTCCCTATCACGTCCACGACCCTAGCACAAGCCTGGAATATTTGGCTCTTGGGAAGTATTTTAACTGACTGCTCCCTGTCCTCTGAGAGCAGCTTAACTTCCTCAAGCTCTTGGTGAGTGTCGTGTAGGGTGTCAGGCGGGGTCTCTGCTCCCGCTCCCCGCACAAGAACGCAGGACATGGTGAGGCCAGAAAGGAACACCCACGGAGCCATAGATGGGGGAGTCATACCACTATATTCTCGCTGGCGGCATCCGCCTCTCTGCAATCCGCTCTTGCTAGCTCAGCCACCATCTTCTTGCTAGGCCCCCATTTGCTGCTAGTGTGGCCACGGCAATTATATTAGTAACCAATAGCTCACTGGTTACAGCTGATGGCCAAATAGCTACAGCTGATGGCCATCCATCACAGTTGATGGCCATTTACTACCTGAGCCAGCACTTTTCCACGTGAGGCTGAGAGCCTGGAAACTGCACTCCTGGTTCTGTCCTCACAGCTCTTTAGTCCATCCAGCTCCCCTCAGTCGGTTGCCAACCCTGGCTGCACAGGGAACTCACTGGGGTCCTTGAAGATATGTGGGTGTCTGTGTCCCCCCGCCATCCCGAGCAATTACATAAGCAGCCTGTTCCGTATTGTTCAGAGCAGCCCAGGGTGAAGGTGAGCATGCGTGGAGCCCCTAGGCGTACCCCACAGCCCCCTGCTCTGCAGCCTGGTGCCTTCTCCCCACTAGCTGGGCAGGCTGATGGACATGCCCCTTGTTGCCTGCTTAATGAACTCTTTGTAAGTTCTAGATAGAGAGCGACAGCTTTCTTCCAACTGACAATTCTGCACTTAATTGGTATTTGGTTTTTTTTCTGTTCCCAGAGGCAGTTGGGAAATAAGAAATCTCACTTGCTATTAAGCCTGGTCTTGGCCTCAGACCCTGTGAATCTGGGGGGAGACTCAGGGGCCTCTCCTGTCAGACCCCTCAATCCTGCCCCTTTCTTCTCCGTGGTGGCCCCAGGGGTTGGGCGTGTGGACACAGGCAGCCAGGACGGGCTGACAGAACCCTCCAACAGCTGCCCATCCTAACATAGAGCAGCTCCTCCTTAAAAATAAAAATGTGTCTCCTAAAAGCCATTCTCTAGAATGTGCTAGAGAGCCAGCTTCTTCTGCAATGACCCCTCCTGGGCCATAGTCTGGGAGGAATGGGTATCAGTCAGTCCTGGGTTCAAATCCCACCTTCGCTTCAGAAAGCCATTGTCTCTGGGCTTGATTTCTCAGGTCAGCGGTGAGCAACCCAGTGACAATTCATCTCACAGGAAGGTGTGGGGATCAAGTGAGAAAAGGTGTGTGGAAGTGCCTCCGATGGCTGAACAAATGCTTACTGTCATGGCAGCTAGGACAATTTGGAGCCAGCCGGCCACCAGGGAACAAGTGGACCACTCACCCAGGACCTTGAAGGAGCCCTCTCCCCATGGTGGGAGGTTTCAGGGGGGTGAGTCAAGCTGTCACTCACACCGCTTCCCCCTCACACCCCCACATTGTTCTCCTCATTTGCAGCGGGGGACTTGGGGCTCATTAAAGAAGTGAAATAATTACCAGGTCCAGCCGACTCTGTACAGTTTAATCTATGAAAAACCAGCTGGCACACTGCAGGGCCCCACTCCCTCCCCGAGGTTTCCAGAAGCTCCCGGCTGTGGATCGCTCCAGGGAGGGCCCTGACCACTCTGGACGCCTCTCCCCACCCCCTTCAGTCTCATCTCGTTCCCACCCTTGGCTCAGCTGGAGAAGCCTGGCCTTTAAAGAGGCCAAGGGAATAAGCTTGATCCTAGGGAGACCCTTCCACTTTCTTGGGCATGCCATGGGGGGTCTTGGGGGGTCCTCTTACATTAAGGGGATCCCAGCTTTCCCCTAATCCAGGCCTGGAAAACCTCTGGCACTTGTCTCACCTCTTCTGCTGATTTCCTTGGAGACATCGCCAGCCAGCTTTGCAACTGGGTTCCAACTGGGCCTCAGAATCCTTCTCAACACAGTCCCAGGCAGCTTCTGCTGACTGATTAGGGTTGGTAGATGAAAGCCATTTGCCAGTCCTGCCTTAAGCCTCCCAACTCTGAAAGGATCCAAGAGAAATGTTAACTGTGGTGAGAAGCAGCCCGTAGCTATACACAGGGAACCCCTGGCGATGAGCAGGGAAGCTCTCCTTTGGAACAGAGGGAGAAGAGGAGGGATGCTGAGAAGGGATTGTGACTGTGTTGTCTCCCCCAGACTCCCTGCCTGCTGCCTGGGTTCCTCACTTGCCTCCCCACCTCCTATAACCCCCTTCTATCCCCCACCCCGCCCCCTGATCCCCTGCCCCACAGTTGTGGTCCCTGAGGGAACAAGCACAGCAGACGCCCTGGGTCAAGTCTCAGCTCAAGTCCCTGAGTACTATGGGCAGTTACACCATGTGTCTATGCCTCAGTTTTCTCATCTGTACAATGGGGGTAACATTTCCTGCCTGGAAGGACTGTTGCGAAGAAAAATGAGCTCCTCGGTGGTATTTAATTGATTCTAGGATTCATCCTTTAACACCACTGGAATCACAGCGCACCTTACAATCAGTGGTGTATCACCTTTTAATTGTTAGTATTTTAAAAATTCTTAGTGGTCCATAGAATACAAGCATCTGACAGCCTTCGATTGCTTGAAATGCGGCATGTAAAGCATTAGGATTGTGCCTGCACATAATAAGGCTGAGAAGTGTTAGCTATGATAATTTCTAAAATCCAGATCTCGTTCCTCTCTCCCCACCCCCGGTTCAAATGAGGCAAATAAAAATCACTGGAAACAGAGGCCCTGCTCACAACGCCCACCAGTGCTCAGGGGAAAGGTCTGCCAATTGGAGCTTCAACTGGCGGCAAGGGGCTGCTCCAAGCCTGGTGCTCGTGACAGGGACGCCACGCTCAGTGTCATAACAATAATTGTTTTCTGAGATGATTTTTATCGGTGGCATAACATTCTGCCATGTCAGTGGTCTATACTTTTCTGAAAAAGCCCCTATAGTTGGTCAGGGCTGGTTCCAGTTTTCTGTGACGTGCAGAATTGTCTTGTTCTGAGGGCTCTGCTCACGTCACCCGTGACATCTCAGGATAAAACCCTTTGGGTAATGCCTGGAGAGAAATGATCAGATTTTTCAAAGCCTATCTTTGGTCCTTAAGATCGACTTGCAATTTAGGAATTATTATCCCATTGTATGGAAGAGAAAAATCATCTCTTTGTTCAAGATCACCTAGAAAGCTGCCCCAGATCAGGACTCCACAACTAAGCTGCTTCTCTTTCATGACCCAGAAGACGTGCCACCACTCCTGGCTTGAAATCCCTGTCTGCAGGCCTCGGAGGTCTGAGACATCTCAGGAAAACCTCCAAAGATCCCCTTGGGTTAGGCTTCCCTGGGTCTCTGTGCTGAAGAGCATGAAGAAGGTTGAAGCCAAGGGGACCTGTCCTTGGGCTACCAGCAAGGCCAAGTTTCCGACAAGCGGGAATTTTATGTACCGTGTTTCCCCAAAAATAAGACCTAGCCAGACCATCAGTACTAATGCGTCTTTTGGAGAAAAAATTAATATAAGACTTGGTCTTATTTTACTATAACATAAGACCAGTTCTAATATAATATAATATAATATAATATAATATAATATAATATAATATAATATAATATAATATAATATAATATAATATAATATAATATAATATAATATAATAATATAATTCCGGGTCTTATATTAATTTTTGCTCCAAAAGACGCATTAGAGCTGATTGTCCCGCTAGAACTTATTTTCGGGGAAACAGGGTATTTATTCTGGTCCTCGAGCAGCAGCAGGTCCGGGGTCTGGGCGATCTCATTTTCAGCTGTAACTGCACCTCTTGGCTGTTCTCTAGAGCTTTCTCTCCCAGCGCGAGTGGCTGACCCTCTGCCGTTCACCAGGCTGTGAATTAATTACACGCAGGCACCACAGCTTCTGTCAAAGAATGCAGAAAAGCAATTTTAGAAAAGAAATCCCTTTTTTCTCTCTTGGTGGCTTTCATTGTGGGAGAAAGAGACAACTATGAATTACATCAGAGTTATTCTGGGACACCGGCGGGGTCTGGGAGGAACCTGGTCTCAGCTCCCTGAGTGGGCGCTGGCTTCCCCGGGTGCCAGGCTGCAGGGCATCTCCCCAATCTCCCACCCCACCCTGGGGACAAGGGTCTCGCTCCCAGGAGCTGTTCCAGTTCCAAGTGTCCCATGATCCTGCTGTGTGTGAGCACCCCCAGATCACAGGTGCCAGAAAAACCCTAAGAATCATCCACCACAGTTCTTTCATTAAAGTCAGGAACCTTGGGCCCCAGAGAGGGGAGGGAACTTGTCCAGATTTGCAGACAGGTGAGGGCCTGGACCCTGGACCTGCCTCTCCTGAGTGTCTCTTAGTTCAGAAGGTTTGGGGCAGAGGTGGTATCTTGGGTTGGGTTCCCTGGAAATGGAGATGGGAATTTAGCAGAGATGGTGGGGGTTGGGGACAGCTCCTGGTAGGTGCCTGAAGTGGCCATATGAAGTGGGTTGAATGGTGGCCCCCAAAAGATATGTCCACATCCTAACCCCTGGAATGTATGAAGGTGACTTGATTTGGAAAGAGTCTTTGCAGATATAATGAAGTTAAAGATCTCAAGATGAGATCATCCTGGATTATGTGGGTAGGTCCTACATCCAATGAAGAGAAGACACAGACAGAGGTCATATGGCCACAGAGGCAGAGACTGGAGTTAAGCGACCACAAACCAAGGAACATCGCCCGCTGGCAGGAGCTGGAGGAGGCGAGGAAGGACCCTCCCCTGGTGTCTGGAGGGAACACAAACCTGCAGACACCTTGCTTCTGGACTTCTGGCCTCCAGAACTGTGAGAGAGAATACATTTTTGTTGTTTTAAGCCACTAACTTTGTGGTCCTTTGTTAAGGCAGCCCCAGGACACAAACACACCACGTCTCTGTCGGGAAGTGGAGAGGAGGATTGGCTAGAGGGGAAAGCTGGCCCTGCCAATGGTGCAGGGAGCCCCCGGGCTGGGGACATATTCAGAGGTGTCCCAAACTTAAGAAACTTCTGAACATGGGCCTTTGTCCCTCTGCATCAGCCCATCGGTCACTGGGCCGCCCCTCTGGGGGTTGGGGGGTGAAACCCCGGAGAGAAGCAATTGCCTGCCCGGAGGGCAGTTCTCATGGCAGGCGCAACAGGGCAGCGGAGGTACAGGAGGGCGGGAGAGGGGCATGCTGGCCCCAGAAGCATCTGGGCAGCACGTCGCAGTTTCCACTGCAGAACAGCTGACAAAATTGTTTGCCTAAAAGTAGAAAACTCCTATATGGCGAAAGAATGAAAACAAAGTAAAAAAGACATATGCTGAGAAAGAGAAGCATTTGGGACAAATAGAACAAAAGCTTAATAGCTTTTTTTTTGCAGAGAGCGTGCTAGAAGGCAATAAGAAAAATACAAACAATAGAAAATGGGTAAAATATTGAAGAAGAAAAAAATTAATAAAACATGTTCAACTTCACTAGTGATGAGGGAACTGAAAATTAAAACAATACCAGATAGTTCTCACTCATCAGAAGGCCGACAAAGACAGTTAAGATGTTGGCTGTTGGGGGGATGGGCCGCTCCACATCACGAGTGGGGGTGTAATAGGTTCCCCTCTTCTGGAAGGCCAGCAGTATCAGAATGGTAAATATGCAGTCTTTTGAGTGAGAGTTCACTTGTTCGACTCCCTCGTGTGAAATACCCCACAGGCACACAGAGATAAGTGTGCATTTTGTTACAACATTGCTCATTATAAAGAGAAGTGGGACAGTAAATGCCCCGGCGGGAGGGGCTGTTCAGACGAGTTGTGCTGCCAGTTTCCATGGCACGGGGACAGAGACATCAGATGTGTTTATCCTGCTTGGGAAAGACGTCCATGAGACGTTCCACGGGGACAATACAGAACGTATAGAACTTAATAGTGTACACAGGAAAGCACCCAGCTCTATACGTGTGCAGGAGGGACAACGTGTGATGGATACACGCGTCCCCACGCGCCAAAAGGCCTGCTTCACTTCTTCCTCCATCCTCGCATGTTCCGTGCTCGGCCATGAGCTTACTTCATTCTTCACCAAGGACCGAGGAGCCGTGGTGTTGGCTGGTCCTTCCCCCACCCACGTACCCATTCTCTGTGTGTGCCCTGTAAGAGGGACACCGCTCCCACCCCCAACACAAACCAAGCCCTCCCGTTGAGCGCTGCCTCCCGCCTGGTTCCCGAGGCATCCATACTTCCTCTTTCCTGGGTCAATCCATTACGTACATTCTCACTGTTGTGCAACTGTCACCACCACCAGCTCCAGAACTTTCTCATCTCCCCAGACTGAAACTCTGTCCCCATTAAACACTGACTCCCCACTCCCCCTCCCCCAGCCCCTGGCGACCACCACTCTACTTTCTGTCTCTATGCATTTGACTCCTCCAAGGACCTCACATAATGGAATCTCACGGTATTTGTCTCTTTTGTGTCTGGCTCACTTCACTTGGCATAATATCCTCAAGGCTCGTCCATGTTGTAGCATGTATCAGAATTTCCTTCCTTTTTAAGGCCCAATAATATTCCCTCCCATTTTCTTCTTGACAAGACAATACTGCTGCCCAGTCACCTCTTACTCCACAGACCCTGATAAGCACATGGGGTACCAGTGAAAGCAGACCCGGTGCTACCCTGTGAACGGGGGACAAGAATGGACGCTGCCATGGGCTTCCTGTGAGGAGGTGACTTAATACCGCAAGGCTCTGAACCGGGCGCAGGCGCACCACAAGCACTCAATAAGTGCCCATTGTTGTGTACTTGCTGCGCGCTCTGCAGGGCACCTGGGCGTCCGGCCTGGTGCTTGGCACAGAGTGGGTGCTCACTAAACACCTGTGGTGAGTGGTGCACCGAGTCGCCCGAAGGCTTCACACCCATCCCTCATTTAAGCCCTACTGCCTCTTTGGGGAGGCGCTCTGAGCCCCTTTGACAAGGGAGGACACTGAGGCAGGGAGGAGAAGTGGGCTGCTGTGCAGGCCTGGCTCTTCCAAGCCCTGGTCTTGCCTCTGACCCCCACATCCCCACCTAGGGGCAACTGGGGCTTATAGGAGAGGGGGAGTCGGGCGCACTGCAGGAGGGGAGGAGCTGCAGGAGGGGATGAGCTGCAGGAGGGGATGAGCTGCAGGAAGGGATGAGCTGCAGGAGGGGAAGAGCTGCAGGAGGGGAGGAGCTGCAGGAGGGGAGGAGCTGCAGGAGGGGAAGAGCTGCAGGAGGGGAAGAGCTGCAGGAGGGGAGGAGCTGCAGGAGGGGAGGAGCTGCAGGAGGGGAGGAGCTGCAGGAGGGGAAGAGCTGCAGGAGGGGAGGAGCTGCAGGAGGGGAAGAGCTGCAGGAGGGGAAGAGCTGCAGGAGGGGAGGAGCTGCAGGAGGGGAGGAGCTGCAGGAGGGGAAGAGCTGCAGGAGGGGAAGAGCTGCAGGAGGGGAAGAGCTGCAGGAGGGGAAGAGCTGCAGGAGGGGACCGCCTACCCACTACACATGAGTTGCTGCTGCCCTTCCATCTATGTTGGAAGCTGACATTCAAGGCCGCTGGTGGTAGTCCTGGAATCAGTGACTCAGGCTTTACTTCTAGAAGTTTCTAGTCCTTCACCAGACCTTAGAGTGGCCCAGTAGAGCTCAGTGGGTTGTGGCTCAGGGATGAGGGGAAGAAGAAGCCCAGCCTATGAGCCGGGGAAGGGACCAGCGAACAGTTAGGGGAAGGGACCAGCGAACAGTGAGGCCCCAGAGGGGCCCTGGACGTGCCTGGGCAGGGGCACGGCCCTCCAGGGTCACCTGTCAGTGCTTGGTGATTCAGAGAGATCTGATGGGGAGGGGACATCTCCGCGCAGACTGAGAGCTGGGCTTGTTGGCTTATTGGCTCCCGTTGCAGTGGAGGGAGCAGAGGTCCTGGGAGGGTCCTTGGCTGTGGTCACACAGCATGTGAGAGGCAGAGCTGCCCCCAGAGCCCCAACCTCTCAGGACAGCAGCCTGACAGAGCCATGGTCCAGAGGTGCGGCCAGAGGAGACAGACGGAGGAGGAAAGGAAGCTTGGCAACGCGCTGGCTGCCGTGTTACCTGGGGTCTCATTAAACTGGAAGTGACAAGCCATAGAATGAGAGAGCAGATAGCAATTTACCCTGCTCCTGCTGCGGACAGTAAATCTATGCGGTGAGTGCTGGGAGCCAGCCTTTGCGTCTTGGGCTTCACAGGGAGAAATGCAGAACTGTCTGAGTTCTGTGGCCACTTCCTTGGGGCCTGGCGGCCAGGACCCACGGCTGCATGGGGGTGGGGGGGCAGGGAGAACATCCTGTGTGAGAGGTTTGCTGGCCTCGAACCCCCAGCAGTGTCACGCTGACCCTTAGCCTGGGCGGGTTGCATTGTGTTCCCCAGCTGGTGTCCCCTCCCTACCCGCACTGAGGCAGGCTCCACACTGGGCGTCAGCAGTCAGTGATATTGTTGATAACACCTGGCAGGTGTTTGCTGGCCTCTCCAGGTGGACGGTTTGAGGGTTGTCCCCAGCTATGTCCAGGCTCTGGGCGGCAGTGATGGAATCCACTTGGGGGAAGACGATGCCTGGTGGGGCCCTTGGGTCCCACAGACCCGGGCCTGGTGTGAGGGAGGAATTGTCACCGGGTGTGCTAAAGCTCTGTGCTCCCTAGGAAAAGGTTTCCTCGTACAGCTGCGATCCTGTTGCTCCCTCTGCTTAAGCCTCCCAGTAGCTTCCCAGGAAGGACATAGTGAAATCTGAGCCCAGGCAACCCAGCTCTCCAGCCCCTGGGCTCCCACCTGCCCCACAGGCCCCAAGCCTGGTCCTGTCTCCAACCTTCACCCGACGCGTCCAGCTGCTGGAATGTGCTTCCCCACAGCTCTGCCCGCCCCATGCTCCTTGTCCTCCCTCCCTGCAAAAGCATTACCTCCTCAGAGAGGCCACCATCACCCATCTCGTTTTCCACATCGATGTCCCCATCGATTAATTTGCTGATTTGTCGTCTATGTCCCACCAAGGAAATAACATGGGTGCAGCAACTCCCCCAATGGCTGTTCACCTGAGGCTGCACTGCTCCCTGGTCCAGCCTCTCCCAGTGGATGAGGGACCCTGCAGCCTGTGCGGTCACATCGTGAGTCAGCACAGGAAGAGATCCCCAGGGGCCCAGGCCAGATGTCCCCCAAGGGTCCTACGAGACATGCCATCACCTGAGGTCAGCTTCACCCCCGAACCTCGCCTAGGGGTCCACAGTGCACCTCAGGCACGTATGTGGTTGGCATGTCAGTTCGTGAGGCATGGACTTGACCGTGATGATGACAGTGTCAGGAGACTATCGTGAGGGACTCAGTTTCAGGCCGACGATGCCGGGGCCTGGAACATAGTAAGTGCTCAAGAATTGACACTGAATGAAGAAGTCCTGCATTTCCAAACTCACATGGCCCCAGAATCCACTGTTCAATAAGCATCTGTTTAAATACCACCAAAACAGTGTTCTCTGAACACATTTTGACCAAAGCTGATGGAACCCAAGCCCATTGGGGGAAACAGGCTCAGGCAAGTGACATGCTTGCCTGGATATCCAGGAGTCAGGCTGAGCTGTGACAGCAAGCAGAGTCATTGTAAAGATGCAGCTCAGAGCAAGTTGGTCCACTCAAAATCTGCCCACTGCTCCCTACCCCCTCCCGAGAGAGCCCAGCTCCTCCTGTGGGCTGGTGATGTAACAAACACCCCCCCACACATACTGCTCCAGGGATTTATGAGAGCAGAGGCTACTGTGAGCGGTGAAGCACGTGGATGGAGAGGGTAGTAGATGACATTCCAAGAGAGATGGCTGAAAGAAAGAGGAGGGAGACCCTGCAGGGTATATGGGGGAGGGAGTTCCTTAATTTGGGGACCCCGAGCATGATTGTGTGGGGAGTAGACAGAGCTGAGATGTGAGTGAATGGGGTAGGGTCTTCCTTTCTCCTTTCCCCGCCTCAGGCATGTCCCCCTGGCCTTGGGGTCTGGTACCCTCCATCCTCCTGTGCTGGGGTCCTGGGCGTCCCCTCCTAAGGGTGCTCTGATTTGCCATCAGATCTGCATCCACAGCCTGGAGAGCTCATGTCAGGAGTGGGAGAGATAATTTGTGCGTGTTGGGGCTGGGGAGCCAGAATCTGCTGGATTCAGCCCTCTTTGCTTTTGCATTACAGACAAGGGAAGGCAAAATGAGACAAAGCACCATGGGGGAGGTGAGCCTGCCAGCCTGGGGTGCCCACCTCGGGCAACTGAGGGCCCAGAGACCCCAACTCCAGCCCGAAGGCCCCCAGCCTGGGCCAGCCACCCCTGCCGGGGCCCCTCCCGGGCCTGTGCCCCACCCCAGCCGTCAGCCCCTTGCCTCCAGCCTTCCACATCCCTGCCCCCACCCGCACTGTGCCACATGGAGGAGAAATTTTTCTCATAACCTTCCATGTCCCTGCCTTTTATCATGTAGCAGCAGCTTCTAAGATTTACTGGGATTTCCCCAGACATGGTTTGACAGTTTCTTTGAGGAATTGGACAGTTTAGCAGCAGAACTCAATTTATCTGCAAGCAGTGTGTTCCAGTCCCCGAGCCACCAGGCACCTTTTCATGCCAGCTCTTGGGGATGAGCCACACACCCGCTCTGCTGCTGACACGCTAAGTGGCTGCTGTGAGAGGGGAGCCAGCCAGGAGTGGCCCGCGGCAATCAGAGGCTGCTCGGAGGACGACCGACCGGGAAGTATGTAGTGTGTGATCCTGCGCTCACTCAGGAGCTGGGCTTTGGGGAAAAGCAGTTCTGGAGCCGACTCATGGAATGGAGATAATTTGAGGGGCAGATGAAGCTGAAACTCAGCCCTGCATGGCTAGAATCTCTCTCAGGGAGGAGTCTCTCTCTCTCTCTCTCTCTCTCTCTCTCTCTCTCTCTCTCTCTTTCTCACAGACAGAATGAATGTTGCTTTTGAGTTAGAAAGTCTGGGTTAGAAAGGATGAGGTCGAAGCTGTGTGTCAACACTCAGAACTCTTCGTTCCCCTCCGATGTCATATGTCTCCCCACCTGGGGCACAGGTGCTGGCCCTGCTCCTTCAGAGGAGGAAGCCCCATCCCCGCTCCAGGCTCACCTCCCAGGGGAAGCGGGCCCTGCGCCCTCCACGTTGAGTTTCTCTCCCTCTTCTCTGTTCTCCCAGCCCTCCATGCAGACCCCCATCAGCACAGGAACAACAGAAACGGCGTGCTCTGCTTAGGTGTCTGCACGCCATCCTACGTGCACCACCCCTGCCTCCACCAAGAACACCAAGAACAAATGCAAGGAAGACGTATGCTCGACAATCCATTTTTGAGCCTCTACAACATGCCAGATGCTGCTAAGAGCTGGGTCTGCACCCCTGCAAGACAGACCTGTCAGGCACTCCCTCCTCGAATGCCTCTCAGAAACCAGAGCAAATGAGCAAGATGGCCGGGGCTGCCTCGGTCTGGAGGCAGGTGACAGGCTCTGGGATGGCAGTAGGGCCACATACCATACGAACCCCAAGCCCCCGCTGTCACAGGCTCCCGTCTCAGGCTGTCCAGCCAGGTGCCAGAACCACAAAGAGAAGGAGGGCTTAGCAAGCCCTGGATGTAAACACCAAGAATTGTCATCTAGTGCTGGGAGCTGAAGAAAAGGCAGGAAGGAAGGAGATCAGGAGGAGGGATGGAGGGAGGAAAGAAAGAAGCTTTGGTAATTCTTGGAGGAAGGACTTTCATTCCCATGATAGTAGCCACAAAAGTTCCCCTTTAGAATCTTGCAGGGGAAACCGCCTCTCTGCACCATCTTTTGTCCAGTGTGGCGTGTGACACGCAGTAGGGACTCCACAGACACACACTCCTGTCGCTCCTCCCCAGCACCCGGGACCGTGAACCACGTGAACAGGGCTGCCCCAGCCCTGCCCTCGGGGGTTCCACAGACCAGGGAGGGAGAGCGCAAGTAGGTAATAAACAAGCCAGACAAGTGTGACGACAGACGCAATTATCACTAACGTACATGCTTTGAGCCAGGCACTCGTCTATAAAACAAAAATTGCTAACACGTCTCAAACACTTGCTTTATGCTTAGGACTGCACCTCTCTTTCCCCACTGAAGCCTCACCACGGGCCTGGAGGTAGGTTCTCTGGGAATCTCATGTCACAGATGAGGAAACAGAGGCCAGAGAGGTTACATTTCTTGCCATGCTGTTAGGTAATGTTGGAGCCGGTCCTCGTGTCAATAGCTGCTGCCTAGTGGATACCCAGGGGCCAAAGGTGACATGGCTCCTGTGCTCCTGGAGCCCAAAGTCTGGGGATGTCATTAATCATGTAATCCCATTGCGTCAGGGCTTGGAAGGAAAGGCTCATGGAGAGTCATCTGTCAACGGGGCTGCCAGGTGGGAAAGATCAGGGAAGGCTTCCGGGAGGAAGTGATGCTTGAGTCAAGGTCTGAGTCAAGCAGGAATTAACCAGGTTCAGGGGAGGGAAATGTACCCATCCTACTCATATGACTCACCCATTTAGGCCCAGCTTGCCTCCTCCAGGAAGCCCTCTTTGCCCTCTTCCAGGCTGGGCTCCAACACTACAGCTGCTCATCTCTATCTGAGCCTGAGCCCCCTCCAGACTGGGAGCTGCCTCAGGACACGGCCTGAGCTGGCTCTTCTGTGTCCCCAGGGTCACCCAGCCCTGGGCATAGGAATCACAGAGGGCCTGGAGGACAGCAGGTAGTAAGGGCTGAGGCTAAAGGCTGGCATAGCTGAGGCTCCATTTATCTCCTGGGTGAGGTGCTCGCAGGAGTTCTGGGGGCCCAGGCAGCTCTGGTGCTCGGGAGCATTTTAAGCCAGTGACCTGCCAGCCCCTGACTAGTCCTTAATGTTGCTCTGAGTTCACACTGAGTATCCAGGCAGGCGACCCCGTCCTTGACCCCAGGACCCAGGAGAGGCTGGAGGGGCATCTCCCAGGCCAGGCTTGCAAATAGTGTGCACTGGAGCAAGTGAGGGGCAAGAAGTGCCAGTCCACAGCTGCCCGTTGCAGAAGAGGGATTTCTTCACCCCATGTCGCCTTTTTCCTCAGCTTGTACCCAGAAGCGCACAGTGCTTACCGGCTGGAGGGCAGAGGCTGCCAGGCTGCCAACATGAAGCGGTATCTGCTCAGAGGCTTCTTACTCCCTTGCCTTTCCCGGCCTCTAATTCTGAGCAAAGGCAGCATGAGTTATGACTCATCACAGTGACAGGGGACAAGCCTGCTCCGAGGGGGAGTCTGTGCAGTGGGAGGGGGGGTGATGGAGGGGGTGTCAGGTCCCCCGACGCCTCTGGTGCCAGAAAAATAAAATAATAACAGCAGAAATAAATACCAAACCCACAAGTGCTCAGTGAGGGAGGCCGAGAGTCCAGGGGCATCTGTGCTGGCGGCGCCCGGGCCTGGTGCTTTATCCCTCTGACCTCAGTTTCCTCGTTGGTAAAAGCGAGGGGATAACCTTGCTGCCAACCTTACAGGGTTGTTGTGATAACAAAAAAGTCAGACATCACGTGCCCAGCCCCTCCCACGGGGTCTGGCATGTGGCGACGTTCAGTACCTGGTGAGCTCATACACTCAGAACGTCACACCGTGTCTGCCACCCACTAGCCAAGGTGACCTGGGATGAGCCTCAGAAACCCAGGATGGCAAAAAAAAAAAAAAAAAAAAAAAAAATGGGTCTAGCTTGTGCCCTTATATGTGACACACGTTTGTGAATGGAGCGGGAAAATGACCCGTGAGCCTTTGTAACCACAGCCAGTCCTCACACAGGCACACAGGGCCAAGTCACACCACCACCCCTGTCTGCAAAAATCGCGGGCTGAGAATTTAGATTAAAATGGCTTTCTCCAGACTTCTCACGAACAAATGCATGTCCCCTGGGGCGGCATCTCCCTCGAAGCCAAACATAAATGCAGGACGCCAAGGAAAGTGAGCACGTTACAGAAGAAAGTCAGTGAACACGCAGGAATCAGGGAACCATGAGAGAGAGAACCGGCGGAGGCCACGCAGCTGGCTCTATCCCACAGCGGCTTCACGTAAAATCACGTAACAGAGTTATTAGAGGACAAATATAAAATAAGGTTTTAAAAAATATGATTAAATAAACAAAAAAAGGGAAGATTGAAAATGTGAGTTAGGAACAAGGGGTTCTAAAAATGACCTGAGTAGATTTGCAAAAGAACCAAATAGAGTTTCTAGAGATTAATAAAACAGCAATTGTGTAACTTGATGCAACTCCTTTGGAAAACAACTTGACACTAGTTAGTAAATGTGAGGATGAGCTGACCCAGGAATTTTACTTCAGTGTTTTTTAGAGACTCTCTTGCCCATATTATACCAGGAGATTGTGCCAGAATGTTCCTGGGGGTGCTGTTTGTAATGGCACAAAAAACACACACAAAAACAAAAATCCAGACAAATACAAGAAAACTTTTATATATATAAAAAAGGCAAGCACTTTTTCACAGAGCTGTCCAGTTCTGAGAAGAGCGGGCGTGTAAGGTAGTGAGCTCCCCGTCACTTGGGTGATGAGCTGAGACTGGAGACTCCCTGTGAGGATGCTGCACTCTGAGCCCTCATTTTCCTCTGAGGTCTAGAAGCTGACAGATCACAGGGCTCTGTCTGATTTCTCTCCTGAGTCTCCCAGGTGATCTGACTCACACATTTCCCAGGACGCGGAAGGCATCCAAGTCATGTGGCTGTCTGGCCTGCAGCCCAAGCTGGCTAAGGAGAGCACCGCTGCCCTTCTTCCTCTGCCCACGTGTGCACAGCCCTCACCTCTCTGAGCAATGTGCCTGGTGGGGACTGTCCCCTCCCCATCGTCCAACAGGCCTGCGGGCCATTCTCGCCAGAGCTGCGTCTGGGCCTTGGGATGCTGGCACACGGTGCAAACCCTCTGAGCCACAATCTCCTCACGTGTATAATAAAGAAAAGAGTCGCCCCCTCAGAAGGCTGCTGTGGGGATCCGTGCGATTCTACAAAGGAGAAAGTCCTATGTGAACATGGAGGCGGGCCTGGCCAGCTGCACAGCCAGGATGTGAGACGTGCTCACTCGTGTCTGCTGCCAGGCTGGGGTTGTCTGCTAAACCGGCTTATTTCATAAATAACTGGTGGACTCATTCGTTGCTCTGTAGATTCTTTATCTATGAAATGGAGGTAAGGCCGCCCATGTGACAGGGCCCCTGCAGAGTAAGGGAACACACCCGAATCGGCCCTGCCTCCTTTGGACCCCCAAGATCCCCTGCAGGAACAGACCACTGGTGCAGTCCCGCGGTACCTGGCAGCTGTCTCCCCCACACGACCAGGGGTTCAGGGCAGGTGGTCTGATCCACGTCTCAGAGCCTGGTGTGGACAAAGTGCCCAGGAAGTGTCGCATCCTTCCTTCCCTAGTTGGCTGAGGCGTAGCAATGCCTCCAGCAGCCCTGCTTTCAGAGTCCTGCACAGGGTCCTTCCTTCTCCGTGTCCGCAGGTGCCAAACAATCACCCCTTTTCCCTGAGTTACAAAGTGCAGGCACTCCCTGCTGCACATAAGAATTCCGAGGATCGTAAAAGGGTGGGCCATAGCAGGTTTGGGGAGGCCGAGGGGGGTGTGACTTTAGTGAATTAGGGAGACCTTTATGTCCAAAACCCAGGGAGTGAGCAAGCACTGGGCTCACAGCGTCTGCACACAGGTCCACGTGTCACCCTCAGAGGGGTCATCTGTGTCACCAGGAAGCACAGCAGGCAGTGGACAGAGCCTGTGAGCCTGTGATCAGGAAAGAGCTGATTTGAAGGGCTCTCCACCCACGGGGTGGGGGGATAGACAGACAGAGCTGTGAGGTACACACACAAGGAAGTTTAAGTCAGGAAGGAAATCTCACAGCATGTGTGAAAACCTCGGCTCAGCCAGTGACAGGCCAGACAGGACACAGCGTTCCACCCGGTGAGGCCCATGAGCTCATCCTCAGTGGGCTCTGAGTCCGGTCAGTGCTGCCCCGTCTGCCTCCTGCCCAGTCTGCAGGTGGGAGCAGCCACTATGAGGTCGTGGATGGTGATGAATGAGTCACAGATGCCAGGCTTGCCGAAGACACAACCTCTGCGTGACCTTTCCCGGGCTGCAGGGATGGACAAAGCAGCGTGTCAGACGCTCACACACAGCGGGCATTGCTCCACGTCTGGGAGCATCGAGAATGCCGTGTGATTCCCACCCGGGAGCACGTCTTAGATCCGTCCATACAGGTCACCACCAAACGAATCACCGAATCAAAGTGAGAAAATCAAACCCTTCAGGGTGAATTAAATTAAAGAACATTTGGTGTACCTGTTATGCGCTGGGAACTCTGCTAGGCATGCTACATTTTAAATTTTATTAATATATTCTTAATGTATTACTATCCCCCATTTTATTGATGAGAAAACTGAGTCCCAAAGAAGTAGAGTAACTTGCCCAGAATCAGGTAGTAGTAAGTGAAAAACCACTATCTGTTTCATTCATTCATTCATTCATTCATTCATTCATTCATGCATTCTTTCAATATTTAATGAGTGTCTGGTCTATGCTAGACATTGTGGGACCTAAGAGGCTACGCCCTTAACCTCTGCACCGGGCTGCTTCCCAGCCTGTGGATGGTTTGGTCACACACAGATCTGCTGCATGCTCACTGAGCATCTACTGTGAGCCAGAGCCCACCCACACCAGACATGGGCCCTACAGAGCAAGAGGGTGATGATCTGACCTAGCCTGGCCCCTGCCAGTCCTGGCTGGCATGAAGAGATGCTCAGTGGTGTTTGCAGCCCAGAGCAGTGGCCAGGGTCCTTTCTGGTCTTCTGGTCGTCAAGGCCAGCAGCCTCAGCTAGCAGAGCTCACCACCTCCCTGGGCAGCCATGCCCTCGTTAACCAGGTCAGACCTGTTCCACGTGGGGCTCCAGTCCACCATCCTGGCACTTAACCTAGATGCCCACAACCCCTGAGTGACACAGGGGGCTTCATGCGTGCAGGAGTGCCTGTGAGATCACATAGGCCATAGCCACACAGCCTGAGCCTTGCCCCCGTCCCTCTACCTTTCTCTCAGGGGCCTATGTCATCCGGACAGGTCAAAGGGGTTGCCTCAGAGAAGCGGAAGTCTCCAGGATGGAGGTCAGGTGCAAAGCCAACCACAGATTTCAATGACGCTGGAGAATGAGACCGCCTGGCATGAGGCAGAACAGAGATTTCTGCTTCTCTCCTTCCAGGCACGCACTCCGTCAAAGCTAGGCATGACCATGTGATGTGCTCTGGCCAAGGAAATGTGAGCAGAGGAGAAGCATGTAAGAGCCCTCCCCACTTTCTCCTGCTGCGTTGGGCCAGGTGGCCCCTGTCTCAGACCTGCAGCTGTAGGATGTGGGTGCCAGTCAGGCTGGGCTCTGGGCCATCTCTGGGAGACCATGGCTCTGGGAAATGACCTGGACCTGTAGTGGGCCTTCCCTGGGTAAGAAATACACTTTTGAGCTAAGCCACTGTGACTTTGGGGTTATTTGTTACCGCAGCATCATTTAGCCTAAGCTGACTGATACAAATATATTGTCAAGTTGAAGTGCCAAGTTACAAGACAGCATTAACTCATCAGGTCTTAATTGGGAACCTGTTCTCTCACCCCAGATCTGAAATTCCTGATGCCAGATTTGAGGGGTGGGGGTGCCTACAGATGCTCAAGTCCAACCCTCTTCCCCCCTCAACCCACACAGGAGGAGCCTGTAACGTGCGGATAACCAGGCTGTGCCAATGGCTACACAAGATGATGATAACGCGACAGTTCTGGCCCATAGCAGAGTCTCGCTAAACTGAGATGACCCCTCTTCATCCCACCCACCTACACCTCTCCTCAGAGGCCTCATCCAGGGGTCAGACACTAAAACACTTTAACGAGGAAAGCATTAGCATCTTGGCCCAGAACAAATCCTTTCTACTAAAACAAATACAACCCAAAACCTCTGTGGGGCACCCTGACGGAGGCGACTCAAGCCATGTTAAGGTGAGCAGCCACCCCTGGGGCCTCAGCAGCTTCCTGCCACCTCGCGTCTCCGTGCCCGCAGCCTGGGAGCTCACCGGGTAAGGGCCACAGGCTAACTGGATCTGCCTGATGGAAAAGAGGGCCGCTCGGCGTTTGCTCACTCGATCCTAGGGACGGCGCCCCAAAATATTAAATTCTTAATTTTGATTTGAGACTACATAGAACTATTATTACTTACTACGCACTGGGGTTCGGAGCACCTTAAAAATCATTTTGAAGGAAGTTGCTCAAAAGAACACGATAAGATTTCAATTAAAGATAAACAAAACGCACGAAAATAAGCAAAATGAGTTCAAACAAATCCTTAACCTTGCCAGAAAGCGAGGCAGAAGCGCTTACACAATCTTCACTGAATTTAGGACACATTGTGTGAAACCCCGCCATGAATTAAGTGCGGGGTGCACGACAGTGAAAAAGTGGTGATTTCTGACTGTAAGGATTTTACATTCTAGAGGCTCATTTGGCCACTGACCGGTAGCCACACCCGTACCTGGTGCTCTGTAAAGGGAGCACGTGGTTTCCTGATTTTATCCTAAAATGAAGAGGCCCAAGTGAGAGGCAACAAGCATTTCTCTGAGATCCAGAACAAGAGATACTGGGGACGCACTGCTTCAGGCAGAAACCCAGATAGTGATCCGATCAGGGGGCAAAGGCAAAGGGCATTGTATTTATGAGAAAGGGAAGGGGAACAATGCCATCCATAGACGGAAGGCATTTCCATCAATGCAGATATTCTGAACAATAGTTTTCATTTTCAGTCCAGGAGTCATCAGCCCGGTACTCAAAACACCTGCTTTCTTGTCACCTTTGCGAGCAGTTCTTTGGGGCACTCACTGCGTGGCTTTCGGCCCCATCCACAGGTTATTTTGCCCTGTTTGAACATTTCAAGGTTGGAGGCATAAGACCTGCAAGGCGATTCCTCTGGGATGGCAGCTCTGACCCCATCTTAAAGTGGCTCTGTTTATGTTATTTTTACACTGGTTGGAAGGGTTTCAGGGACAGCCTTTCCAATAAGCTGACATTTAAGACAGGACCTTAGGGTTTTGCTGGACAAAGGCAGAGAGAAGCTGACAGGGGAGAAAGAATGGCATCTTGGAACATAAATGGACCTGCTATGGCTGCAATTCTGTGAGAGAGGGAGAAGGGGGGGAGGTAGAGAGAGAGAGAGGAGAGACCCTATGTTTGTGTGTCCTGTGTGTGTGAAGGTGTGTATGCATGTGTACCCCTGTGAGTGTCCATGTGTGTACATGCAGGTGTTGGTGAATGGGGACATAAACAACAGGGTGGCCAGATAAGCAGTGTCCAGCTGCCACCCCACGGACATCCTATAATGGCGTGAGCTCCAGGAGAGCCAGTGTGGCCAGGCTGGAAGCACCTTCCTCCACCACTGTCCTCAGACACATCCCGGAGAGGGTCCTCGGGGAATCGGCTCTTTCAGTGTCTATTTGGGGGTCGTGGCTATGTTAGGGTTGAGCTGTCCTGTCCGCTGGGTCTAGACTCCTGCTCTCCTCCAGTCTCAGGTGGCCGGCCTCTGGGGATTTGGTTTCTAAAGACTCGGTGGGCTAGGGACAAAAGCTGGGGTTCTTTCTGAGTCATGGCCTTAAATTTGGACATCAGCCTTGAGATTTTGGTCTCTTAGCAACCGCCTTCCCCAGCTGGGCCGCCTCCCTGAGTTGAGTTATCTGTGGGCCCCGGGGAAGCCACAGCAAAGTGCTCTCCCAAGCTGCACCTGGGGGAGCCTTCCTGGGGGAGTGTGAGCTCAACTGTGTCAGCTCGGCCAGGAGCGTAGAGCAGGGGTATCAGGAGGATGGAGACACTACCCCCAGCTCCCAAGCTTCCCTCCTCCACTGCAGCTCCCAGCTCCCCGCTCTGCTCCCAGGAACCCCATTTTGGGGCAGAGGATTTGGTGGTTTTTGCAGGCCTGCCAAGCAGTTGGTTGTCAGACTCGAGGCCCCAGGCAGAAAGAGCCCCCGAGACAGCTTCACTTTCCTCTCTGTTTCCCAGCTTGTCTCTGTGGGACCGCTGTACGGAGCAGCCAGCACCTTCCCAACCCAGACGTGTCTAACAAAGCCCTTTAAAGGCTGCAGCTTCCTTCAGTGAGATTCCAGGGAAAGTCCAGCCAGCTGCTTTGCTCCCACAGCATGAGGGCTGATGCCCACCCCACCCCCAGAAGCCCAGGTACAGGCGCCTCACTGCCCTGCCCTCTGCGCACAGTAGGCTCCATTCCTTGCCACCTGCAGTTTGGATTCCAAACCGAACCTCGAGCAAACAGGGCATCTGTGGCTCCCACGTCCCGAAGATGCTCAACAGCTCCGGCTCCACATGGAGCCTCCTCTGGGTACCCAGATGGCACCCACCTTGCTCCCTTTTCCTCTCTCCTCCTCTCACCTGTGGCTCGGCCTTATTCTGAAGACATCCTCTTCCATGGCTGGGAGCTGGGTTCAGCTGTGCCTCAGCCCCGGAAGCCTGGAGGGCTTCATTTCTCAACTGAACACTGCCAGCTCAGCTCCCTGACTGCCACCTCCAGACAGACGTCTCTCCCAAACTCCAGACAGATGGGACATCCCGCTGCACCAGTTAGTCCTGCATGTGACAGAGACCCGAACCCAGATAAACAAGTGAGGGGCTTGTTTTGTATTGTGGAAAAGCCTAGATGTCGGGTGCAGCTGGCTCAGTCCACCAGTGTCATCTTCTATCCTTCTGGAACTGTCCTCCTCAGTTTGTGACTATGAGCCTCGTGGTCACAAAATGGCTACAGAGATCAAGACACTGCCTCTGCATTCCAGGCAGGAGGAAGGACACAAAGATAGAAAAGAAAAAAGGAAATAACAGTTAACTCTGGTACTTTGCAAAGCTTCCCAGAAGACATCCCCAGTGATTTTTCACTCACATTTTTTTAACCAGAATATTACCACCAGGCCACCCCTGACTGCAAGAGAGATGGGGAGAGCAAGTGGTTTCAATGGGCATATTGCAACTCTGCCCCAAATCAGAGAGTGTGTCTATTAGCTAGGCAACTGGCAGCATCTATTATCACCTCTAAGAGTTAACTCTATCTTTGATTACCTCAAAGACAGAGAGCTTATTCTCCTCCAGAGTGAGCAGAGACAGCAGAACCCCAGGCTTGGGCTCTGGAGCCCACTGTCTTGTTTCTGGGGCCGGTTGGGTGTCTGGCAATTTCCCAGACGCACAGAACTCTCAGCCTCTTATCAAGAGCTCTCAATGCCACTCATCAAACTGGACGCATTCATTCTGCTCATATGTCAGGGTAACGACGCTTCCTTAGACACAACCACAGGGATTGTGTCCGAGACAAATCACCGCCTGGACCACACAACAGCTTTCCGTTATCTCTGTTTAACCGGCCTCGTGGGCTGATGAACAGCCAGGATTGAAACGTTACTTCTGCAAATTGAACTCTGTGGAGCCGAAGGACTCCCATTACATTAATTATATTCCAAAATTTTCCATTTGTCTCCTGCCTGCTGCCCCAGTTCCCGAGCGGGCAGGTTTGTGTGCGTTTATGAATGTGCAATTCTGGCTCAGCCCACGGCGTCCTCCTGTCCATGCTCCCTTCCCGCGCTCTCTGGGACCTCTGCTCTCCCTCCCTCCCTGTGGGCTTACCTGAAGGAGAGCTGTGTCCGGTGCGTTAGACACAAGTGGGTTTGACTGCTGCGGGGTCCCAACCTGGGGAAGTGGAGCCCAAAGGCAAAGAGCGGAACCAGTTGGCCTTGGAGCCAATTAGCATATATGCTAATCCTGGCGTTAACATATTACCTGCATAATAGTTGGTCTATTTTTAAAGCCAACAAAAGGGATTAATTTCAGCATGAAATTCTCCTCCAGCCACAGCAGTTCTTTGATTTTGTGCTATTCCTAGAGAAGGGAGACTGGGCTGAAAAAAGGCCTAAGTGTGGGCCATCCCACCCCATCCCTGGGCCCCTAGGGTATGCAGCTGACCCCACACCAGTCAGAGAGCCAGAGCATGGGGCAGTGAGGCAGGTCCCAGGAGTTAGGGGCAGTCAGCAAACACTTTCCACTCTGCATAGAGATGCAGTCAGGCTCTTTTAGTCTCTGGGTTCAGAGGCGGACAGAAGTCACTCCAAGATGATCAGAGAGCTCAGACTGGGAGGGGACATCGATTCTGCATGTACAGACCCTGTGCCCCTGCCAGCCTGCAGCGCTGAGTTCCTTCACACATGCTCTGAGCTCTAACAGTGACGGCGTGAGGACAGCAAAAACTGACAGAGACACGCTCGCCATCCACGCAGAAGGGCCAGGCCTGAGGGTTTATCCTGAGCACGTAAGTAAAGGCATAGGAGCAGGGCCAATTGCCCCTGTGCTGCTCACAACAGCAAAAATGTGCCCGAGGACTAAGCGGTTGACACTAAAAACGCTGGGCCCGCAGTCATTCCTAGGGTAAAACGCTTGAGGCAGAGTGCTGACTTTTCAAAGGAGGTTCCAATAGAGTGGCTATACGCATGGTCTCATTTTTGTTAAAAATGACTGTATCCACACACACACACACATGCACCTGCACATATAGTTGCAATGGAAAAGTCCAGCAGGAGAAATAGCAATGTGTTAAGAGCAGTTAGCCTGGACCCCCAGGAGGCTTGGGGTGAGCTGGCCCCGCTAGCACACTGGCTCGGCGCCTTCTCCCTTCTCTGCACGTCTTGTCCACTCTGTATTCTCCATGCTGCTCTCCACCCCATTCCTAGAATGCAGCAAGCAGAGTCCTGATTCAGGGCTTTTGTGTTTGCTGTTCCTCTGCCTGCAGGCTCATCCCTTATGTCCACCAGGCTTACTCCTCCCCTCTCAAGGGGTCTCTGCTAAATTTGGGGCCACCCTCCGGAAACCTCCTGCTCCCACCACGACTGTCTCCCTCCAGGAGTACGAGCTCCCCGGAGCAGGGGCTTTAGTTGATGCGTGGCTGTACCCCCAGCACCCAGACCACAGCCTGGCCCGTGGGAAGTGCTCACAAAATGCTTTTTTAAGGGTGCTAAAACATCTCAGTCGGGGAAGCATAAGCTTCTCAACAAATAGCGCTGGGACAACTGGCTATCCACATGTAAACAAATTAAGTTGGTCCCCTACCTCACACCCTATGTAAAAATTACCTCAAAGTGGATCAATGACCTAAATGTAAGAGCTAACATTATAGAACTCTTAAAAGAAACGGGTAAATCTTCATGACCTTGGATTGAGCAATGGTTTCTTAGATGTTATACCAAAAACACAAGCAATCAAGGAAAAAGTAGTTAAATTGGACTTAATGAAAAACTTTTGTGCTTCAAAGGACACCATCAATAAAACAAAAAGACAATCCACAGAATGGGAGAAAACGTTTGTAAATCATATATCTGATGAGACCTTTGTATCTAGAACATACAAAGAACTCTCACAACTCAAAAATAAAAAGATAAATCAATAAAAAATGGGCAAAGGATCTGAATAGACATTTCTCCAAAGAAGTTATGCACGGACAATAAACACATGAAAATATATTCACCTTCATTAGCCACCAGGCAAATATGAATCAAAACACAGTGGGATGTGGCTATAGGATAGCTATAACCACCAAAATAGATAATAGCAAGTGTGAGGATGTAGCAGGAACTCTGGCCTTGGAGCCAATTAGCATATTATGCTAATCCTGGCGTTAACATATTACCAGCATAATGGCTGGCCTATTTTTAAAGCCAACAAAAGGGATTAATTTCAGCATGAAATTCTCCTCCAGCCACAGCACACGCTCTTTGATTTTGTGCTATTCCTAGAGAAGGGAGACTGGGCTGGAAAAAGGCCTAAGTGTGGGCCATCCCATCCCACCCCCGGGCCCCTAGGGTATGCAGCTGACCCCACACCAGTCAGAGCGCCAGAGCATGGGGCAGTGAGACAGGTCCCAGGAGTTAGGGGCAGTCAGCAAACACCTTCCACTCAGCAAGGAAACGCGGTCGTGCTCCTTTCTCTCTGGACCCAGAGGCAGACAGAAATTGGAACGCCCATTCACTGCTGGAATGTAAAATGGTGCAGCCACTTTGGAAACTAGTTTGGCAGCTCTTAAAACATTAAACAGAGTTCCGGTCAAGATGGTGCAGTAGGTAAATGCTGTGCTTACCTTCTGTCACGACTACATCAAAATTACAACTAAGCCACAGAACAACCATTATTGAGAATCACCTGAAGTCTAGCTGAACCGAAACCCCACCAACTACCAACGTACAGAAGAAGCCACCTCAAGACTGGTAGGCAGGGCAGAGACACGGAAAGAGCAGGTCCCACACCCACATGTGACCATTAAAAACTGGGAAAGATATCTCGGCTACAGAGGTCCCCATTCCCTGGAGGAGCGAAGGGTCTCAGCCCCTCCCCAACCCAGGGTTCCAGCGCCGGAGAGAGAAGTCCCTATAATTTCTGGCTATAAAAATCGACGGAGATTGTGGCTGAGAGAGACGGAGGGCGGCTGCCCTCCCAGGCACTCCTCTTAAATGGCCCGTGCACGAACTGCTCACCCATGGAATCACTGGCTCTGAGCTCCCGTGCTGAGACAGCAGCTGCAGAGGTGGCAGGGACTTGGGGAGGGGGGTAAGGAGGGGGTGAACTGAGTTGTCTGACTTCAGCATAAAGGCTGGAGGGGCAGCTTTCTCCCGGATGGAGCAGCTGGCGAAGGCCATTGTTTCTTTGTTGAGCCCTCCCACATCCTGCGTGGAGACACAGGTGGCCTCCACACCTGAATCTCCATCTAGCTGGCTAACAACGTTTGTTAGCCACACCCTGGTGATTTAAGACCCCTCCCCGCCCAACTTTTGGGCACATCCAAGCCACTTCCATAGCTTTTCTGTGCAAACCGTCTGCTTTGGCTCATGCTGCAGACTTTCCTAGGGTCTCTCAAAGGTTCTCAGAACACAGTGTCATGCGGGCTGGCATGCAGGGTCTCTGGTCCCACTCCCCACATAAGAACGCAGGATATGGTGAGGCCAAAAAGGAACACCCACGGAGCCATAGATAGGGGGGTCACACGACCATACTCTCACTGGCGGCTGGGTTGGAGACACAGGAAGCAGGAGCCACACCATTCACAACCTGCCATCCACCCCTCTCTGCACTTGCTAACTACAATTCGTTCTTGCTAGCTCAGCCACCATCTTCTCGCCAGCCCCCATTTGCTACTAGCGTAGCCATGGCAGTTATATTAGTGGCCAATGGCTCACTGGTTACAGCTGATAGCCATCCAATCACAGTTAATGGCCATTTACTACCTAAGCCAGCACCTTTCCACGTGAGGCTGAGAGCCTGGAAACTGCACTCCTGGCTCTGTCCCCACAACAGAGAAGCAGCGTCTGGCTTGAGCATGTCCTGTACCTCTGGCTGAGCAGCCCTAAACCTGGCACTAGCAGCAGCCAACCTCGGTTCACTGCTTGGCCTCTTGAGGCACCTCCAAGCACAGTGTGGGTGGTGGCCCTGTGTGGATTGCTTTGTAACTCCTGTCAAGTGGCCCCGGGTGGGGCACGGGCTGTGGCTGAACTTGACCTGCAGGAGGTCCCCTCCCAGGTGGCACGCTGCATGGCCAGCTTCAAAACAAGCTGGAGCGTCACCCAGCTGCCTCCAAAACACCCAAGGGGCAGATCGGGCAGGCACCAGACCCCTGCTGAGGCAGATCCTGCTCTGTAGGATCAGCCCCTGCACCACAACTCTGCCACTGCAGTCATGGCCAGTCCTCATGACCAATGAACCTGAGGGTCAATCCCTCCTATTAACATGCAAATAACAACCAAGGCTCAACTACAAGAGGAGGGCACACACGACACACACAAGGGACACACCTGGAGTTTGTGGCTCAGGTGACCAGGAAGACTGTGCCTCTGAGCCCCCCAGGACACCTACCACATAAGGCCATTCTCCTAAGACTGGGAGACATAGCAGCCCTACCTTATACATATAAACAACTACAGGGAGGCAGCCAAAATGGGGAGACAAAGAAACATGCCCCAAATAAAAGAACAGAACAAAGCTCCAGAAAAAGAACTAATCAAAATGGAGACAAGTAATCTATCATGCATAGTTCCAAACGCCAGTTATAAGGATGCTCGGTGATCTCAGGGAGAATGCCAACAAAGAGATAGGAAACATAAAAATGGAGAGAGAAAACATAGACAAGAACCAGTCAGAAATAAACAATACAATAATGGAAATGAAGACTGTATCAGAGGGAATTAACAGTAGATTAGAGGAAGCGGAGAATCAAATCAGTGATTTGGAAGATAAGGTAATAGAAAATACCCAATCAGAACAGCAGGAAAAAAAAAAAAAAGAACCCAGAAATATGAAGATAGTTTAATGGGCCTCTGGGACAACATCACGTGTCCTGACATTCACATCATAGGGGTACCAGAAGGAGAAGAGAGAGAGCAAGGAATTGAAACCCTATTTGAAGAAATGATGATGGAAAACTTCCCTAACCTGGTGAAAGAAATAGATATACAAACCCAGGGAGCGCAGAGAGACTCAAATAAGATGAACCCAAAGAGGCCCAAGGTTAAATGCCAAAGGTTAAAGACAAAAAGAGAGAATCTTAAAAGCAGCAAGAGAAAAGCAGTTAGTTACTGACAAGGGAACTCCCATAAGATTATCAGCTGATATCTCAACAGAAACTTTACAGGTTAGAAAGAATTGGCAGGAAGAAAAGCAAGGACCTGCAATCAAGATTACTCTACCCAGTGAAGCCATCATTTAGAATCAAAGGACAGATAAAGAGCTTCCCAGACAAGGAAAAGCTAAAGGAGTTCATCACCACCAAACAAGTATTACAAGGAATGGTAGAGGGACTTCTTTAAGACGAAAAAGAAAAGATAAAAAATATGAATAATATAATGGCAACAACTACATATCTGTCAACAATTACTTTCAATGTAAATGGATTAAATGCTCCAATCAAAAGATAGAGGGGCTGAATGGATAAGAAAACAAGACCCTTACACATGCTGCCTACAAGAGACTTCAGATCAAAAGACACACAGAGACTGAAAGTAAAGGGATGAAAAAAGATATTTCATGAAGATGGAAACAAACAAACAAACAAACAAAAGCTAGGGTAGACTTTAAAAAAAAAAAGACTATAACAAGAGATAAGGAAAGATCTAGTAATCCCACTTCGTGTATTTATGCAAAGAAACCCAAAGTGCTACTTTGAGGGAACATGCTCACCCACATGTTCATTGCAGCATTATTTACCGTAGCCAAGAAATGAAAGCAGCCTGTGTGTCCCTGAATGGATGAATGGATAAAGAAAATGTGGTAACAATGGAATATTACTCAGCCATAAAAAAGAATGAAATCTTCCCATCTGAGACAACATGGATGAACACAGAGAGTATTGTGCTGAGTGTCGTAAGTCAGACAGAGAAAGACAAATGTCATATGATTACACTTATAAGTCAAATCTAAAGAACAAAATAAACAAACAATGAAATAGAAACAAACTCATAGATACAGAGAACATTTTGATGGTTGTCAGATGGGAGGGAGGTTGGGGGTGGATGAAAAAGTGGAAGGGATTAAGAAGTAGAAATTGGTTGTTACACAGTAGTCATGGGGATGTAGGGTACAGCATAAGGAATGTAGTCAGTAATATTGTAATAACTATGTGTGGTGTCACATGGGTACTAGATCTATCAGGTGATAGATGGGAGGGGTTTGGGGGCTGGGTGGATATTCTGGGTTCCTTGAAAGTTCATATGAATTTTGGATCAAACTGTCAAAATTTATACAAAGAAGCCAGCTGGGATTCTGCTAGGGATTGCATTTAATTGATAGATCAGTGTGGGGAGTATTGTCATTTTAACAATATTAATTATTCTGATCCATAAACATAGGATGTGTTTCCATTTATTTAGATCTTCTTTAATTTCTTTCAACAGCGTTTTGCAGTGCTCAGAGGGTAAGTTCTGCACCTCTTTTGTTAAATATGTTCTTAAGTATTTCATTGTTTTTGGTCCTGTTGTAAATGACTTTTCCCTTAACTTTATTTTCAGATTGTTTGTTGCTAATGTATAGAAATACAATTGATTTTTGTAGGTTGCTCTTGTATCCTGAACTTCTTCATTAGTTCCAATAACTAATTTAATTAATAACTTAGTTTAGTGGGCGGTAGATTCCTGAGGATTTTCTAAAAACACCATGTCTCCTGCAAATAGAGAGTATTTTACTTCTTTCTTTTTGATCTGGATGCCTCTTTTTCTTGACTAATTGCCCTGGTTAGAAACCCCAGGACAATGTTAAATACAAGTCACGAGGGTGGAAATCCTTGTCTCATTCCTGATCTTACGGGGAAATCATCCTGTCTTCACCGTTACATGTGATGTTATCTGTGGGGTTTTCACAGATGTCCTTTATCAAGTTGAGAAAGTTCCCTTATGTCACTAGTTTGTAGAGTATTTTTATCATGCAAAAGTGTTGGATTTTATCAAATGCTTTTTCTGCATCTGTTGAGATTTTATTTATTACTTTATTGATATGGTTATTATATTAATTAATGTCTGGATGTTGAACCAACCTTGAATTATTGGGATAAATCCCACTTGGTCATAGTGGATAATCCTTTTCACATGTGGCTGGAATTGGTTTGCTAGTATTTTATTGAGGAGTTTTGCATGCATACTCACAAGAGACGTCAGTCTGTGTTTTCCTGTAATATCTTTATCTTGTTTTGGTGTCAAGGTAACACTGGCCTCTGAAGGACGTGTCAAGTATTCCCTACTATCTGATTTTTTTGGAAGCATTTATAAAGAATTGCCATTAATTCATCTTGAAATGTTTGGTAGAATTCATCAGTGAAGCCATCTGGACCTTTTGGGAAAGTTTTTGATTATTAATTCGATATCTTTATTAATTTAGTTAGTTTTTCTATTTCTTCTTCAGTTGGTTTTGATAGTTTGTATCTTTCTATGAACTTGTCCATTCCATTTGTTATTTAATTTATTAGCACACAATTGTTCATAGTATTTAAATGACATCTGTTAAAATATTCGTTTTCTGTTTGTTTCTGGTATATACAAATCCAATTGATTTTTGTGCAATGACTTGCTAAACTCATTAATTCTAATAATTTACCTGTAGCATTTTCATACGTTGCTGCACACATAATCATATGCTCAGTGAATAATGACAAATCTGTTTTTTTATTTCCAATTCCATTCTTTTTATTGCCTTATTACACTGGTAGGACCCCCATCCAACATTGAACAGAAGTGGGGATAGCAGGCATCTCTGTCTCGCTGCCATTCCTAAAAGGAAGGATTTCAACATTTCACCAATAAAGATATGTCTTCTATAGATATTTTTGGTAGATACCTTTCATCAAATTAAGAAATTTCTTTATATGTCTACTTTTCTAAGAGTTCCTTTTTTTAATGAATGGATATTCAACTTTATTAAATGTTTTTTCCTGCATGTATTAAAATAATCACATGATGTTTCTGCTTTAATCTGTTAATGAGGCAAGTAACATTTAAGTTAATAATGTTAAATCTGCCTTGCAGTTTCATTGTTTTTTAGTTTTTTGTTTAGAATTTTGGCATCTATATTCATGAGTGAGATTTGCCTGTAATTTTTCTTTCTCAGATGGTCCTTTTCTCTTTTTTGTATCAAGTTTAACTGGTCTCACAAAGTAAATTGGGCAATCTTCCCTTTCTTCTTTCTCTGGCAGAGTTTGTGAAAGGGTAGTGTTATTTTTCCATAAATATAAGGTAGAAATCTCTGGTGAAGCCATCTGGACCTGGAGTTTTCTTTTGTGGGAAGGTTTTTAGTTACAGATTTAATGGTTATAAGATTGTTCACATTTTCCCTTTCTTTTTCTGCCAATTTTGGAGCATTGTATTTTTCTAGAAATGTATCCATTTCATGTAAAATTTCATATTACATTATCACAGTTTTTTCATAGTAGCCTCTATTTAGTTTCCTATAGCTGCTATAACAACTTATCACATTCTTGGTGGCCTAGAACAACACAAATTTGTTTTCTTACAGTCTGGAGGCCTGAAGACCGAAATGGGCTGAAATCAAGGTGTCAGCAGGACTATGCTCCCCCCAGAATCTCTAGGGAAGAATCCATTTATTGGTCTTTTCCAGCTTCTAGCCCCTTCCTTCATCTTCAAAATGCATCGTCCAGGCTCTGCCTCCATCAGGAGTCTTCTCTCCTACTATCAAGTCTCCCTCGGCCTCCCTCTTATCAGGAAGGCGCCCACCAAATAGTACAGGATACAATCCCCATCTCAAGATCCTTACCTGAGTCACATCTGCAAAATCACTTTGCCATATAAGGTAGCAGGTTCCAGAGCATAGGACCTGGACGTCTATGGAGGTCACTGTTTCAGCCTACCACATCCTCTTACTACCTTTTTAACGTCCTCAAGATCTGCAGTGTCTGTTGTTTCAATTCTGATTTGGTATCTGTACCTTTCCTTTTTTTGTCCAGACCAATTTCTCCAGAGATCTTTCCATCAGTCTTGTCATGCAAACAAGGGTGAATGGCCAGACCAGGCGTGCAGTGTGCACCAAGGGAAATTCAGGCGCCGTCATCAATGGGCAGGCCGCCTGTCACTCATTCTGTGCAAGTACACAAAGATCTAACTTGGACGGGTGTCAGATTCCAGGACAGGGAACCTCAGTCCCTGGGCTGCGGGACTTGGACGCTGCAAAATTAGCAAAGCACCAGCCCTTCCCTGGCACGTCATGGGCCAGGGTCAACAGCAGTGTTATGGGCAGACCTTGGGCTCCAGCTGTTCTGCCAGCTCAGCGTTGGGTTTGGAGGTGCACAGTGCACCTCCCAGGTGTGATGGCGCTGGGATTGAGATCCAAGGCTTTCCGTTGGCCAGGACACCTGTCTTACGCGCTTGGCTCTGTCTGGCTATAATAGAGCGCTGCTTCATGCCTACTTTTTTTTACTGGAGGCCAATCTTCAGTGAAATAGGCTCAAACAAGTTAACCCTTGTCCCTCAAGTATTTTCAAAGAATTAATATCTGTTTTTGTTAATTTTCTTGTACTTTTCTATTTCATTCATTTCAGAGATCATCTTTATTATTTCCTCCTATTTCCTTTGGTTTTATTCTTCTGTTTGTTTTTTGGTTTGGTTTGGTTTGGTTTGTTTTTTTAAACTCCTTGAGATGGATGCTTAGCTCACTAATTTTCAGCCTTGGTTATTTTTTAAAGTAATTTGTTCATGACATAACTTTCTCCCTAAGCCCTGCTTACCTGCCTCCCACATGTTTTGTTTTGATGTGCTTTGCTCTTTTTTTCCACTCAATTCAAAGATTTTCTAATTTGCATGATGGTTTTATTCCTTGACTTATAGATTACTTAGATGAGCATTTCTTAATTCACAGCCATCTTGTTGTTACTGATTTATAACCTAATTAGCTTGTGTCAGATTTTAGTGCATGGCTTCAATCCTTTGAAATTTATTAAAATTTGTTTTAAGGCCAAACATATGGTCAATTTTTAAAAAATATCTCATCTGTGCTTAAAAATAACACGTATCTGGGAGGCCAATTGGCTCCGTGATTAGAACGCGGTGCTCGTAACACCAAGGTCGCCGGTTCTTTTCCCACATGGGCCAGTGAGCTGCGCCCTCCACAACTAGATTGAAAACAATGACTTGACTTGCAGCTGATGGGTCCTGGAAAAACACACTGTTCCCCAATATTCCTCAATTAAAAAAAAAAAGTCAACATCCATTTACGACAAAAATCTTTCAGCACACTAGGAATATAGATGAACTTTTAAAAAAGAAAAAAATAATAACATGTATCCTTCAATTGAACACAGGCTCTTTATACATCAGTTAGGTCAAGTCGATTGTATGGTTCATGTCTTCTGTATCCGTGCTGACTTCTGTCTGCTTATTGTATCAATCACTGAGATTGAGAACTTGGCTGCTCTTTGTGGTTCTGCCCATTTTGCTTCAGAAGGATTGAGGTTGTGTTATTCGGTACATACAGACTTAGAATTGTCATATTTTTCTTGTGAATATAGCCTTTATCACTATAAAGTGCTTCTATCTTCCAATGATTTCTTTTTCTTGCTATTTTGCCAGTTCCTAAGCTCTACTGCCTTTCTTTTGCTTAGTGTTCACATGACATATGCTGTTCCATCGTTTTATTGTCCTTTTTTCTGCATCCTTGAATTTTGAATATGCTCTTGTAAGTAGCATAGAGAGTTTTGAAAAATCATTCTGACAATCTTCGCCTTTCAAGTGGAGAGTCTAGCCCATTTCATTTTAGTCTAATTTCTGATATATCTGGTTGAAATCTATTGTTGTGCTATGTGTTTTTATTTGTCTCACCTTGTCTGTGCTCTGTTTTTCTCTCAGTTCTTGCCTTCTGGGGTTCATTGAATATTTTTTTATTACTACATTTTGCCCTCTCTTAGTTTGACTATTTTATTGTGGTTTCCCTATGAATGTCATGCCTCTCCTTTACTTGTTAGAACAGAATGTTAATTGCTTCTTTTCCACTTTCTCAGGCAATGCAAGGACTTAAGGTCTTTTAACTTCCCTAACTGCCTTCCCAAGTTATATGCTCTTGTGTTTCTGTGTTTGGTTTGGTTTGGTTTAGTTTGGTATATTTTAAGTTCCATAATAATGTATACACAGTATATACAGTTCATGTTCATTTAGATTTTTTTAAACAATTTATTTGCAATATAATAAATGTATTGAGATAAATTTACATAACATAAAGTTCTCTCTCCTGTTCAAAATGTACAACTCAATGTGTTTAAGTTCAGTTAGAGTTGTACAACCATCGCCATCATCAATTTTAGGACATTTTTTAATTATCCCCCAAAGAAATCCTATACAGAAGGGAATCCAAGATTATCTCAGATGGGCTGGGGGTGGGCATGCGTAGGGGGGCAGAGAGGTGGAGAGAGAGCGAGAGCAAGAGCGAGAGAGACTAGACACATCAAACTTGAACATGAGAGAAGGATTTCCCAGCATGAATTCTGAGACTTCTCAGGCTTAAAAGAAGATCAGAGGGAGAAAAATGATTTCTGTATTCTAATCACTCAGTTTGGGAGACCTTAAACTAAACGTTCTTAGACATCCTAAATGAACATTAGCACTGTTAAGGTTCTGAGAAGAATTCTAGGGGGAAAAAAGGAATGAATTTGATTTCATCCACTGTCTCCTGGACTTAAAGTCTGTGTCTACAGCCCAGGAAATTTCAGTGTTTGCTAACGTGTAAGCTGAAAAGTGAATTCTTTCTCACTTATTAGAAGGCGCTGGTGTTGGTGGGAGGAAATGATAAAAACATAAGCAGAAATTAATGCATAAGAAACAAAAAAATCCAATAGAATGTGTTAAATCAATAGCTGACTCTTTAAAAATAAATAAATTCAATGTCAATCTCGAACCAATCTAATCAATAAAAAAAAGAAAATAGATTAAATTCAGAAGAGACGTAACCAATTCAGAGGTTTTCAAGGACCAAGAGAATAATAGCACGCTCAGCTTTATGCTGATAAATGTGAAAATCTCCGTGAAATGGACAATTTTCTATCAAAGTACTCAAAATGATTAAAGTAGAAGTAGCTGATTTGGGATAAAAAATGTCATTTATCATCTCTGTCACCTAATACCAGAAATTCCAGCCAATTAAATTTAATGAGGAAATAAGTCAGTAGGTGGGTGTCCTCATTGAGGAGATAGATTTTCTTATCTGCAGAGGAAACGCTGATTTCCCTGGCAGCCTGGGAGCACCAACAGGAAACTGCTAGGGTCATGGATAACTGAGAATTGCAGCCAGTAGAAAATGAGGGCAAGACCCAGTGATAATCAGACAGAGAATGGGAGATAAATGTGATGCAATTAAACCAAGTAACCACAAGAAACGCACAAGACCTGAGTGCAGGAAAACCCACAATAAAGTTGGGCTGGGACTAGGGTGAGATTAGTGAGGGGCGCCCCCTCTGACCTTGCACTCTGACCGCAGAGCGAGCACCCCCTTCAATGGGGTGAATGTGTGAACTTAGGTGTCACATATGTATTTACGTCGCAAAAGGTCTGAAAGGGACACACAAAATGCTGACATGAATAAAGACTCACTCACATGTTTTACCCTGTATATTCCTGCACTGTTTCGTTTTTTTTTATAAGTATACATTATTTTGTACTTAAATAATTATATTTAACACTGAGATGAGAAGAACATATATTCAAACTCTTTCTCTAGGAAGGCAGAATATTCTAGGTTGATTTCATTGTTTCCATTAGCCTCTATTTTCTAAATTTTCTACATGCAGTGCATATAAAACATAAAGCTTTTATGCTTTATAAAATAGAACAAATCAATAACCATCATAAAAAGTTAAGTCCATGGGAAATAATAGGTGGGTATACAAAGCCAATACATTTCTGAAGAGGAACAGCAATGAGGGATAAGTTGTTCTGTCGACTATTTAAAATCGAAAACAATAACTGTAAGAGTTATTTTCCTTTCTCTTAATTGTTTTCATAAAGTCGATTCAGGTTTAGGATGTAGAAAGCCACACGAGAACAGCACTCCCAACCTAACAATGAGAAAAAGCTGCATCATCTACAAAATCAGAATTTGTCGTGAGCCCACGCGAGAGCTAAGATCACAGGCGACGAAGGGAAGTGAATTCTGAATCATGGCCAGACCCTCTGAGGAGGGCAGGACACAGCAGCTGGCTCACCTTCAGCAGAGCACGGGAAAGAGGGGCTGCCACAAAGACAGGTAAGGAGAAAACGCCGACATTTTGATTCATTCTTAAAGGCCGAATATGGGACAAGGTGACTGTTTAGAATTGCTAGGAGCCCCAGACACAGTGGAGGACACACTAGTGAGCTCTTTTCCATGACTTCCCCCCTCCCACACACACACACACACCTGGTGTTCACCAGGAATAGTGCAAACAGGGCAGGAGGCCAGAGAAAGCTGTCCCTTTCTTTGATACACTAACAAGACAAGCCACTCCCTTTCTCAATCCTTCTCGTATATAAAACACAAGCCTCAGGCCATGGGGTGGGGAGGGGTGGGGACTCGCCCAACCTCAAGACCCACAAAAGACCTACTGCTTCTGGGGAAGAGAACAAGCCATTTTCCACCTTGAAACTTGAAAACCAAGAGCGAATTAAACCCAAAGTAAGCAGGAGGAAGGAGATAATCAAGATAAGAGCAGGAATCAATTATATGGAAAACAGAAACATGGAGTAAATCAATGAAATAAAAAAAAGATAGTTTGCAAAGATCAATAAAAATGACATACCTCTACTTGGAATGATAAAAAAAAAAAAAAAAAAAAAAAAAAAGCCTAGAGAACATACAAACTATCGCCACTATGTTATAAAAGAGGGGAAAACACTCAAAATCCCACAGACTTCAAAAAGATAATAAAGGAATATTATGAAGAACTTTTGCAAGCAAGTTTTCTAACTGATAAAACGGACCAATTCCTTGAAAGACACACTATCAAAGCCCAGCAAAGAAACAACAAATGACTGATTAGTCAATTAGTCCTATCGATCCACTAAAGAAACTGAACTCGCCATTCAACACCTTATTATCATGAAGAAAACCCCAGGCCCAGTGGTTTTACTTGAATTTTCTATTAAGCAATTAAGGAAGAAATAATCCAATCTTACACAGACTCGTTCAGAAAATACGGGGGAACAGTTCCCAACCTGTCTTATGAGGGATGCACAACCTCAATAACAAAGACATTGCAGAAAAGAGAATTACTGACCAATATCCCTACTGATAATAAACCCAAAACATACTGAAAAACATTAACAAATCAAATAGAACATTTACAAAAAGGATGATACTCAGTTACCAAACTGTTTATTCTAAGACTGCAGGCTTGGCTTAGCCTCTGAAAATCAATCAATTTAATCCACCATGTAACAAAAGAGAAAATAACAAAATAGCAAAAGAGAAAATAATATGCTTGTTTAAACTGATGTGGAAAAAGCAGTAACAAAATTCAGCATCCATGTGATTTACTTTAAAAACTCCCATAAATTAGAGATGGATGGAAGGTTCACGAATCTGATAAAAGCGCATGCGTGAGAAAAACTGCCACTTAGCATCACAGCCTGTGAAGTGTCAATCACATTCCCCAAAGACCAGAGATGAGGCCGGGCTGCCCACTCTCATGACCGCTGTGTAACATTGTACTGGAAGTCCTAGACGGTGCAAAAAGGCAGGAGAGAGAAATATAATAAAAGGCCACAGAAGGAAACGATAGGTGTAAACTCTCTTTATTCACAGACAATATGATCGTGTGTGTAGCAAATCCCAAAGAATCTGGAAGAGGAGTACCAGAACTAATAAATGAATACAGCAGTCACAGCATAAAAGCAAACATAAATATTAGTTTGGGTTTTATACACTCACAACAATTACAAAATGAGAATTTTTAAAATTCTATTTACAGACGCATCAAGAATCACAAACTCCCAAGGAATGAATACATTCATCTAAGATGGGTAAGACCACTGACTAAAAACTACTAAACTGCTGAGAAAAATGAAAAAGTTCCTAAATAAAGTGAGAGCTAACCCACATTCATACATTGGAAGACTCAATATTATTAAAATGCCAGTTCTCCCTTCCTTTAATCTGTAGATTTAATTTCTTCCCAGTTACGGTCCCAGCAGGTTTTTAATAGAAATTGATAAAATGATTCTAAAATTTATATGGAATTGCAAAGGACCTAAAAAAAAAAAAGTATCTGTGACAATAGAAATGTTCCATGGAGCATTTTACACGTGGTTATTGTACCCGGGGAACTGAATCTTTAGCGTTACTTAATTTTAATACATTTAAATAGCCACGTGAGTGTAGTGGCGCACTGTACTGGGTAGCACAGATGGAGAGCATCCAGAGCAATCTGGAAAAGACCATAATTGCAGAATTGACACTCTCTGAGTTCAAAGCTTACGGCCAAGTCACAGGGATCAGACAGCACGGAGCTCGCGTGGGAACAGACGCGCGGATCCATGGAACAGAATAAGGAGTCTAAAAGTGGACCACCTCAATTTGGGCACCTGATTTAGACAGTCACCAAAACAATTCCGGAAAGCAGAAGAGGAAGTCTTTCAACAAGTGGTTCTAACACAATTGGATATGCAGGTGGGGTAAAAACCGCATTTCAACCCCACCTCGTATCATCCACAAACTATTTGAGATGAGTCAGAGACCTTGCTGTACAAACTAAGACTACCATTTTTCAGAGGAAATTACAGAATATCTTTGTGTCTTGGGGGCTGACAAAGGATTTTAGGGCTGGGGAAGGGGCGCAGGGAAATTTCTGGGTGGGGATATTCTTATTGTGATACAGGCTTCGGCTACCGTGCTGTATGTCATTTTCCAGTCACGGAACGGCACCCTTAAGACTGACGGTTTCACTCTGAGTCAATCCCCCCAATAAAAACAGAACTGTAAGCACACAGCCTAGTTAGTGGTGCGGACACTCAAGTGCTTAGGAGTGAAGCCTTCACTGACCACAGTCACCGTCCTTCCCTTGCATGATGTACGCACGGCCTTACTGTTCTTTCCCGGAAGGATGGGTGTTCTGTGAGGGCGAAGCCTGTCCTGCCATCCCACCCTCGGCTTCGAGAAGAGTGCCTGACACACAGCAGGTGAGCAGTCGTGACTGGCCTGTGGGGCATGGACCTGAGCCCCACGAGTGTGTTATGCTGTCCACCTGGTCAGCCACTGAACATTCCCCGAGGCCTCTCTGCCAGGCCCTGGGCGAGGAGGGGAACGTCAGCTTTGCCCTCAAGGAGCAGAGCCTGGTGAGGGAGAGAAACGGAAGCTCAAGAACATAAGGTGGTGCCTCTCAATAGGTGGAAGCCTGGGGTGGGTGTGGGGATGTCTGAGCACAACCAAGACCCTAACCCAGCCTAGCTGCTCGGGGAGGGTTTCCAAGAGGAGGAATATTTGATCCTTGTCTTAACACAGGACTGAGCACGGGGAGGGAGGCAGGAAGAGTGAGGGGGGTAGTGGTGGTGGGAACAGGGAGCCAGCCTGAGTTTGGGAGAAGCAGCGGGAGGCCTTGGTGATGGAGCAGGTGCGATGCAGGAGGTAAGGGAGGGGTAACACCCAGGTTCCTGGCCTGGGGACAATCCGGACAGAGCCACCATTCACGGAGTAGACTCCTCAGGGAGTCTCAGGGCCATGGGATAGAATCCCACGCGGGAGCTCACTGAGAAGGGAGCGCTGGCCCAGCCAAGGCTCCTGGTCTCTGACCACACAGTGGGGCTGGCTGGGGGGGTGAGGGGGGCACAGCTCCATCCCTCCACCCTCAGGCGAACTGGGAGGCCAGGTGCTCCCAAACCTCTTGGGACCAGCCATCCAGAGCCAGCCACTAGGGCACTGTGCACTCTGCACTTGATTTCAACACACTAGCCAGTTGGGGAACAGATTTTTACCCTCGTTCCCAAACCAGCCACCCGTTGCAGAGAATCACATTAGTAGAAAACCCAGGGGCAAGGTCATCTGCTGGTAGGAAGGGGCCACCCCATCCTGCAGGGTTCCCCCCCTGCACACAGCTCGCCAAAGCGACAGTGTCATTCCAGCCCTACACCTCGTACTGAGATTTCAGGAAAATCTTAGAATTCATTTTTTAAGTTCATCTGTTGAGAACAGCCAAGAAAACCTGAAGGGGGAACCCTACTAGATATGAATACAAATTACAAAACTGCGATCACTTTTAAAAGGGATGTACTGGGGAAAATAAATGCATCAATAGGAAAGCTTCCCGTAACAGGTAGTGAGATTTTCAAATGTGACAAAGACAACACACATCAAATAGGGAAAGAATCTATATATGAGCTCAGGATAGTCAAGTATTTAGGAAAAAGTCATTTCAGAGCCTCACCTCATGTGACGTGCCTAATTAATTCCAGAAATAACTGTTTATGAATTCTAGAGGGAAGAAAATACCTTAACTTTCAAGCAATGAAAGAAACCGCACAGGAGCAGATGGAGGTGTTTGCAGGGCTGTCTATTCTCGTCTCTTAGACCAGCAGTTCCCATAGCAGACAAGCCCTTCCTGGGCTCTGGGAGGGAAAAAGGTTTCCACAATAACCCTGAAACATCCCGTGCCCTTCCCCTCTATCTCATGAGTGTTCGGTGGAATCTTTCAAAGGCTACATGACATGTTATCTTGCAAAAGACTAAGCACAGAAGCAAGTCTGAGACTCTGTCTTCTATTAAATGCCAGACATTAAAGAAAGTTGCAAAAACCTGAAACAATGCCACTCTTCTAAATTTGTTTTGTTTTGGAAGAGTTTTCATTCAAATATGCTATTTATGTTGACGAGTTTATTTTCAAAATATTCTAAAATTCTCCATTTTAATTTATATGGTCAATATTGAGTTTAAAAAAAAACCATGTAAGCAAAACTACATAAGCTCTTTGGGGTCCTTAATGATTTTTAACTGTGCACAGGGATTCGGAGACCAAAAGGTTGGCGACTGCCCTTGGTCCATACGCATTTGGTGGGGGCTGTTTTGCCCATCCGGGGATCCCTAACACCCAACACATCCATTTGTGCACCAAGCTGACAAACGTTCACTAAGTACGTGCTATGTGCCCAGACGGGCATTGTTACAGGTGCAGTGGTACAGCCGTGAACAAAAGGGACAAAACACACCTGCCTGCCTGACAGTCTAGTCGGCAGAGCGCCCAATGGGGATGGACTGGCTGTACAGAAGGGAAATTTCAATCACACACACACAAAAGTAAAAAGCTGGAAACGTGCCTCACATATGACACACAACAGGTTAATATCTTTAATATATAACAAGCTCAAATTTATCAGACCCCAGTAGGTAAGAGCAAAGGACACTGACAATCACAAGAGGAAACACAACTGCTTAACATGAAAAGGTGTTCGACTTTGCTGAAAATCAAAGAAACGCAAACTAAAACAGTGCTGTTTTTTCATTAGCAAATAGTTCGCCAGACGATAACACTCAGTGCTGGCAAGAGGGTAAAACGGGCACATTAATCCTTGCTGGTGGCAGTGTAAGTGGGCACATTTCTGGAAACCATTTTGTCACTACATAAAGAGCCTCAACGTTGTTCATATTCCTTAATCCAATAATCCCACCTCTGGGAATCTATCCTCAGGAAATAACGGGACACTGGGAAAAACCTGATGCACAAAGATTTGCATCAGTTTGTAACAGTGGAAAGTTAGCAACGGCAGTGATAAACCACGGGCACTTCTGTCCATCTACTTGATGGAGTACACGACCACTGCAAGATAAAATTAGTAATAAAATGGGGGGCATAGGAGGAAAATCATCAAAATGTTACATTTTACTTTTCTTTCCTCTATTTTCCAGAATTTCTATAACGTGTAGGTTTGCTGAAAAGACCTAGTAGGTTGTCACTTGTTTATGGAGCTAGTGACGTTGAAGTAAGGAGTTGGGGTTCCTCCCGTCTCTACTTCGTCTGTGCTGTGCCAACCACCACACCAGATGTTAGGACCCTGAGATGACGCGGGAAATGGCATCTCCAGTCAGCAGATGGGCCTCCCCTGAACCCGGTCTCTCCCTGACTGGAAAGCCCGACCACCTGCTCTGCTCCCTCCCCGGAGCCCCCCCTTTTGTCTTCACCGCTAAGCTTCCTGAGCAGAGCAGATCTTAACCTTACAGCTCTGGTTGCAAGATGGGACATCTGCAAGGACGCTGTCGCTCCTCCCACGGAAAGCGTCACTCCTGGAAGGTGGTCCCGGCCAGGAGTGTCCTTTTATCCGCTTGCAGGGTTTGCACCGTCCAGGTGACCTAAGTGCATGCTCACCTCTCCCTGCCGCTCTGTCCTCCAGGCCAGGATCATGGCCATCCAGTGGGTGGTTCTGCCCCACGCCCACCCGGACACCAAGACAATGTACATCGGTAATAAAGTCTTACCTGCCCCTTCAAGGGGTTATTTTTGCATTCCTCGTCATTACTTACTCATCACATACTTACCTGGGACCAATGAAAGGGGTCTTTGCTTTTTCCTAGACGTCACCGAAATGCTTTAGGCCATTCATTTAATCCCAAGGTCACACTGTACGTTAGGCTAGGAAGTCACCCTTTATTCTGAGTCCCCTCTCAAGTGATGTCCTGCTGCGCAATGAATCTTACTTACCAGCTGGGGCCACGTGGACCAGACGGCAGTCACAATACAGTCCAAACAATGTCAACACCATGGAAAACACACAACTGTCCCTCACATGCATTAACACGACTCACTGCCTGTCCCTTTTAGAAATCAATACCTGTTCTCTTCAATTTAGAGACATTATCACCACAAAGTATGTACAAAGCAGCTCCCCTCCCCCACTTGCTTCTCCGTCTTGACCCTCCCAGTCACTGAGGCCTTGACCTGGGCTGCATGGAGCTTGGGTCCCATCCTCTTTAGCTGGGGACTGGGTGGGTGTCTGCCCCTAGAGCCACTGGCTCCCAGTGTGGAGCTTCTTCTGAGTCCAATGTGGAGACACCCCTCCCCACCACAGCCTTTCTCATTTGCTTCTTTCCAAAATTGCAGGAAGCGGTCAAGGTCACAGATGTATAACAGCACCAGTCCCAAGCCCACAAACCTAAGCGCCAAGACGAAACGCAGCCCAATCACCAAGCCAAATGAAGCCGGAGCAGCAGCCCGGCCACGCTGACCCACAGACACAGGGCCAGGTCACGGGTGGGCATGAGCAGCATGGCCAGCCCTGGACATGTCGGGCAGACGCAGGCGCTGCGGAGGTAAGAGTTCCACCCTGCCCCACGCTGGGTCACCGACCCCGACTGGGCTAAGCCACGTGGATATCTTCAAGGTATCTATTACCACTGCAGCCTGCTTTGCCCCAGGTGCCACTGCACCCCGTCCTGTGGCCACCTCTGCCTGGCAAGCAGACAGAAGAAAACTGAGCACAAAGAAAAAGCGATCTGCACCCCTATCAGAGGTCCCCCACCCCCGGAATGGGTGTCCTCCCCCCATTCACACCTAACAAGCACCGTGGTCCCGCCTGAACAGCCTGGGCTGGAATCCAGGGGGCAGGCAGCCTGTATTCAGGCAGTTGCTCAGCAGGGCAGCTGGGCTGAGTTTATAGTTAGTGGGTGGCACTGATCCATGCACACCAGCAACCACGAATGTCCTGGACCTTGCAAGGCCCTGGTTGCTTCAGGAACACACTCACTTTTCCCAGCATCATCCAAATTCTCAGGAAGTAAGGACGAGCCCTAGGATGCAACCTCTGGGTGTCCCAAGACATATGCCTTTGGGTGGGTACAGGGCGGTCCTACACTGAAGCTGGGACCATTAGAACAAGGCCGATGAACTCAGGGGAAGATGCCCCACCTCCCCCCATGTCCAGGTGGTCACGTAAATGCAATTCGTTTGGCATTGAAACATGGAGGGGGCGTCACCAGCCAAAGGGCTCAGCCACGTCTCGTTTAGAAAGAGATTTCTGGGCGACCCCGTGAGGAAGGACAAGGCCGTCCACCACTACGAGGTACCGCTTTGTCCCTCAGGATCAGGACACGAGTGCCACTTCTGCATGTCACATCAGGATGCAGGTAGTCCACAGTTCTCTTCCTTTGCAAATGCCAGCAAGGCCCTGGTTGCCAGAGGCCAATACACCCTTGCCTAACTGCGTAAGGTTGCATCCCAGAGGAACTGGGTCTCCAGCTGAGTCCATGTTTCTTGGGCAGCTGATGGACAGCCCGGGCACGGGGACGGCATCCTACCTACATGGAGGCTCTGGAGACCCCGAGATGCTGTGAGTGACTGAGGGGCTGAGGTGAAGGCCACAGGTCCCATGAACGGAGAAGGGAACAAGTCTCAAGCTAGACAAGGCCCACCACCCAGTGACATGGGACAAAGAGGAAGGGGGACTGCACACTAGCAGCTAGAGGTGATTCCCACTGGAGATCCAGGGCAGCAAAATGAGCCACTAGTGTCCACCCCTCAGCGTGCAGTGGCTCTCAGGCATGGATGTGCACGAACGTGCTGCCTCTGGCAGCCTGATGGAACTGCCCAGGGGCCCAAAGTCACAATGACCCTCTTTAAAGGAGGCAAGTTCCAGATTCCCCAAATTCCTGGTGCCATCAGACCACTGGCGGCTAAAGCCAAGCAATAATGGCGATGCATCACCCAGGTGCTTCTCCTTCACCTGCATGTTCGGTCTTTCCCAGGAGCAACATGGGGATAATGACTGTGTCCTCGTGTGCAAAGCTGGGCCCCAGAAATGCTGGAAATATACTCCGAGCAGTGATCATGGGCCACCGACAGCAGGGACAAGGCCCCTGCCTGCACACTGGGCACTGGCAGGGCTGGAGATCACGTCTCCAGGGCTCCACATCAAGGCACCAGTCTGGCCCAAGCGGCTTCTCTCTGTCCTCAGTGAGAACAGGGCCCCCAGGTGGGGAGCTGCTGTGGGGTCAGCAGAGGGTGGGCTAGGAGAGTCTGTGAACCTACTCAGGCTGGGAGAGGTCAGCCCAAACCGTCCGGAGTGTGCTGTGGAGTCGGTGTGACCGAGTAGCAGAGCTGGGGTCACCAGAAGAGCTGGGGTTGCAAGCAAGAGAGGGGAAACATGCACTGAGGCCTAGGTACAAACCTAGTACATGACACTAGGAAGCTAGGTGGGTAACAGGGCACCCAAGAGTATGAAGGAAGATCTTCTGGAACAGGTCTGGAGAGGCAGGAAGAGCATCTTGAAACAAGAACGATGCTGTTGTAGGGACATTTCTTCTACGCAGCAAAGGGGTTATGCTACCTGGTAGCTGCAGGTGCGACCAGGGCAGTGGCCGGTTCTTAAAGGTTCCGGGCTCGGGTGGGCAGGGCGGGAGCTGGACTAGTCCCGTTGGAGGCCGGGTGCACAGGGCAGGGCCCTGTGCCGGTGGCGGCCAGTTGGCGGCAGAGCATCTGCCGTTCCCGCACTGCCCGATTGGAGGCAGAAGTCTTCCTGATTTGGGCGCGCCGCGCGTGCCGGAGTGGAGACTTGTAGGTTCTCCGCAACTCCGCCAGGAACCCCTGATAGTTGTTTCGCAAGGGGCTGTCAGGTTGCATGTGGGGGATCGCCCACTTCTCTGCCTCCCCAGTCAGCCGGGACACCAGGAACGCCACTCGCTCGGCCTCCCCCGGAAAGCGGGAGGCCTGGAAGATCATAAACCTGTCCATCTGCATCAAGAACCCCGCGAGCTGGCCCGGGTCTCCGGAAAACGGCTCAGGCAGAGACGTTGGAGGCGTGGTCATTGGTCGGGTCCCGTTGGAGGTGATGGCGGAGATGGGCGGCGTGATCTGCAGAGCACCTGGAATCCGAGCCCTGGTGCGCAGCAAGGTCAGCTCTGCCATCACGCTCTCCAGCATGTTGGTAAGATTGGCCTTCTCCGCCCGCAGGGTCGAGGCCTCCCGCCTCAGCGCAGAGTTGGTGAGGCGCAGGGAGGTCAGGGTGTCGATGACGTCATCCATTTGGGCACTGGTAGAAGCTGCGGAGGCTGGGGTTTCAGCTTTTGATGTCTGGGGTTGGACCATGTTGTAGAGGTCAGCCGAAGGCTGAGACTGGTGGGATGGGAGACGGGGGTACGGGTAACCCGCAACCTGAGGACCTGTGACGCTGAAACTGGGTGGATCCTGCAGGGCTGCGGAGAGGGTGGGGTTCAAGACTCAGAGTGCAGGCGGACAGAGGAGCGAGATGGCACAGCCAGGCCCAGGCAGGTGGCACAGGCCTTAGGGATCCCCGCCTCCGGACGTGGCTCCTTTACCGCGGACCTCACAGGGCCTAGTCCGGCTGCACAGGTGGTTGGACTTGTTCTGGAGCCTGAAGGATGAAAACATGTATTTTAAAAGGTTTCGATTGCGGAAAAGGGTGTCGAAGTGGGGGACACGGCGTGGGAAGCGCAAAGAGCGGCGCCCGCCGCTCGGCCGCTCGCCCCTTGCGGATCGCTGCTTGCAGAGGCGGGCGCCGAGCCCAAAGCCCCTCCAGGCGCGGGGCCCGCGCCCACCTGGGGCGGAACAAAGGGCGGACACACCTGCGGCGGCGCCGGGGCCTGGGGCGGGCGGCGGGCGCGTACCTGGGTCTCCGCGGCTCCCTCCGCGGCTCCGTCTGCCGCGCCGGCCACAGCCAAGATGGCACGATCGGAGGACGCGAGCAGGCCGATGAGTCACGGCGACGGTCCGCCGGAACTGCTTCCCGGTCAGGTCAGGCCGGGGCGGCCGCAGCGGCCGCGGCGGCGGGAGGCGGGCGCGGGCGGCCTGAGGCGGGAGCTCTCGCGGGGCCGGGGCAGAGGTCTCAACCGCGCGCGAGTCGTGGCGCGGCCCAGGTGCGCGCGGGACCGACGCGACGGCAGTGGCGGCGGCGGGTGGGCCTTACGCAGGCCCCGCTGGTTGCCATGGAGACCTCCTGCTCCCGCTCCCGCGCGCGGCCGAGGCGGAGGCCCCGCCCCGGAAGTAGCGTGCGCAGACCCGCCCCCATGCCGCGTAGTCCCGCCTCCCGGGGCCACCCACCCCGCGTCCTTCCATAACAGCCAATCAGTGATAACTGTGGTTACAGTTATTTTATTATTACAGTAGGTGCCTTCCTTTCTTTTCTCTTTAATTCTCCTCAAGACTGCTTGCAAAGCTCTTCTTGTATATGTTGTAATTATTTTTTTAGTGAAGCTTGTTTTTCATATTGTAACCTGAATACAAATACAACATAGTATATATTCATTGTAGGAATGTAAGTCTTAAAAAAAAAAAGAGACACCTTTCTATCCCCCAGAATCCCTCCACCTGGAGAGAAAAAAATAGTAACATTTCTGTGGTTCTGTCCAGTTATTTTTCTATGGTATATATTCTATTACAAAATATCAATTTTGTACTTTTTGAACTATTTTATACCCTTAATAACTCACTGAATTTGGAGCATTTTCCTATTAAAGGCATTTCAAAAGCCTGATTTTTAAATGTTGCCTAGTGTTCCACTGAAATGTGTACCACAATTTATTTAACCATGTCCCTTTTGATGGATCTCTATCTGATTTTTTGTGGGGAAGTTTTATAAACCACACTTGTATATAAATCCCAGCTCCTTTCTCTGCCAGTTTCTCCAGGGTAAACGCCAAGGGGTGGAATTACTAGGCCAAAGAGTATGAGCTATTTGAGTCAGGATTTGGATGCCTTTCCCGCCTGACCTTGCTGAGCTGCTTGGTCAGTTCCAGGCTGGAAAGAGAAGACACCCACCATGCCTGTCTTTTGTGGACACAGTCTTCAGGTGGCCACTGGCAGCCACCTGCACTCACCCCTCAGACAGGCCTGGGACAGAGTCAGCTTCACTCATGCCTTTACAGTTTTCACTTCTAGAAAATGGGAATTGGGACATGAGGGTGTGAGTACTTGGAGAGGATAGTCTAGCTGTCCCCACAATTGTGTGTACCCCACTGTGCCAAAGGATGGACTTTTTGTGACCAGCTGAACACTCCTAGGGCATAAGGCAAGAGGGGAAAGAAAGAAGACAGTGTTTTTTAAACTACCTACATGAAATCTGAATCAGATGGAAGCAGAAGCTACACTAACCTTGACTGAGGTCAGTGACTGCAGAAATTGGCCTGGGCCCCTCCCACTTCTTCCAAACATATACAAGAATCTCCATCTGCTCCCATGAGTCACCCCATCTTTCTCTCTGTCCTCACTGCCAAGATTGCACTTCTCCAGGTCCCTGGGTGCTGTGCACAAGTGAAGCGTCTGCTGCAATTCCAGATGTGGTTGACACCATGTCTTGAATTCCCAGGTGCAGTGAAATAAGGTGCACCATGCAATCAGAAATGATGAAACATGCATTTGAAGAAATATGAAACTTACTGGTATTTCACTTTGTTTTATTTCAAATATGATATGAAGGGTCAATGCGTACAAATAGAGTGAAATAAAAATTAAAAGTCTTTTTTAAAATAAGTAAAACAGCAGAGTATTTGGCTTCTGATCCAGATAATGCTAAGATTCATGCTGTGCAGTGCCCTTCTCTGCTGCAAACACAGAACAATGATAAATTACACAAAGAAAGTATTGAAAGGATCTGGCTGGGTGCAAAAACCAGATAAACTCCATTGTGGCCCAGAAACAAAAGCTGCTGAGTAGTGACAAAGCCATGGGCCTGCTGGGCAATGGGTCCTGAGGCACAATGGGGACATGCAGCTGAGAACAGAACCAGGCTTCCTGTTTAAAACCAGGGGAGAGAGAGGTCACCTGTATATCAGAAAAGAATCTGAAAAATCTGCTTCCACATTTAATGGGGCAACAGCTTCTGTGAAGGTGAGCCCCTGAGGCAAGAGAGAACACATATGATCTCATGCGTCCTGGCTTGACAAGTAGACCCCAAAGGGCCAGGAAGTGTGAACAGCCACCACCAACATAAAATATGTTCTGTACTGAAAACCAGGCATCACTGGTGCTGTCCGAAACTACTAGACAGTACACAGAAAGAGAAAGAAAGTAAAAGATAGTCTTTTACCCAAAAATGAACCTAGAAGTCAAAACTCTGAAGCCCATGAAGACACCTAATGCTAAGAATAATGACCACCAAAATCAATCATCATAATATGAATTAACTCCAGATGAAAGTAAAATAGTCTGGGAATTAAAAAGACTTTGAAGTAAGCATATTTGGGATTCTCAATGAGAATAATGAAGAAATAATATTTGTGAAAAGAATAGACATTGGAGGGGAGGCAGAAATATAACAAAATGAGGTGGCTATGAAAAAGCGCCTTTAAAAGGAAATATAGTAAACTTCCATTTCCAGGAAAATGGAGTAGGTGCACTCTTTCCTATCCTTTCAGCAAAGCACAACTGAAAATAACTTTTTGGAAAAGATTCTAAAACGTGGAGAGGAAAAGGTAGACTAGCTAGGTTGCTCAGGATCCAAGGAATCACATGAAGGTAACTTGAGTTTTCTTTTGCATCATATATCTCAGATTTAAAGCTGAAGAAGCTGGCAACCTGGAAATGCCAGTGAGTGAAGACAGAAAAGACCCCTCCAAAAACCTGCTCTCTCAAGCTGAAGAACCAGGAAAGCAACAGCCTAAGAAAACAGAAAACATTTAGACAATAACCACTCTACTCCAGCCAAACATTGCGGAAAAGTTGGTGGCCCACCACCACTCATGTCAATAAAGGCCGAGAGAGGAGCTTAGACTTACACATTAGCCAAGCTAAAATGAGGTGCCTCACCCCATGCCCTTGCTGAGGTAGTGTGAGAGAAGGTCACAAACTTCCCAAATTTGATTAAATACATTAATCTGCATATCCAGGAAGCTCAACCAACTCCAAGTAGAATAAACATCTAGATGTATCATAAGCAAAAATCTCAAAGTCGAAGACAAAGAATCTTGAAAGTAGCAAGAAAGAAGCAAGTGATCATGTATAAAATGTTATCCATAAAATTAACAGCTGGTTTCTCATCAGAAGTCAGAAGGCAGTGGAAGGATAGATTCAAAGTGCTAAAAGAAAAAAAAGATCAACTAAGAATTCCATATCCAGTAAAACTATCTTTCAAAAAGAAAAGAGAAATTATTTACATTGCCAGGTAAATAAAACTGCAGCACATTTATCACTAGCAGACCTGCACTACAAAAAATAATAAAGTGAGGTCTGTCAGGCTGAAATGAAAGAGCATTAGGCAGTATCTGGAATTCACATGAAGAGTAAAGAGTATCAGTAAGGGTACCAACATAGGTAAATATAAAAGACAGTATAAATATGTTTTTGTTTATAACTCCATTTTCACCTGTCTTATTTAAAAGACAGCTGCATAAAGCAATAATTCTAAATCTATGTTGATGAGCATACAATATACATAAGTGTAATTTCAATGACAATAATAGCACAAATGAGGTGGGAAGGAGATGGAGCTACTTAGGATGAAAGTTTTCTAAACGATTTAAATAAGTTGGTATTAATCCAAACTAGATTTTTATAAATTAAGATGTTAATTTTAATCCTCAAGGCAACCATTAGGAATACAACTCAAAAAATATGTTAAAGAAATTACAAGGGAACTAACATGGTAAACTACAAAATATCTATTTCACATGAAAGAAGGCAGTAATGGAGGAATACAGGAAAACAAAATATGACATATAGAAAACAAACCACAAAGTGATAGATGTAAATCTTACCTTATCAGCAATATATTAAATGTAAATGGATTAAACATTCCAGTTAAAAGGTTGAGATTGGCTAAATGAATTTTTTTAAATGACCCAACTCAATGCTATCTACAAGAGATACACTTTAGATTCAGAGACACAAATAAACTGAAAGTAAATGAATGGAAAATGATATACACCATTCAAAGTAACCAAAAGAGTACTAGAGTATTAATATCAGACAAAACAGACTTTAAGACAAAAATTGTTACTAGAGAAAAAGAAAGACATTTTGTAATAAAAGCCTCAAGACAACAATTATGAACATACAGTCATTTGGCACATAACGTATTATGGAGCTACAGTAATTCAGACCATGCTATGTTGGTAAAGGGACAGAGGCAAGGTCAATGGAACAGAATAGAGAACCTAGAAATAGATTCATATAAATATGCCCAACTCATTTTTGACAAACACGCAAAAGTAATCCGATAGAAGAAAACTAGTCTTTTCAACAAATGGTGATGGAGCAATTGAACCTCTATGGGAGCAGGGGGGCAGGGAGAACACCTCAATCTAAGTCTCTTATCATCTATGAAAATTATCTCAAAATGGATCACAGACTTAAATGTGAAGTATATATGTATGCACATATATGCTGAAATATTTGTGATGTAGGGCGAGGCAAAGAGTTCTCAAATTTGACACCAAAATCATGGTCCATAAAAGGAAACATTGACAAATTGGACAACATCACAATTTTAAACTGTTGCTCTGTGAGGGGACCTGTTAAGAAGATGAAAGTACAAGCTAGAAACAGAGAAAATGTTTGCAAACCACAAACTACAAAGGACTAGTATCTAGAACACATCAAGAACTCTCAAAACTCAACAATAAAACAACAATCCAATTGGAAAGTGGGCCACAGACATGAACAGCTATTTCACCCAAGAGGATATACAAATGGCAAATTAGTACATGAAAAAGTGTTTACTATCATTATCCATTAGGGAAATTAAAACTAAAACCATAATGAGATATCAGTAAACACACACTAGAATGGCTAAAATAAAAAATAGTGACAATACCAAATTCCAGTGAGGATGCAGAGAAAATGGATACATTGCTGATGGGAATGTAAAGTGGAACAGCCACTCGGAAAAGCAGTTGGGCAGTTTCTTTAAAAATTAAGTGCGTAACTGCCATTCAACCCAGTGATTGTGTTTATCCCAGAAAACAAAAGAAAAGTTAGGGAGGCACTGGGGTGGAAGGGAGGCAGGTGTGGCTATAGAGGGCAATGGGGGCGTCTTCTGTGTCTTGACTATATCACAGCCACTATCCTGGCTGTGATGTTGCATTGTGATTTTGCTGGATGGTACCAGTGAGGGAAACTGAGTACAGGGCACACTGGATCTGTCTGTATTATTTCTTATAACGACATGTGAAGTGAGCTTTGGTGGGAGGACATCACTGAGAGTTGAGTTTGGGAGACCTTTTCTATACCTTTGAGTGGGATGTCAGGCTGACTCTGGATGTGATTCTGGAGTTCTGGGGAGCGGTTTATTGGAAAGTCAGGAACAGATAGGTGGTAATAAAGCTAAGAAGAGAGTGTGAACAGAAAGAAGGTCAAGAATTGTGTGTCCAGCATTTAGAGGACTAGGAAAAGGGGAGGAAACTGCTGAAAATCATCCAAAAAGGGAAGAAGGAAACTATGGAACCTCAGAAGCTAAGGGTGGGCTTCAAGTAGGAGGGTGGCCAACCATGGTGAAGTCTTCAGATGGGCAGGGTTGCCAAACTGGGGTGATTTTTAGAGCAAAACAAGTTAAAGATAATTAAAATTATGCATTTTCTAGAACATTGTTTATGGCCAACAAATTAGTTTATCATACTGATGGACCTTATCACTATGGCCATGTTGCTGATATTTTTCTGAAGAATGCTTTTTTTCTTCCGTATGGTCTTATTATGCTTCATTTTATTATAACATCACTTGTAGTCTTACTCCAAGTTGCATTCTGTGGTTATAAATTTAAATTTGTTGACATTTTCAATGAACTCTTCATTGAGACTATATTTTAATTGAGAAATCCTCTTCCTACAGGTACCAAGGAACCAGGTAAGCTTAGGGGAAAAAACTAGTAAATGGAGGATATTCTCTCAATAATTCTCCTCCTCCTCCTCCCCTCCTCCTCCTCCTTCTTTGTATGGAAATGTATAACTATTTCAGCTCAAATATCTCCATAGGTTCAGCCAATTTGACTCCATTCAGGGTACCGTTCTTCAACAGATATTTTTATACACAAAAATTTGTCCCCCTCAAAATGTGTTTATTATACTCTTGCATGTTTTATCAAATTTAGATGCTGCAAATTGCAGACCCTCCTTCCATTCCACTTCAGACTATAAATTTTATCTAATTAAAACGAGGAATCTCATCAAAAAGTTCTCCCCCCATGTTGAGATGTTCCAAACACAATTACGGAAGTTGAAAATTAGACCTCGAACGCCACTGGAGTTCTCAGCATTTAATTCCTGCAGCTCCTCCCTTCCTTTTGTAGGGATGAATTTCAGCCTTTTCCTATTGGCAAGGACAGTTTCTAATAATTACAATTCACTAAAGCTTCAAAGCTCATGATTCTTGGCACTCATTTAATGGATACTTTGAAGATTTCCAACAGACTTTGAACGCAATGCAACAAAAATTTAGAGGACTCCTTTACAAAAGTTCAGTCCCCCACTAGGGCATTAGGTGGGTGTACAAAGGAGGTCTTCAAGGTTTCCGTTGCTGGAGGGTCTGATTAATGCTTGCAGCAAAGACCATGAAGACATCCCAGGAGCCTGAAGCCTGTTTCTGCATTGAACACTAACTCTGCCTCAAAAATGCTTGTAGCCCAATTTCTCTAACCATACCTATAAAAGTATTTCTAACCATTGACACCTATAGCTTCTACTTTGATTGACAAAATACCACAGGTTATTTGGATGCAAGTATGAATAATGTGTTCACTGCAACCAATCCCAAGTAATCTGTGCTCCACTGTTTCTTTAATTTAGTGAAAATATTGCTTTTTATCAGGACACCGTTGGTAAATTGTCTCCATTATTAAACTCTCTTCATTTACCTGGGACCCCTTTGTTTTCTGCTTGGACCCAAGCTGATACCAATCCCTTGGAAAAATGATTTGGCATGAATTAGGAAAGGCGAAAATGGGCACAGCTGAGATCCTCCCCTAAATCTCATGCACCAGTGCCCTGGTCAGCCAGTGTAAGGTTGTTCACAGAGGCTATGTTTCTAATAGCAAAAACCTGGAAGTAACACCAATACTCATCACTGTAGGCCAGAAAAACAAAGTAGAATAATACATAGCAGTAATTCTCAAATCTTAGCGTACATCAGAATCATCTGGAAGAGCTGGCCCCACACCCAGAGTTTCTCATTCATTCAATACGTCTAGGGCAGACCCAAGAATTTACCTTTCTGACAAGGTCTCAGGTAACCCTGATGGTCTAGGGGATCAACTTTGAGAACTGTTACTGCAGAGCAGTGAAAATCAATGAGCTACTCCCACAAGGATGAGTTTTCCAAACAATAATGAATGAAAGAAGACACAAAACATAATCTCTTAATGTAAAATTCAAAACCAGGGAAAACTAAACTTTATCTCTTAAGGAGGTACACAGGAGGTAAATGTGCTAAGAAAAACAAGACAATTATTACTACAATTAATAATGATCACCTAGGGGCAGGAGAAGGTTCGTCATAAGGAAGAGACACATACACAGTGTGGGGACAGAGCCAGGAGTGCAGTTTCCAGGCTCTCGCCCTCACGTGGAAAGGTGCTGGCTCAGGTAGTAAATGGCCATCAACTGTGATTGCATGGCCATCAGCTGTGGCTAGTTGGCCGTCAGCTGTAACCAGTGAGCCATTGGCCACTAATATAACTGTTGTGGCTACGCTGGCAGAAAAATGGGGGCTAGCAAGAAGATGGTGGCTGAGCTAGCAAGCACAGATTGCAGCTAGCAAGCGCGGAGTGTGGTAGAGTGTAGATTGCGGATTCTGTGGCTCCTGCTGCCTGTGTCTCCAACCCAGCCGCCAAGGAGACTGTAGTAAGATGACTCCCCTATCTATGGCTCTGTGGGTGTTCCTTTTTGGCCTAGCCACATCCTGTGTTCTTATGTGGGGAGCGGGACCAGAGACTCCGCAGGCTGCCCTGCATGACAATAGTCTTCTAGACCACGGGCAACTGAGTGGTTCTTGACCTGGGTAGTAATTATACAAATATGTCCCTTAGCAATTATTTAATGAAGTACACACTTGTGTTTTGTGTACTTGTCTCCATGTACATTATATTTCACAACATAAAATTTTTAAAAAGACGGAGAGACCTAAGATGGTAGAGTAGATAAACACTGTGCCTGCATCTTTCCATGAGTACATTAAAATGACATGAACACTATAAAATTATAGAACAATCAACCCGGAGAACCATCTGAAGTCTAGTTGAACAGAAGTTTTATAAATAAGGATATAAAGAAGAAGCCACATCGAGACTGGTAGGAGGGCAGAGATGCGGAACGGGCCCCAAACCTCCGTGTGGTGGTTGAGAATCAGGTGGGATATCTCGGCCACAGAGGTTGTCCCCGGAGGATCGAGGGACCCCAGCCCCCCACACTATGTTCCCATCCCAGAGCACCAGCTACAGAAAGAGGAGCCACCACATCTGGCTGTGAAAAACAGTGGGGATTCCAACCAATCGGGTAGGACAGAAGGCTGTGGAAACCCAGACATCCTCTTAAATGGCCCGAAGACAGACTTACTCACTTGCAGGCATTCACCTTGGGCTCCAGCAGAGGGAAGATGACTTAGGGGGCCTTGGAGACTTATGGGGGGCAGACCGAGGAGTGTGGCTCCTGGGGGAGGACTCGAGGACAGTCGGCAGTTTCCCTGTGTGAGGTCCTTCTCCTGTGCAGCCAGCAGGTAGGTGCCATCTTTCTTATATAGAGCCCACCCTACCATGGCCAAAGCTGAATCTGATTGGCCTAGTGAGCTCCGCTGCTCCACCCTGCTGACTCACTGGGACCCCACCCCACCCAACTCCCTCAACGCCAGAGGTACTTTCTCTGCATGCAGCCAGCCCCACCCACGTTGCACTCTCTCTTGAAAAACTATCAGAGTCCACAGGACCCAAGCAGGCGGCAACTGACCTCCGGGTGCTCTGAGATTTTGCTGAGTAGCTCCAGGCTCAGCACTGGCACCAAACCACAATTTATATTAACCTGGTGACCACAACTCTTCCTACTCTACTGACTCCCTGAGACCCTGCCTCATCCACCTTGCATACCGCACAAGGCTCTATCAGCGGCTGAACCTTAAGGGAGCTGGCAGGTGGCAGCAGGCCTCAGGGTGTCCTGGCTTTTTGCAGAGCTACCCCAGGCCCAGTACTGGTAGCAGATGTCCTCAGTTCATAGCATGGCCTCTCCCACGTGCCTCCAGGTTTAGAACACAGGCAGTGAACAACCACAGATCGCTTTATAGCTCCTACCGGGTAGTCCACAAACAGTCACAGGCAGTGAGTGACTTGGCCTGAATGGAAATCCTTCCCAAGAGGCCTCAGAACCAACGTACTTGGAGGTTGGCTTCAGACCACAGCAGAGCACCACCCAGTTAGTCCCACAAGCAGCACACAAAAAGGGTGGTCTCAACAGGCAGCGGAGCCCACTGGGGCAAATCCCACACTGTGGGGTAAGCCTCCCACACAGCAGCCTGTGGACATGGCCAAACCCCACAACCATTCAGCATGAGGGTCAATCTCATGCACTGATGTGTCACTAGCAATCAAGGCTTAACTATAACAGGAGGGCACACACAACCCACACAAGGGACATCCCTGGAGCATCTGGAGCAGGTGACCAAAGGGGTTGTGCTGGAACCCCACAGGGTACCTACTACATAAGGCCACTCAGCCAAAACTGGGAGACATAGTTCTGGAAAATTGTCAGCAAACATCTCAAATATCACTCAGCCACATACACTCATTACTCCTCTTCTGGAACACAGAGGCTGTTAATCCTTCTCAATCTATGATCTCTATTATCTGCCTCTCAATGTCTCTTCCATGTTTCCCATCACTTTGTTCCACTGCACTATGTTCTAGGTATATTTTCCAGTTTATTAAATTTTTTCAATTTTCTCTGCTGTGTTGGACGATGTGGCTTATGTATTTGTATACATATGTAAAAATTAATTGCATCTGGATTAAAGACCTAAGAGTGAGTAGAAGAATTCTAAAACTTTTAGAAGGAAATATAGAATATCATTTTGGCCATAGGGTTAGGAGGGATCCCTTAAATAAGACACCAAAACCCAAACTACAAGGAAGAAACTGAGAAATTCAGTTCATCGAAATGTAGCACTTCTGTGTACACATGTACACACACACACACACAGACACATAAATGACATGAAATAAAGGCGAGCTGAAGTAAAGACGAGAGAAGATAATTGCAAAGTTATAACAAGTGAAGACTAATATCCAGAAGGTATAGAGACTGCCCGCCAATCAATAAGAAAGAGAATCATCTAATAGAAAAATGAAGAAAGACTCTGAAGAGAGTGTCTAGAAGAGGAAACCCAAAAGGCCAGCAAATAGATTTGGAAAAAATAAGTCCAAATTCCCTAGCAATCCAGAAATGCAAGTTACACCCACAATGGACTGCTATAATCTCTGCAATCTCCATCTGTGTATCTGTGGGCCTCTATGCAATGCTTTGGCTTCCATCTACGTTTTCCATGAACATAGGTTAAAGAATCAAGTTCTCGTACAACTGTTCTTTACTAAATATAGCAGTCTTTCCTCCCACCTCCATCCCCACATTTCCCCAAATTATGTGCTCCTGCCTGATTTTCTTTTTTCCATTTACCTTTAAATTTATAAAAAGCATCCTCGTGTTGTTATTGATTGCTTCGATTTAGGCATTAACTATCAACTTCCCGTTATGGCAGATGATGATTTAGCCTCCTGTCAGGGATGCAAACACCACACGATCACTCCACACACACACACACACACACACACACACACACACACACACACACACACACACAGAGGCTTCATTTCCTCCCCCAAGATGTTTATATTATAATTGTGGTTAGATCAATGTGATTATGTCCATCTTCCTTCCTGCTTCCCAAATCTTATTTCCATTGCCTCTTCTCCTGTTCTCTTTGTCCTTATGGATAAATGTCTTTTTTTTAAATCACGGTTTAATGTCATGCTAGTGGGTTTGAAGAGGGAGGGTAAAAAATAGCGTGTGTTTCACAGACTACCTTCAGCATCCTAATTTCCATCGCAATGCCTTCATCTATTTTTATCTTTTATAAGCACAATGTTTACATAATTCTAAAACACATAACTTTCAAAGTGTATATGTTTCTGAAATGAGAGCATTGATCTTACAATTGGTGACAAAGATCTGGCCAGTCCCCAGGCTTACGATGGGGCATAGGATGACCAATCTGACTACTTTCCCTAGAACTGAGGGGGGTCCTGGGATGTGGGACTTCCCATTTCAAAATCCGGATGAGCCGGCCATCCTGCTCCATGGTGACCAAGTGGCAGAGGCCAGAGCAGTGACTTCGGCCCTGCTTAGGTGTCAGCCCTTCCTTGTCACTTCAGTTCATCTGTGGACACTGGCAGCACCACAAGCATTTAAATTTGAACCTAAATGTGCACATCTGTTGTCACTTTAATTTTTTTTAATAAGTGAAAATAAAAATTGTCTGTTTCTCCTCTCAACACTCTAGAGGAAAACTGTTTCTTTTTACTCCTCTCACAACTCTGGCCACCGATTGTGTGGGGTTTTTTCCCTACACTAAGCCATTCTCCAATTCCTGGCAGATGCTGTCAGGGTATCCTACAATTTAATTAAATTCTGACCCCATCTACCTGGAGATAGCATCAGACTCCACAGGTTAAGGGCTCAGTCCCACAAGACTGCCTCCACTTCAGATACCAGTCACAAGTCCCAGGTTGTCACCTGTGCTTCTGACAGCTCATTAACATACACTCCTTCCTCAGATTCAATAATTTGCTAGAACAGCTCAGAACACAGGACAGCTAAAATTTACTTACTAGTTTACTGTATATTGTAAAGGCTACAACTCAGAAAAGCCAGATGGCAGAGATGCATAGGGCAAGGTTTGGGGAAGAGGCCAGGAGCTTCCATGCCCTCCCCCATGCACCATTCTCCCAGGCCCTCCAGCAACCTGGGACCTTTCCAAACCCCATACTTTAGTAGGGATTTTTATGAAGGCTTATTACACAGACATGATTGGTTCATCATTAGCCATTGGTGGTCAACTCAACCTGCAGCCTCTCTCCCCTCCCTGGAAGTCAGAGGTGGTGGAGGGGGGCTAAGGGTTCCAAAACTTCTAATCACTTGGTTGGTTCCCTGGCTACCAGTCCTCATCCTCAGGGACTTTTCAAAAATCACTTCATTAACACGCACTCAAGTATGGTTGAAAGAAGCTTCTTATGAATAGCAAAAATCACTTCTTCCACTTTTACTGCTCTTATCACTTAGGAAACTTCAAGCATTTTAGGAGCTCTGTGTCAGGAACTTGTATGAAGACTAAATCTATATTTTTCTTATTACAAATCATTATATCACAATAGGATAAGATGATGAAGCATTCAACCCAAAAGTTCTCTCCTACTTGGTTTCCTCATGTTGCCTGGAAAAATCAGGAATCATCCTTACAGAAATAAAAACTAATGGAGAGCTTTCCACATGGTCAAGGTGTTCAAACACAAGTCAACACCTACACTTTGGTGAGTTTCTTTTGTGTCTTTTGAGACTTATATTTGAAACCGTGTCAGTACCTGTATCAGTCAGTGATCGCCATAACCATGCTGCGTAACAAACTACTCCAAAGCTCAATGGGTTAAAACACCAACCATTAATTTTCTCTCTCGTGCCTGTGACTGACTGAAGGTCAGTTGACAAGGACTGGACTGGGCTGAACTCCAAGCTGCAGGTTGAATCCAGGTGTGTTCCACCTGTGTTCATTCAGGGATGGAGGCTAAAGAGGCAGCCGCTACCCAGGGGGAAGCTTTTCTCATGGGATGGCAGAAGCCCAAACGGTAACCCAACTCACAAGCACCTTCAAGGCTTTGCTGCAGCACAGCCACTAGCATCCATTTGGCCAAAAACAAGTCACATGGCTAAGCCCAAGGTCAAGGAGCAGAAAAGTAGGATTCCCCACCATGGAGCCAAAGCAGGTCACGTGAGCTAGCATCAATGAGGTGAAGTATGCTCACCCATGGAGGTGGGGGGTGGGGAGTGAAGATTCTAGAACAATCATCTGATGTATCTCAGCCACTTCATACTCACAGCCTGTGTCTCTTAATTGGCAGCCCATGGACCTACAGAAGAGCTTCAATTTCAGTTGCCCGCAACAATGATTGCCTGTCTTTAAGGTACTTCCTTCATGACCCCCCCAAAATGAATCTTGCAATTATTTCTTCAATTATGTTTTATGTCAGACCATCCCAAACATAGTCTCCAAACCCTCTGAGTTTATTCCTGAGCTATAAAAACAGACAAAAAGACTGCAAGTTAATTGTGAGCAATTCTCATTCTTGTCACACACCTGCCACTGCATTAAAGACAGGCGACGTTGCCAAATCTCTCATAATAGATTCTAGAAGTTCCAAGGCTTGGAGAGGTTCTCGTAACCAATTTATCTATTTAAAGGAATATCACTCAGAAGCCAACATCCTCCTGTCCAAAACATCTGGCTGCCTTTCAGAAGAAGCTTGAACTTCAGGTGATAAGTAATTCAACTAAGGAGGAAAAATGAAACTCGTGCTCCCAGGATTCCTCAGGGCAGTTTGGTTCATACCCCAGTTCTGAAAGTTTGGAAGAGGTCAGATCACAAACACCGATGGAAAGCAGCAGTGTGGTGTTACCTGCAACAGCCAAGTGTGATTCAGAAGAAATTTTCAACCCAAATTTCAATGGTAGTGACCAGAAAAATATGAGAAATTGTGATGGCCTTGTGTGAATGGGAGTACGCACTTGTCAGTGAATTTTTTTTTAATCTTTCATTTATAGTAGTTGTCTGACGGTGGAATACTTATATAGTGGCCACCATAATGAGAGGGTTTCTTGAGACTAAAAAACAATGCAGGCAACTCCGTAGACTCTAAGAGGATTTATTATAAGTCACTCACAAGGAAGTGGGGTCAGGGTGGACAGCGACCCTGACAGTCTGCACAGCTAACCTCTGCTGCTGGACTGTGTTATATTGCACCTTTTTATAGCAAAGCATAGGTACTAATGATTGACAAGACACAGGGACAAAGATTGCAGTACGTGCAGGGAGCCATGCCTCCTGCTCGTCTTGTGACAGAATTGACGCTAACAGCAATTTGGTATTTATCTCTGTTGTCACACCACTCTGGCCATTACTGACAAGAACCTTTACAGCTACAGTGTGTGAGTTTAAGAAACGCAGGTAATCATTAACCACAAGGCTTTTCTGGGGTGCTGTCTGAGAACAGTGAGGTGGATCAAAGTTCACAGCACGAAAAACTTGAATAGAGAAGTCAAGGGACGCAAAGATGGAGTTAGTTTTATCCACATCTGCAGCTATACAGTAGTGTTTGTTCGTTTCCTGCAAAACTGCTATCTAATCAATGGAACACCTTAGGCTTGGGGCCATCGTTGGGAGGGGGAAATAGAATTTGTATGTTGCCTCAAAACTTTTGGGGAAGAAGGCTGAGGGTGGTGGGAGGATGGGTAAACAGTAACACAACTTATACACTATAAAGCCCTAGGGTAACCATATGAGGGTGGGTGTAATCTGCAAATTGTGGTGCTGAGGTGACACAGGTAGGGACTTAACCAGGAAAGGTTGAGGAGGATTCGCAAGAGAACAGCCCTGGGGTTAGGTCATATCCCAGGGACTCTTTCACTCCCTGCCTCAGGAGACAGGACAGCCCCACTCTCCTGACGACTTCCCTCCTCTGGGAGGAGGGTGATGGCAGGACACCTTCCCAGCTAGGGTCCTCAGTACATGGACACAAGCCTGGCAAGCCACACTGGTCCACACGGAGATGTGACTGTCAATGCGACAGAGCAACGTTCTGCTCTCACAGAGTCTAAATTCTAGTGGAAGTAGGGCAGACAACACCCCAAGAAGTGAGTATATGGCCAAGATAATCCTGGACAGTCCTAGGGGCCATGAGCTGCTATCTGGATGCCCTGGAGGCTCATTTAGGTTGGGCAGCCAGGGAGGCCTCTCTGAGGAGGTGCTGTGCCAACCAGGAGGAGAATGCAAGAAGGGGTCGGTGCTGTGAAGACGGTGAGAACATCCTCAGGCAGCTTAGGCAGGGCTCTGCCAGCCAGGTGAGAAGGTCGGGTTTTATCAGAAGGGAAATGGGAAGCCTTGGGCTTTTCACCTGAGCGAGTAACAGTGGGAACTCTGGGCACCGGAAGATGCGGTGACAGTGGGAACTCTGCGCACAGCTGCGTTTCCCAGCCTCAGGTGGACCCACCCCTCGGTTGGTTCCACATCATGGCCCACCTCTCGGTTTTCTACCTAATGAACTACTTAGCGTTTACCTTTAAATCAAAATTCACTTAAAATAAAAACCTTAAGTGCATAAGTGAGCCTTAGGGCGCGTGGTTTTGGTTATATTTGTTCCTGTTCAGTACACATGAGAAGAAGCAGACAGCTGGCTTCGTTTAGATGCTGCGTGAGGCCAAGACCAAGCCCTGGCTGAGCGATGTGGCCGGTAGAGGCACGTTCAGGGTCAGACAGTGGGTTACTGACAGGCCGTCAGGGCAAGAGGAGCCAGAGGTGCCAGCCCCAGGGCCCTGTCCCACTCGGCCACGAGGACAGTGCTGAGACAAGGGGCTGTTTCTGCATCAAGGGGACAGGACCGAAAGCTCCAACCTCACCAGACCCCAGGAAACTGGCGAACTGTGGGAGCTGCGTTAGGACACATGCCCCAGTGACCCCTCGAGAGGTGACGGAGGGGCTATCTGTGCACCAACCCCACCAGTCACTGGGTGGCTTCTGATCGAGGCAGGAATGACCAGATGAAGGGTTTTGGTCTTTATACTAACGGTGTGTGACCTTGACCAAGCCACTGACCTCCCTGGACCTCCAACATGGAGCTAACAGGAGTACCTTCTGCTGCAAGAAACCATTCTTCCCGTGGCCACCCCCTCACCCCACCTCAGGCAGCCTCAGGCAGCCTCAGCCAGGCCTCCAGCACCCCCTGTCTCCCCACTTCTGAACCTTGGGGCTCTTGCTGAGGCTGGGGGCACTCATTTAGCCTTCCCATGGGGGAACCTACAAATGTAGGGGAGTCACACCTCTCAGGACAGTCCTCTGCCAACAGGCACAGGGGTCAGAGGAGAGCACCCCCTGTCATCCAGGCAGACAGTTTCCAGGTGCCTTCCCTCGGTGGGTGAGGCTGAGCTCCACAGCCCACAGCAGCCCTCCTTGCCTGCCTGGCTTTCCCTGCATCCTTTCTCCTGCTTCCTGGGCTCCAACTTGCAATACACCTTTGCTCTCAAGGCAGCCCCACGGAGCCAGCTTCCTCCTGGGCTTGCCTGGGATTCGAGGTAACAGGACAGTCCAGCTCCAAGCAACAGTGTGAGTCAGCGAGTGGAGCTGAGCTTTACGGAGGAGGGACAGGTTCACAGACAGGTGAAGGGAAACAGCATTGCAGGAGTCCAGCCACCTTCTGAGAAGATGCTGTTTGAATGGTCCAGCCCAGGGATGGGGCTCAGATGAGGGCAGCAGTGGGGATACAGGGAGATGGTCAAACTCTGGATGCTGTAAAGAGGGACATTCTCCAAGATTTGGTGACGAATTAGGAGAAGAAGACGAGAGGGAAATGTGAAGTCTGACTTCCAGACTGAACAGCTGAGTGGGTATTGGTGCCAGTTGTGGAGGTGACCAGATTGGCAGGCCAATGCCTTCCTTGGTCTGGGGCCTGGTGGTGACCCCCAGGGGAAGGTCCCTACGGAAGGAGAGAAGGGTCACAGAGCCCCGAGCCCTTACAACTTCGGGCGTTTTCTCTAGAGCATCATCCCACGTTTTAAAAGCAATTAAAGTGAAGGCAATACTTTAAAAATTAATAGCAATAACGATCATTTTCTGTAAGTCTGAGAAATGAAATCACTCTAAATTTCTGTGGAGGTGGCTGTAGCCTTCTCAAGAATGGAGAGGTTGAGCTGTAAATTAGTTTTCTCTCCTAATTCATTATGTCTACTGAATCAGATAATCCCACCTCACAAACACACACGGTGGCTCTTTCTAATAATTATGGAAGCTCAAGTCAAAGAAGGCGGTCCTTATGGAGAGATTCCATATACATATATATACATATCTATGTTAATAACCCAATATAATAATTACAATGTGTATTAATAACCTAATACAAAGCTCCACCACTTTGCCACTTGGCCAGACACCCAAACGCCGGGAAACAGAGCGTTGCGGGGTGGGAGCTAACAGATAACCCACTGTGTCCTGCGCTCAGTTCTGGAAGCACTTCACGCAGCTTGTAGACGTGGTCTCTTCCGTGTGCCCCATCCTCCATTCCTTTTCCCAACAGTTCTCAGTATGGTTGGTGTTCTGAAGGCATCTGTGACCTTTTTGTCCTCAAGGGACAGATCCTGGGACGACATGACACTCAATAGATACTAAATAGATCCTCAAGATACTTGAGTGACCCACGTGAAATCCTCGGAATGACCTTCACTCCCTTTATCCGTGTCAGGGAAAGTCTTAGCACTTCTCTTGCACGTGAGAGTTTGGTGTCTGCTGCCGGTTAACTCACAGGGAGGATTGAAAGGTACTTGAGCAGCTGTGCTTGGTCACGTTACACATTAGGGACTTTTCTGTCAACGGCCAGGCAAGATGGGGCACGGTTGGATGGTTCATGCTGCTGAGGTAAAAGGGTGGCATGTCGGCGCCCTCTTATTCCCATAGCAGTGTCCTTTCTTGTCTGTTCCGAGTCGGTGCCATGTCAGGACTGATTCTAATGCACCTTTTCCAGGCCACATCATGGCTGCCACAAAACAGTAATTTCACTTCGTGAAAAACCTCATTTCCTGAACTGTGGGCTTTCAGTCGGGAAGGAAGAAAAAGCCACATGTCGCTCACGTTGGGGCAGAGGCTGTCTGACACAGCAATTGGCTGGGCGTGTACCTCTCCACTGCCAACTGGCTGTGTCGCCTTGGGTCAGCCAGCTCACCGCCATGGGCTTTGGGCTTGCCAACCGTAAAATGTGGACAACAAAAGTATATCTTGTTAAATAAATCAATAATGGTGATTAAAAATAAATAACTGAAAAGAAAGGTTTGCCTAAGTCTTGCAAAGCTCTTAGAGGGTTTCCTGGCCCGAGTTTACTCAGGGCCTGCCTGCCCTGGTTACTGGCACTTTCCATGTCACCACTGTCACTTGCACCAGTCCTGCTGGATTACGCTCTTCAAAGCAGAGGTTTTCCTGGGGGAAGAGAAGTACGTGCTGGCGGGGCTTGTCCAGGAAGTGCTCGTACACATGGCGGGTCCTGGCCATCTGTCACTGTCCCAAAGAGTCATCGGACAGAGGATCGGGCCAGTGGTTCTAGTTTTCTCCTTGCATGTGATATTTGGCACGAACTTTGTGGTTAGCTAAGAAGCTGTAATTTTGCTTCTTGTGTTGTTGCTACAGGGAGGGTGGCTTTGAAGGAAGTCATTTTTGCCTCATTTCAGGCTTTATTAGTAAAATTACTCACTTTTGCCCTGGCAGCTCTTGTTCTGTGCTTGTTCTGAAAAGCTCGTTGCTTCGCCACAGGGATCCCCATGTAAGTTTTAAAAAGTGGAATCTTCCTCAGCTTCAGGCTGCTGTTTGACAAAGTTTCATAACGGATAATGTCCCAAGGCCGGGGGGCAAGGGTTCACTGGTACAATTAAGTCAATTTTTCAGATATTTGAACTTAGTGTATTTTCATTTGTGCTTTTGTTTGTTTGTGTGTGTTTTTTTGTTTGTTTGTTTTTTGGCTGATTGGGAAAAATCGTCGTATGGGCAGATTCACTTCCCAGGACCCACACGGCCACTTCCTGCTGTTGATTCACGGCTGTGAACTCATTTTGTGTCCACATCATTCTACTGTCTTAACTACACTTGCATGTTGTAATGAACCACTCTGGGCCACTGATGCATCTCTGTGAATTAAGAATATAACACAGCAAATTGTAACTATAATAAAAATGCAAATTAACTCAAGGAAATAAGTAGAAGGAAATGGTGTGAGAATACAGTACAGAGACAAGCTGCCTGGCTCGCTGAACCCCCGGTGCTACAGGCGGGGCAGTGCGGCGGCCTGGTGACCTTTATCTCATCCATGGATAGAGGAGCCCCAGGCCCATGAGCAATGTTGGCATGTAGGTGAATAAATGAGGAAGGCCACCCTGTGTCTGGCCGTCATAGCTGTCCTGGCATTGCCATCTGAGGATGGTGTCACCACTGTGTCAACTCTTCTATGGACCTTTCCGTTGACCCCCGAGGGCCTGGGGACTCCGTTGATTTAGAGGGTGGATACAGAAAAGCAGACTGTGAGGAATGGCCCCAGGGACTGCTGCTTCATTGTCACAGATGCTCTGCAGTGTGAGAGCTAAGGACGCCTTTTGGAGGACGCAGCTAGTGTGCCAGGCTGCTGGGTGCTTGATGTTGTCTCACCCGCTCTGTGAACCCTCTGAAGCAAGGACTGTCATTACCCCCATTTTACTGATGCGAGAATGGAGGTACAGGAAGGAGAAATGACTCACTCAGCCACACAAGCCAATCCGTGGCATAGCCACCACTTGAAGGCCGGCCCCAGCGCCCCTGGGCGGCCCTGCCGCACTGAGCTCCAGCAGGGACATGATTTCATTTCCAGGGACGGCAACTTCTTGACTCTCTTGTTTCTGAAGAGCTGAGCCAAGCAGACTCTTCCTTTGAGCTGGAATTTCCATAGCAGAGCCAGTAGCCAGATGGGACTCTTTCTACATCTCGTGGGCAAAAGCCGGCTGCTTGCACATCGAAGCGCCTCCCTTTCTGAGTCCACGAGCAGGTACCGTGTTTCGCTGAAAATAAGACCTCGCTGGACCATCAGCTCTAATGCGTCTTTTGGAGCAAAAATTAATATAAGACCTGGTATTATATCATATTATATTATATTACGTTACATTACATTATATAAGACCCGATCTTATACTAAGATAAGACCAGGTCTTATATTAATTTTTGCTCCAAAAGACTCATTAGAGCAGATGGTCTGGCTAGGTCTTATTTTCAGCGAAACACGGTAGGTGAGGTGAGGACAGAGGGAGACAGGAGGCCTAGCGTGTGTGTGGAGCCGGCACACAGCAGGTGTTCGAAATGACAGGCTTACAGCGCTAAGAGCCATCATAAACACTTTCATCTCAATAATTTTTTTAAACTACTTTATTCGCTGGGCACACATCCATAATTTTACAGAAATGCACAAATGTGCTCTTAGCATGGATTCCAACAGTATATATAGCAGTGAAACTGGAGACTAAAATGCCCAAGTGAAATGCTAAGGCAGGAAATGAGAGACTATTAGAAATTAGTAGCCGAGCACAGGATTCAGTGACATTCATTCCTTCCTTCCTTCCGTCATTCATTCATTCACTGTGTCTTGGCTGATACAGGAGTGTATTAACTAAGGCCTTTTCTTCCTTGGAACTTATATTCCAATCAGGAGGGCAGATAATAAACACATAAAGTAGATAGGACGATTGAATAAAGCAAGTGTCCTGACGGCAATAGAGGGAGAGGTGCTAAAAAGTGCTGAGACTGAAGTGGGGGCACTTTAGACGGAATAGTCAAGTTTTTCTTGACCTTTGAGATCTGAATAAGGAGAAGCCTCCACCACATAAATTTCTGGGGGACAATGTTTCATGTAGCAGGAGCAGCAATTGCGAAGGCCGTGACGGCCCGGGTTTAAATCCCAACGGCCATCCCACCCACCTGCCATACCTGATGGCCACCTGACCACAGGCAAAGAGCGTCATCCCCACGCTGCAAGCCCTCTTCTGTGAAATGAGAATAAGATCCACCTCATATGTCTTCTGCGAGGGCTGGGAAGGTCAGTTAGGTGAAGGGCTCATCACAGTCCTTGGGGCAAAAACAGGATTCCAGCTATGACTCACGCAGGGCAGGGTGGCAGGTTGGGGTGAAATTCTGTCTGTTTTATTAAGTTATCTTAATACAGCTTGCATGTTTGAGTGGCATGTTTGAGTGGCATGTTTGAGTGAATCACTCTTTTCTGCAGCAAGTATTACCCCAAGGAATCACTGCCCCTTCCTCCCCACCACACACACACACACACACACACACACACACACACCCCTAAATTGGAGTTCCAGTTCTGCCACTGACACATTGCACAAATGTGGACAAGGTGACTCTCCTTCTGATCTGTTGCCTTATCTATAAAATGGGAGGTTCCAACTAGACCCCCCTAAAGCAAACTTCTTAACAGTCCAGCCCAATAACATTATTCAGTTTCCACTGAGCACACGGGTCCCCTGACACCTCCATGTCTGTGCCATGATTGTCACCCGTTAGAAAGACTTACTTCACCTGGCAAATGTCTCATGTCCGTTTTAGTTTGTTATTGAGGTATAATTTACTCCTAGTAAACGGCACAGCTCTTTATAATGGACTTTAACAAATAAATATACCTGATTAAGCAAAACCCAGTTACGATACCGAATATTTTTATGCCCTCAGAATCTTCCCTTGTGGTTCTTGTCGGTCACCGCCTGGCCGGCCCCTGAGGTCACCACTGACCTCTCTGCCCAGAGGTTGGTTTTGCTGCCCTAGGCCTTCAGATGCACAAATTCTTATGCATGGTCTGTGCCCACATTCTCTTGCTCAGTAAGCATTTGGAGACTCATGCTGCTTATATCCATCGCTCCTTCCCTGTTGTGGCTGGTAGGGCATTAGGACAAGTCCACAATTTGTTTGGCCATTCACCTGCCTCAGTTGTTTTTTTGTTATGTGCTGGACATTGTGTTTGCTGTAATAACAGTCTGGATTATTTCGTTTTCCTTGAAAAGCTGTGGGGGTCTTTCTGGAGGACATTTAGTTGACTGGAGTTTCTCCTGAATTCCTTCAAGTCCTGAGTTCAGGCTTTGTCGGGAAAGGGCAAGTGTAGTCCTTACCCAGGGCTGAGGTGGTGCCTTTTTGGAGTCTCAGCTGAATGCCCTGGGTATAGGGCCAGGTCGCAACTTCTGCCTGGTGGGAATGCTGTCTGCCAGCGCTGTGGCCCTCCGGAGTCCCCAACCAGCGCCCAGCACCCTGACATTTATTCTCTGCGAGACTATGTGGAATCTTGCCCTGCGTAGTCTCCTGAGCATTCACCCAAAGATCCAAGATTTCAGGGCTCCTTTTGTAAACACTCTAACGCTCTTCAGTGGCAGAGCTGAGACTCCAACCAGATCTGATCAATTCTAAAGACAAGGCACGTTCTACAAACCAACAGTTCAAGGAAACATCTGCCAAACTGTTTGCTGAATCATTTTCTAAATTGCTTCACTCTCAGAAAACTAAAAGCTTCTGGTGCAAAAACAGACGGCTGTGATCTAAAACACAGTAGTCAGACCCTGTCCACCCTGGTAGCGGGCCATTCCTGGGATATTCTGTGCCGTTGTTACCCCCCTGCATGATGTTGCCATCAGGCACCCGCCCCCTCCTGGGAGACATAGGACCCTAACTCACAGCAGGGTGGCAGGGTGTCCTCTCTCAGCTCAGTCTTTGCTGCTGAAAGCATTGCTGCTGGAGTCAGACAAACCCAGGCCCCAGCCTGGCCCCGCCTCCTTCTAGCAGAATGACCTTGGGAGCCTCTCTGAGGGATGTTGACGTGGCCCCCACCGCAGGGGGCCGCTGTGATCATGGTTGATAATCCATGTCCAGCACCAGAAGCTTCTCAATAATGGAAGCTTAGTCATCACACAAATCCTCCAGCTCCAAGAGTTGGCTGCTGAGGGCTCCCAGCTGCATCCCTCCCCAGGAATTGACTTGATGAAGGTCGCCGCCATGCCCATGGTCATCCCTTCCCCAGGAGAAGCCTGCTTCCAAAGACCGGTCAGTGCGTAGGTGTAAAGGGCTGGCCCCAGACCTCAATTCGGGCCATCTCTGCAGACCCTCCCATCTCTGGGGTTCCCAGGGTCAGCTGAGGTCTTCACTGCAAGTCCATCTCAGGCCAACCTCTCCCTCTGTCCAACCCTGCATCCCTCACTCCTGCTGGCGCTGCCCTTGAGAGCTCTCCCTGGCCAACTGCCTGCACATAGGAACCCAACCTAAGAAAGGAAGTGATGTATTCCGTCCAGGTCCCTTACTCTGTACACCTGGAGTCTTCACATCCCCGGTGAGAGGGGAACATCCGTCAGATCACGTACTGTTTCGGGCAGGTTTCGCTGTAATAACAAACAATGCTAATATCTTGAATGTTTGCAGTAAGAAACATTACTTTCTGTTCTCACTCGTGAAAGCTGTGTCTCAGCTGAGATAGATTCCACAAGTCTTATTCTGGAGCCCAGGATGAAGGGGCAGCCACCACCCAGGACGTGCTCTGTCATGGTGGAGGGAGCAGCAAGGGAGGGGAGGGCAGAGCAAACCACTGGAGTCCACTGAAGCCACTGCTCGGGCCGGGCACGTCCCACCAGCCCGCACAGGCCATGTGGCCAAACCCCAGGCTAAAGGGCAGGCCTAGGACACAGAGCGGGGTGGGAAGGGTGAGGGGAACGGTGATTATCACCATACCTATCCGGGCGCCCCAACTCCACACGCAGCAAAGCTCCCCATAAAAACCCAAACCAGAAATGTAATGGGACACTAGCATTACTGTCCTCGCATTATTACTTTTACCTGTCAACTTAGCAAAGATGGAAAAACATAATTTACTGTATACAGGCTAGAGCTGTCGGTCAGGGTTGTATGCTTTTAGTGGAATATAATTTGGTCAATCTCTCTGGAAGGCAATTTGGCAACATTTTATGAAGTGACAGGAAAATGTTCATATCACTCACCAGCTATTAATACCCTTTCAGGAATCTATTCAGATGGGGCCCAATGTTTCCCCATGAGGAGCCATGTGACCAGGTTATAGAGAGTGGGTAGGATGTTGTATGATTTTCGGTTGTTTTTTTTCATGATCTCCGTTCCCTCAGCCCCAGCTTTGCCGTGGTTTCCTGTGGGCGGAGTCAGATTCTCTGGTCCCTGACTCCAGGTTTGGTCATGCACTTCAGCAGCCCTCCTCCGTCTCTCCCCAAACAAGACCCTCAGAGCACCTGTGTCTGACAGTGCCTTCACACCACTCAGATTTTTGGAAAAGGTAATTCATCCTCCAAAGCATTCATCCTTAAACTCTCGGTTGGTACAGACCACTTGCAAGCCTTCATGCATGTGACAGTGGGGGCATCATTTTGAAGGGCATTATTTCCTGAGATACAGAAAAAGCAGTGTTTTAGAGTGTGTGTGTGTGTGTGTGTGTGTGTGTGTGTGTGTGCGTGTGCAGAAAGAGAGGAAGATCCAAATTTGGAAGAAAAGAAGGAGGGAGAGAAATAAAGAATAAAAAAAGGAACAAAACAGAAATCTGTCACCGTTGGGTTCTTTTGCCTGTTTTCGCCTCGCGTATAAATGTCATCACGGAATATGTTCTTTTTTCTGTCTGGCACCTTCCACTCCACGTTGTTTGTGAGAGTCATCATTGCTGCTGCATGTGTCTGCTCTACTTTCATTCTTGTTGCTATGAAGATTTCATTGTGTGAATATCCAAGTTTATTTATTCACCCACTGCCATAGGCATATGGGTGGTTTCCAGTTTGAGGAGATCACGAACCTTCCAGCATGTATCTTTGCATCTTTGGTGACCATCTGTGCACATTTGCACCATGTCTATACCCAGAAGTGGGACTGCTGGGTCACAGGGGGCCTTGGTCCAGCTTAGATATGGCCGAGCAGTTTGCCAAGTAGCTGAGCCAGTGACGGTCCTTCCAGCACTGTATCTGTATGTAGTGCAGCGGCAGGTACCCTGGCAAAGAAAGGTGGGGACAAGGGGGGGACACGAGGGAGGCTTTGAGGCACTGATGTTTTATTTCTGGATCTGGGTGCTGGGTACATGGGTGTGTAACTGGTGAAAATTCATCCAGCCATACATTTAGGGTTTGTGCACTTTTCGACATGTATAATACTTCAATAAAATGTTTTAGAAAAAATACTTCTATAAACATATATGTTATATGCACATGAGAATCAAATGTCTCTACATTCTCTAGCCATTAGGGTCACCTTTTCTGTTACTTTTCAAATATTTATGGATCACCTGCTAGAAGCCCTCTGAGCATCAAAAGCAGAAGTGGGCAGCACTACCTGGCCTCCGTGGGATGAGACGGGGCTCAGAATGGGCCGAAGCAGTGGGCACTGAGAAGGCCCCAGGTCTGGGCACGCTCTGCTCGTGTGCGGGAGCTCTGGGATCCCCAGTGGCCGGCTACGGGAGGCCCCAGACTTCCCTCAGTTCTCACAACTCTGTTCACTATGTCCACCTCTTCTTATGTTCACACCTTTGATTCCAAAACTCAGCCCTGAACTTCTCATGTTTGTCCAGGGCCGTAGGCGGCAGTTCCCACAGCGCCATCCGGGTACAGTTCCCAGGCTGAGCACCAGTACGTACCCCTGCCCCCCTGCCTTCCTTTGACTTAAGTTTTCTGTTCTTATTCTGTGAACCATTTTAAACAAGCCTATTTTGGAAACATCTATTGAATAGCAGAGGTATTTTATCTCACGATCTAATTTTTTCTTCACTGCAGACTTGCTGTGAAGACACTGCATGCACCCATTGTACAGACAAGGAAACCGAGGCTCTGAGAGGTGAGGTGACTTGCCTGAGGACACACAGCTAGAGAGTGACAGAGCAGGATTCATACACAGTCCTTTCTGACTCCAAAAATCATTCATGCGCATGCATTCCCAGGTGGGTTTTCTTTTTTTTTTCCTCTCTCTGTATCAAGATACACTTGTTCTTCAGATCCTCTCTGGCATGTGGGGATGAGTACCAATGCATTTGATGAATAAATAAAAGCATTAGAATGTGTGGAGCCAGAACACCCAGCTGTCTGGGACCCTGCATTTAGGCAGAACCCAGTGCTTCAGTCCCCCGTTGACGGCAGAGTGTGATCCCCTGTCTTCAGCACAAAACCCCAAACGTGAAAAATTGATTTTAATTAGCAGAAATCTTTGGGCACACACAACACCAGGGTCCATGTGGAACATGGGAAGGCAACAGCTGTTTATCAGCTCAACAGTCAGAGGCAAGCGTGGCCCAGGCTACTCCAATGGCCACCAGAGACCACACTGCTCACTCCGCCAGACACGTGACTTCCTAGGAGGGGCGGGGGCTGCACTCCCTGCCCTCAGGGGTGCTTCTGGTAGTGCCGTCACCTGGTAGTGGGTGTGCTGGGGCTCCAGCTGCTACATAAAGGCAATGTGGGTGCTGATAAAAGGAATGTGTTGCTGGGGGACCGCACCTAGGACGGCTGCTCACCAGCACCGGGCTGGCTCCAAGTAGGGTCACTGTCCCTCTTGGTGGCCTTTTCAAAGGACCCAATTATCCCAGACATAGTCCAGCTGGTCCCTAGGCCTGCTAAAACCCCAGGCATCTTAAAAGCGTCTGACAGTTCCTTGTCACCCGGAAGCTGCCAGAGTCTGAGCAGGCAGTCGAAAATGCTCCTTTTCAATGTCCATTAGAAGGTCATCACCAGTGGGATTGGAGATCTGTTTGCCTGTCAAGAATTTTGCACTCCTGCTGTTATTTCCTCCAGCTGGTCTCCACTGCGAGCACCGCGTGGGGGTAGGGGAGCCTACATATATGAGAGGCCTCTCCAAATGAGTCACGGGATACTAGTCTTAACAAACACTTCCAGGCCCTGCCCAAAGCACCGTACACACATCACTGACTTAACTGTCCCAACAACCTTAAGAGGTAAATATGTTGCTCCCTGCTCCCTTCCCACTTACAAATAGGGAAACTGAGGCACAGTGAGGCGGAGTCTTGCATCCAAGGTTGCACATCAAGTAAGTGGCAGGGCAAGAATTTGAAGGCTGGTGATCAGACTCTGAAGCCCAAGGCCAAGCAGCACGGGCCCCAGTGCCTTTGCACCTGCCGCAGTTCTCTCCACTCGTCCACCAGGCCCACCTTCCCAGCCTCCCGTCTCTGCTCAAACCAGTGTCTTTGGGAGAGGCTTCCTGAGGTCGCAGGAGACTGGTGCTTCCGCCTCTCAACCTCCCCTGTTTACCCTGCTGCTCTCCCCGCCCGGCCCCGTCCAGCCTTGTTTCTCTGCGTATTCAGGGCAGGACATCAGGATGTTGATGGAGACAAGGAAGCCGTGGGGAAGGAAGAGAAGACGCTCTCAGAGCTGAGCAGCCACTGGCCATCAAGCTACCTCAGCCTCGACTCCCAAGCACAGCTGTCCAAGCTGCCCAACGAGGCAGGAACGTCCCCTGGAGAAGAATGACAATAGTTGTCCTCAGTGGACCACTTGCTACGTGCAGACACTGTTCCGGGGTATCTGACATGTCAAGTCATCCCGTCAGACGGGCAAAGCCACTGTTCCAATGCTACAGACGTAGCAATGGAGACTCAGAGAGCTTTAATCACACGCGTGGGGGCACACAGCCAGGATTCAAGTCCCAGGACACCTGGCCTGTGAGCCAGGGTACTCAACCACTGTCTGAGAAGATGGCTGAGGCCAGACTGGAACCCTCCACTGTCTGACAGCCATCACTTCCTGCCCTCTGCCCTCTGCCCTCTGCCCTCTGCCCTCTGCCCTCGCCCCCATCCTCTCCTGGAGGCTTGTGAGTTCCAACCTGCCTGGTGTTCCTTCATCTCTGGAAGCCCTTGAACCTGGGCCTTGGCCAGGGAAGCCAACTGCGATGGGAGGAGGGGGTTCCCTGGGCTAGTGAGGGGAGCTCAGCGGGGGTCCTGCAGGCAGCCCAGCCCAGGGCAGGAAAATGGGGACTTAGTGGGCCAGAGGGAGCAGAACACGGGGTGGGAGTCAGGACCTGCCCCTTCTTAGGCCTCGGCCCACACACGTGGCCTAGGAGAAAAGTCAGCATCAAGCCTGTCCGATCTTCCCTGGCCCTGCCTGGCCGAGCTGTCCGAGCTGCCTCCAGCCCTGCATCCGGCTCCTCTGGCCTCCACACAGCACACAGGGCCTGTAACTCAACCCCCTGTAATCCTGCAAGCCCTGCCCTGGCCTCCCTGCTCCAGGCTCAACCTAACCTCTGCCCTCTGCCTCCCCACCCCATGCCTGGATATACCTCCTTCAGATTCTTCTAGATTCATCTCAGATGTCCCCTCCTGATTCCCAGGCACTGCCCCCAGGCTCCAACAGCCCCTCCCTTCTTCGCTTTTTCTAGCCCCATGTCCACACAGGTGGTCACTGCCTGTCATCACCTCTGTCTCCCCCAGCAGCGAGGCAACAAAGAGCGAGGAAAGTCATTACAAAGTTCGAGGGCTGAGGTCTGCAAACGGTCAAGGCCAGGGACCGGGTTTGACTTTACTTAGTATCCTTAGAGTGTGGTACAGAGTGGACACAAGTATTTGGGAGAGGGAGGGAAGGAGGGAGGGAAGGAGGGAGGGAAGGAGGGCTAGGTGGGTTGGTGGAGGAAGAATGGGTGGGTGGATGGATGGGTAGATGGGAGGAAGAGAATGACATCCTGTGCTTTAATATGAAATCAGATAAGTTTCTTGTACAGCAGGCTGACCCCTAACTCCCCCTCTGCCCTGCCCCCCAACAATGTTAGGCTCCCTCTCACCTTCCTGAGGTCCCCTCTGCCGCAGCCCACTGGGTCTGCATTTGCTTGGAGAGGCCAGGATTCTGGGTGGTCCTGGCTGGGGGCTGAGCCAGCCAGAGCTCAGGGGACCCAATGCCACCAGGATCGGTCCTACACAGCAGGCCCAGAAATGCCAGCCGTCAGAGCAGCAGCCTCAGAAGGACTTTTCACAAAAACTAGCAAAGTCGGGAAACAAAACACTGCTTAAGCCTCAGCTGTTTGGTGGCCCAAGAACACAGACAGAGCTTCAAATGCTGCCCTGTGTAGAAAGCCTGAACCCCCACCACCAGGGTGGAGGGGATGCCGAGGCTCACCCACTCACTGCAGACCCCCAAGAATGGCTGCTGAGAAGGACGCGTGGTACAGACGGGGAGGAGTGCCCAGCGGGGCTCTGCTCTGTCTCCCCCTGGCATTGGCCCCTTTGCCCACCTCGGCACAGAGCCACCCTCCGTGTCCCCAGTGGCTAGTGTGGGAACCAGCCACCCATAGTCAGCATTCATCAAGCTCCATGACATAAAGAGGAGGTTTGGTCTCAGAAGTGGCTTGAAACCGTGGCTGAGATGCTGAGAAGACTCAGAGGCTGCCCTAACTCTCACCACTGCCCTCCCCGCCCACTCGGCCTCATGGAAGGTTGCTCATTAGGGAGCAGCCAGGCCCCTCTGCCAAGACAGCTGCGAGGCTGAATAATTTATAGGCCTCCCACACGGAGCACTGGGAAATTATTTCGATGGAGTCAAGATTATTCATCAAAGTTGGCGTCACGCAGGGTTGCCCTTCCTCGGGACACCACCAAGGGAGTTGGCCTTTCTTAAAAATAGAAGTATCATTATCAACTCTATCCACCAGGCACCAAAGAGGCCGTCCTCAAATGCACATCCCTCCTCCTACTGCCTCACTGGAAACCCCTCCATGTCTTCACTCTGGTTGTGGGATGAAGTTAGCTGACCGAGCCTGGCAGGTGCCCTAGTCCATGCCCTGCAGTGGCTTCTCTCTGTCCTTTTGACATTTGAACTGAGACCACTAACACTTAACTGGAAGAAAAGGGAGGTGAAGAGCGTTTCAAACAGAGTGGGCATATGGGCACAGGCCTGAGCAGGAGGGGATTTGCTCTTTTGAAAGCACCATTTCCCCCTCCGGGGGCCCAGGAGGATCACAGGCCCATCGCCTTTGCACCAGAGGTCCTGTTCCTGTGTGCTGGCCAGGGGAATGGGCGCAGAACTGCATGTCCAGGACCATGCTCCTACCCGCTTCCCTCTGCCACGTTACAGTGGAGACCAGGCACTGAAGATGGAAGCAGCCTGGATCCCTGAGTCACTGTATGGAGGACCCCACCCAGGACAGCGACGAATTTGCATTCAACTTTTCATGAAAAGAAATGAACTTTGTGTGAAGTCACTGAGGTTTAAGACCTTATCTAGTATTGCAGATTAGCCTACCCCAGACTGACTGATTCGATTAATGGATGAATAAAAGTGGATTTCCAGAGTTTCCTTGATCAACAGCATGAAGCTTGGGAGGGAGAAATCCCAGCCTTTCTCTACATGTAAATGTCAACTAAGATCACAATAATTAGGGCCCTCAGAGGTCACCCAAAACAGTGATTTCCAAATAGTGTTCCTAGGAGCCCCCATGTTAGAGAAGGAGGCTCGGAGCTGCGGGAGGGATGTGTCGTGAACAGCGGTGGGAGAGGGAGGAAGACGTACCAAGACCCTCCCAGAAGCAACCAGAGAGACCTCCCTTTGTCCATTTATACGATGGGACTATGAACAAGATCCCACTTGAAAAAAATGGTCCTGTTGCTTAAAACATAAGTTTAAAAGTTTGAAAGCTGGTTTAGTGCAGCACTGTGCAATAGGGTAGCCACCAGGGGTGTGTGTGTGTGTGTGTGTGTGTGTGTGTGTTTATTGTGACTTGAGATGTGGTTACTCCAAACTGAGATGTCCCTCAAGTATAAAACACACAACCAGATTGTGAAGGCTCCGTACAAAAAGAAATGTGAAATAGCTCATTAATAACTCATATTGATCGCATCTTGCCACAGTATTTTGGATATACTGAGTTCAACAAAATTTATTATCAAAATACTTTTACTTCTTTTCACTTTTTAAATGTGGCTACTAGGAAATATTAAACTATGCATTCGGCCCACATTACATTTCTGTTAGCTGGTGCTGACCTAGTCCAACTACTACTGCATTTTACAGATGGGAAAAGTAAAAGCACAGAGAAGTTAATAAACTTGCTCAAGGTCACACAGAGGCATGAGAGTTTGGAGTTGTGGAGTTGAGCTGCCTCGTGAGTTTACAGAGAAAATCCAATGTCCCATTCAGTAGGCAAAGAAAACACAAGTGGGGGGCGTTCTGTTCCAGCAGTGATGGCACCCAAAGCTGTGGGCTGTGCAGAGAAAGGGACCCTCCCAGGTCTCACACTGAAGGGCTTCTGGACAGAAAGGAGAGTAGCAGAGGTGGTCAAAGGGGAGGGGCCCAGGCCTCAGGGCAGTGAGAAAGCCTGGTTTATGCCCAGCCCCTACATCCCTCATATCTGAGGGTCATGGAGACAGGTGGGAGCAGGTGGCAGAGAGAATCAGCCACTGAACCTCTCCTCTCTGATCCTCACTGTCCAGGTCAGTAAACCACAGGTGAGATGACTACTCACCACATCACTGCAAGGAATCAATGGGATACGTGTGTTTCAGGTCAGGTGGGAAAGCCCAACTCATGCTGACAAGTAAAATGGAGACCTTACTGGCTCCTAAAACGCACAAGTCCCAGTGTTGGTCCATCTGGCTTCAGGCATAGTTTGATCCAGGTGCGTCCATTATGCTGACAGAATCTGCCTCTCCTTCTACCTTCCAGCTCTGTACCCGCGTCTGGTGGCTTCAAGCTTCAGAAAGCTCACCACATGGAGGGACAGGTGGCAGCTGGAAGACCAGCTGCTATGTAGGGGAAGATGCTGGGTGGCCTGTGGGGAGATGCTCATTCTGTGTTGCTGCCACTCTGCGTAGACCTGAGCCACTGTCCATGAGCAGGGTCGGCAGCAGACGACAATCCAGATGTGGCGTGAGGGGGGTGAGAATAAACTGGAACGCACTGGGCCCCTTTGCATGTGTGGGTCCCCCTGTCTGACTACCAAGATGTCCTGAGAGGGTTGGCGTCTGCTTTGCTTCCCCCTGCCAGCCACTGTACTCCTGGGGGATTCTTCCCCTCGGATCTAACACGTCTAGACCAACAGAGCCCAATGTCGCAGAAACAGGAAATAAAGTGATCCCCCCCAGCTTTATTGGGGTGTAGTTGACAAATAAAATGATAGATGTTTAAGGTGTAACGTGGTGATTTGATGGGCATGTGCATTGTGAAATGGTTACCACAATCAACTTAATGAACACGCCAGGCACCTCACACGGTTGCCCTTTTGTGTGTGTGGTGAGAACGGTTCACCACCCAACCTCGCCTTCTCTGGGCACCTGATCAGGTACCCAGGGCTCCAGGTGATCATTTAAGAAACTGTTTGCCAACGTATGAAATGGTGGTGACAGGTCATCAATGCCTTTACATCTAGTCAGGTTGGAGAACCCATGCCAGACCCTTTGTGTATGTTTCTGGAACCGCTTCAGGTGCCAAAACTGTACACGACAGCAATGAGTCAGGGAGGCAGAGCCACCCTGGGCGCTGCGGATTTATTGGGGAAATTAGAACTTGCACATTGTGGGAGGAGCTGGGAGGTGAAGGCACAGAGGGGCAGGGGAGGAAGAGAGAGGGGCCCTGGACCGGTCTCCTGAGACAGGACACTCGTGGGCAAGCCAGGTTTGTAGGGGAATCCTGGAACCACGCGCGTCCAGCCATCGGCATGGGAGCAAATCGGAGGGGCTGGAGGGGAGGTCTGTGAGAAGCAGGGGTCTGGGGGGAGAGGGACCTGGCACTGCCGGTGGTCAGCAGGGCCATCGTGGAAAAGAAGGGTGTCTATGAAGAGGAAAAGATTGGAAAGAAGCTGGAATCTCCTGGGCATTTCTGCCATTCTCGCTGTGTCTGACCACAAAGCTTTCAAAAAGCAATGGTATAATTTCCTTCTGCCTTCCAAGACCCACAAATTATCCTCTCTGGGCCAATTGTAATTCAGACTACACGGGGAAGGGCGTTCTGTTAACCAAGTTCACAACCGAACAATTTTCAGTGGGAATGTCTTTGTGGTCGTCTGTCTCCCAAAGTTGTTGTTGAGAAGTTAAGACATTCGTAATTCTGATCCTCTATATAAAGCTTTCTCCTGCCCTGGATTTATTTCTTTGTCCACGGTGTTCTGAAATGTCAAGGTCACGTGTTTTGATATTGTTCCATTTTCATCAGGTTTTCTGGGCACTCAGTGGTATAGACATTTTTTAATGTTTCATTGATCGTTTCTTCCCTCTGCCTTCTCTGTTCTTTCCTCGCACAACTTCAGTATTTGGATGTTTACTTCCCAGACTTCTCTCTGGTTTTCTTCTTTTTCTTTTCTATTTTCCATCTTTGTGTCTTTTTGCTCTGCTTTCTATAAGATTGGAGCCTATGCAGTTTCCAGATCTTCTACTGTGTTTTTAATTTCTCCTGCAATATTTTTTTTAAAAGATGTTATTGGGGAAGGGGAACAGGACTTTATTAGGGAACAGTGTGTACTTCCAGGACTGTTTTTTTCCAAGTCAAGTTGTTGTCCTTTCAATTTTAGTTGTGGAGGGTGCCGTTCAGCTTCAAGTTGTTGTCCTTTCAGTCTTAGTTGTGGAGGGCACAGCTCAGCTCCTGGTCCGGTTGCTGTTGCTAGTTGCAGGGGGCGCAGCCCACCATCCCTTGCGGGACTCAAGGAATTGAACTGGCAACCTTGTGGTTGAGAGCCCACTGGCCCATGTGGGAATCAAACCGGCAGCCTTCGGAGTTAGGAGCATGGAGTTCTAACCGCCTGAGCCACCGGGCTGGCCCTCTCCTGCAATATTTTTATTTGCCATGAACTCCTTTAGTTCTCTGAATGTCCTTGTTTTATGGCACCTTGTTCTTCTCTAAGGAGCTCTTATTCCCCTGAGCATATCATTGAAAATCAATATGCCTATTTCTCATAAACATGCCTAGCCTATGACCACACAATTCCATTTCTAGTCATTGGTCCAATTAAAAAACGAAAACTCGTGTCCACATATGAGGTCTGACAATTAAATTCACAAACTCATCCTAGAAAAAGTGCTACACACCTCATTGCTGAATATCACTACAGTCACCTTCAAAGTACTCCCCTTGGGAAGCTATGCACTGACGCCAGCGCCTAGTCCACCCTTCAAAGCAATTTTGGAATTCTTTGTCTAGAATAGCCATCAGAGCTGTTGTCATATTACCCTTGATGTCCTGAATGTCATCAAAATGTCTTCCTTTCAACATTTCCTTTATCTTCAGGTAAAGAAAGAAGTCACTGGGGGCAGATCAGGTGAGCAGGGAGGGTTTTCCAATACAGTTATTTGTTTACTGGCTAAAAACTCCCTCACAGACAGTGCTGAGTGAGCTGGTGCATTGTCGTGATGCAAGAACCATGAATTGTTGGTGAAAAGTTCAGGTCGTCTAACTTTTTCACGCAGCCTTTTCAGCACTTCCAAATAGTAAACTTGGTTCACTATTTGTCCAGTTGGTACAAATTTATAATGAATAATCCTTCTGATATCAATAAAGGTTAGCAACATCGTTTTGACTCTTTTGATTTGGACTAACGGAAATTTTTGGTTGTGGAGAATTGGCTGACTTCCATTGTGCACTTTGACGCTTTATTTCAGGGTCGTGTTGGTACACACATGTTTCATCACCAGTGATAACACGACCCAAAACATCCTCTTGCCTCTCCAAAAGGTCTTGGCAAACTCCGACTCTCCTTTGCATTTGTTCATCAGTGAGCTCCTTTGGGACCATTTGTGCACACACCTTTCTCATGCCAAGATTTTCAGTTAAGATTTTCCTAACTCTTTCTCTGTCAGTGTTGACTTGGTCTGCTATGCTTCTCACAGTCAGCGGCCAATTTTGATGCACAATTTAATGAATTTTTGCAATGTTTTCATCAGTTCTGCTTGTTACTGGCCACCCTGACCTCTCTTCATCAGTGACGCGTTCTCTCCCCTAAGAAAAACGTTTAAGCCATATGTGCACTGCCATTTTCTTCATGGCATTATCCCCATAAGCTTGGACTAACATGTCCCTGATTTCACTACTACTCTTCCAAGTTTAACAAGAAACTGAATCTCTGTTCGTTGCTCTAATTACAAATCAGACATTCTCGCGACAGCACACAAAAACACACAACAATAATGAATGCCACTCAGCAAGACACCGCCACACGTCGACACAAACACAGCTGTGAGACACTGATATACCAAGGTTATGAAACCTTCCCGAGCTGCTTGTACAGTGCTGCCAATGTAAGCTCACGGTGGTGAGTTCGCGGACTTAATTCTCAGACCTTGTGTATATTTTCTAGATGATTCATATATGTGCACATAGTTCTGTGTGGGGCAGGAGTGTTGACTTCTGGAAATTCCTCAGTAAGGTTCCTGATGCTGTCAGTCTTCCCGTGTGTACGGAAGGCCACTCGGCTAGGTTCCGGGTCACAGCCCGTGACCACAAGCTAGTAAAAGGCAGAATGGGGCTTGAATCCACATCACCTGCCTTGTGGCTCCTTCCTTACACCAAGAGCTCCTGGAGGCAGCAGGGGAAGTGAGACTGGGCAGGCCCACCGGGGGATGTGCTGCAACTCCACCCTGCAGCCCCCAGAGCCAGACAGATCTGCGTCACAAAGAACGGGAGCCGACAATGGCCATCTGTTGTAAACGACAATCTAAAGACATTCAAAGACACCACAAAGACAATCCAAGCACAGCACCGCCTCCCAAGCGGGAGCACCTTCTGTGCTGAGACAGGTGAGACTCAGGACCAAATTAAGACTGCATGGCTGCACCTCATGCGTAACAGTGCCCCTCAGCCCTCTAGGCTCGGAGCTGGGAACCGGGCTGGGGATGAGCGAGTAGCTGTCTTGGCTGGCATGCTCCTCTGCCTCCCCTGGACGGAGCCCGGTGACGGGAGGACACAGTGCAGGGCAAAGCACCTGGGCCTCCAAGCAGGACCCCTGCCCTCGAGAGCTTGAAGCTCCCAGCCCCAACTTTAAAACATAAAACTGTATTTATTGCCATAATAATGCTGCATAACAAACCACCCCAACACTCAGGGACTTCAAATGTGAGCTTATCTGACTCACAGTTCAATCCTCAGGGTTGGGCTCCGTTGTTTGGTTCTTCTGGCCTTGGCTGGACTCACCAGTGACACCTTGCGGCCCCTCATCTCTCTGCACTTGGCAATCTTGGTGCCTGGGGCCCAATTCCACAGAACTGAGACACTACAGCCATATGACCCGGGTGTCCCAATGCTGGGATCCTGGGAGCAGCTTCATGCATCACAGGCTTTTTCAGCCCTGGGAAGCAGGAAGGGTGACACGGAGCAGAATGGCGGGAAAGATGACACTGCCCCAGGATGGGCCCCACATAGGAAGTAAAAGTCACATCTGGAGGCTCTCCTGTCTCTCCCAATGGTGCTCATGATGGAATGACATAGTTACGATGATGGGGGCAGGGTGTTGAGCAGGAAGGGGCTTGTGAAGGGGAGGCCACGTGGCAGAGGGCAGAGTTCCTGCTTGGAGCTGAGGCTGAGATGTTCCTCTGGTCTCCCTGCTTCATGCCCAGCCCCAAAGCCCTGTGCTGGGCCCTGTGGCAGCCCCAGGGACCAGCCCTCTTGCCCCAGCACCCTAGGCCCAGTACAGGCCCCAGAGATCTCTGAACGCCGCCCCAGCAATTTGCAGAAGCGTGTATCCGATTAATAAGTAGGTAACTGGATCCATTGTTCAAAAGTTATCTTTAGACAAGAGCATTTATCAAGTTTAATTAACGTGTCAGCGACTCCGGTGCAAGAGATGGCTCTGAACGCAGTCCTGATAATACTAATTTTTCTACATTAATGCCAACTCCGCACCGAGCACTGGGCAGGAAATAGACTGTCAGCGCTCCCACCTCCAGACAAATAGAAGCGATTTCCTGCCCTACATCAAATTAAAGGTGTTGTGGACACCTGAGTGGTGGGCGGAAACCAAAAGCTGAGCAGACAGGGAGCCTCTGCCGCTCCAGCTGAGAAGCCAGGATGCCATCTGCGAGGTCCCCCTACTCTGCACCGAGCAGGGCAGTGCCCACCCGGGATGGAATCCTCGCATCGGCTTGGCACTTCTTCCCTGACTTTCACAAGTAGAAGCTGAGGTTCTGGGAGGCACTTGACTTGTCCAGGCCACACGGTTTAGTTGAGACCCACTCGTGCCCAACCTTTGGGCACATTTAGCCCGTCAGCCAGCTGAGCACTTACTGCTTACTACGTAGGCCCCATTCTAGGTGCCTGGTCTCTGGCGGCTAAAAAGCAGACGAGACACCTTCTCATGGAGCTGACATTCTGCTGGGGGATACAGACAAGGGAGACAGGAGGAGAAGAGGGAGAGGAGGAGGTGGCTGACCAGGGCATCTTGGAGTGGGGAGCCTGGTTCCCCCTGAAAGCTAGCAGAGGGGAGTCTCACCTGGGCACCCGAGCATCACCACAGAGTTAACAGCACAAGTGGTTGAGCTATCCGACCTGGGCTGAGACCCTGCTCCCCGTGGACCAGCTATATGACCATGGGCATGTCACTTCACCTCTCTGTGCCCCCATGTTCTCATCTATAAAATGGGGAGGAAATCTCTGGTTCTCAGATTTGTTGTGATGAGTTGACAACCTGACACAAGAGGTCCCAGTGCTGTGCCTGTCTCAGTGGCCTCAGTAAGTGGAAGCCACTCTTATTAGCAAACAGAACCTTCGGTGCAGCAGGCAGGGTAAGATAACATCCCAGAGGATCCTACTCGGAGGCAGACTTCAGCTCAGTAGGGACAGGGGGGACCCCACGAAGGGGTGCACTGCCTGTTTGGGAGTGAGCTCCCCACCACAGGCGGATGTAAGCAGGGCTGGGGCAGGGTCCCCTGCATGAGCTGAGTCCAGACACCGTGGCCTCTGGGCTCCCCAATTCAGCCTCTGTGACTGGGAGCATGCTCTAGCCCTCCTGCCCTGTGGGAGATGGCCCTCCCCAGAACCTGCGGACCATCCAGGCCTCCAGGGAGTCAGGAAAGAAATGAAGCAATGGCAGTTCTGACACAGAGTAGCTGATGTGGCTGTTCCTCAAGGTCCGGCGGCCCAGGGGCACAGAACCTTCAAAAGGCTGCTCATTGCAGCTGGAAGCACCCAGGTACCACCAGCCCGACCATGCAGGGTATAGACCTAAGGGTCAGCGGCCGGGGTTCCAGAGTCCTACAGGTCGTCAAGCCCAGCCTGTGAGCCGTCAATGCCAGCCTGCAGCCCTCACCACGGACTTCTCTTTAACCGGGGCCTCTGCTTGACTCCCACTGGCCACCGCCTCCCTGGGCCTCTCTGTCTTCTGGGGTCCCTGTCTTGCCCCCTCATTGCTAGTGAGCAGTGGTCTGAGCCTGAACTAGAGCCCTGCAAAGGCCACCTGCCCCCGGCTCCCCTTCAGCAGCTCAGACCCTGGTAGAAGCTGGAGTCCACACCTTCCCCTTGACATTGTCCGATTCTTGGCACAGGTCCCTCACCTGCCAGCTTCGGGAAGTAATACCAAGGGGCCACCACGGTCTCTATCTTCCAGATCTAAGTGGGGGACTCCAGGGTGACATAAAATCTCATTCAGAGTCCCTGTTCGAGTAGGGGTCCTGGCACCCCCCCAGCTCAGCGCCCTCACTCCCTGAACCCTGCTCCCAGCAGAGCAGTGGCCTCTGTGGTGCCCCCGCATTGTGCACCCCAGCATTCACAGACAGATTCTCGGGGGGCTCAGGCACACAGCTGAGGGAAGCGTCCAGAACTCAGCCTGCAGTGCGCCAGGAGCAGGGTGCCATGCTAGCTACCACACAGCCTCCAGGGCACATCTGGCAAGTCACTGTCCCCCTCTGGGCCTCAGTTCCCCCCTCTGTAGGATGAGGAGGTGAAAGGAATAACCCGGGCCCTCCCATCGCCAGGTCTCCGCGTTTCTAAGTAATTGGGCTGAACTTAGGGAGCAGAAGAGGCACTAACTGAGGTTTTCACCCACCACTTGCCTGCAAGTGGGGGAGGGGTGTTCTTTAGGGCCTGAGTCAATAAAGTAATGAAGAGGCAAATTCTTCCTCAAGGGCCTAATTCCCCCTCCTCCCTGATGGCTGGAGACATCCCTAAATGCCTGCAGTTTTCCATCTGAGGACCCCTGGGAGGCTCCTGTGGCCTCCTGGGCTCCCTCCACCCCTTCCCGACCTTGCTGAGCCTTGCCCCGTCTTTCCATCCCTCTGGAAGATTGATCACAGGAGACGGCTCCCATTTCCATTACCCAGCGGCACCGCCTAATGGTTTATTCTGCTGTCAGGGCCACTGCATCCCCTGATAAATTCCTACCACATCTCATTTGCATAATTGCCAAAGCATTGTATGATGGGCAATTCCGGCTCAGAGGCAGAGGAAGATACTAGCACAGTCATGTCTGGCTAAGTCCCCATGGCCTCAGGCCTGGGCATCTCAAATGCCCTCACTGGACCCCACCTCTCCCTCCAGTCCCTCCTCCACACTGCAGCCCCCAGATACCTGGCACCCTCCAGGGACTCCCCACTTCCCAGGGAACTTCTCCCTACTTTACCAGTCAGAGTCAGTCTAGCTACATCACAGGAAAACTTGAAACAAGAGAAGCTTTAACAAGTTGGAAGCTCACTCCTCATCTTTCCAAGTTCGGGGGTAGGACATCCAGAGCCAGCCTGCTGGCTGGTCACTCACTGGAGACACTAGCATTTATATTTCTGCTCCACCATGAGAGCACATGGCTTCTATCCTCAAGGTCACCTCTTAATCCAAGATGGCTGCTGGAGCGCCAGCCATCACATTCTCCTCATAGACTGGAAGGAAGAGGAAAAGCAGACAGATAACAAGGGCCACTCCTCCAACTAAGTCAGCCACCTTTAAGCATCAAAAGTCTCAACACCTGTGCTTATAGCTTGCAGGTCAAAACTTTCTTGTGAGGCCCCACCTATTAGCAAGGGGGCCTAGTGAAGGTCGTGCTTTATTGCCAGAGGGAACGGCCCCTCCAAAGCTTTGGTCCTGTGTGGTCTCTGAAGAATGGAAGAGTGGATATCGATGGGACATCTACCAGCCTCAGTCCCGTGAGCCTTCGGTTCCTGTCCCAGCTCCTCCCGGAAGCCCCTCACAGCCCCTCCCACTCGCTGCCCTGCAGTCGTGGTCAGGGGTCCCACAGCCCCCATGCGTCCCTAACACAGTCCCCACCACACTTTTATTCACCGCTCACCACTCCTACCAGCGCCTGGCCATGGGCATTGACACGAGGTGAGTCAGGAGTGTTTCTGCCCTCGAATCTTTGCCTCAGAGTTTGCTTCTGGGAAAGTGGGCTGGCCACTAAGCCCCACCAGGGAAGCCCAGGGACAGGGTCCTCCCAGGGTCTGTCCCCTCAGCAACCCAGCACAGCACCCCCTAACTGCACTGAACCACAAAGCCCCCTTTCATGTATAAACCCAACTAAGAATCACAGAACCCATTCGAGAATAGCTGCTATGATATGCAAAACTGGTAGGGATTTCTAAAGAGAAGGGAAGGGTGCTGTGTACAGCTCCACAGGTTGTGCACTGCACAACACCAGGAGCTATCATTCACATAGATCCAGTTTTCCCATGAGGAAATAAGGCTCAGACTAGTTAAGTGACTTTTTCAAAGTCAGTTACGAAGTGGCAGGACAGGGTTTGAAGCCTGATCTAACCCCAGTCCCAAGCACCGCTCTCCAAACCCTAGCACACTGCTCATACCAGTACCCTGTGCCAGTGCCCAATGGACTTATAAATTGTAGAGTGCCAACCGATGTGGAAAGGGGTGTCAATGTTATATAGAACTCCTCTGCTGAGAGCTAGAGTTCATACCAGGACCCCTTTGGGGCAGGGGCCAGGGGGCCCACTAGGGACCTTCTCTCTGTGCCCCCGCCCCCACTTGTCATCTGCTCCTTGCACATCAGGGGCAATAGTTCGAGAAACACTGATGGAGAAGCTGTCGAGGAAATAGCTTCCGGCTTTAAAAGGAAGGTGCCGGGGAGAAAGTAGGGCATAGAGAAGGGGGCATCTCACTGGGGGTGGAGCACACGGGCACACAGCTGCCTCTCTCCTGGGCTCTGACATCCCTGTCAGATCTTCAGCAGGAGCAAGAGCGAAGGCGATCCCATCCTCACGCACAGGAGCCCTGAGTCCAGATGCAAAGGGCTTTCCCGCCTCGTGGTCAGAAGCTAAACTCAGGGACGGGGCTCCAGGCCACCACTGAGAAGACAAAGGCAACTCAGACGTGGCTGGGAGGTGCTCCAGACCAATGTTTCCATGATGCAGATGGGGAAACTGAGGCCCAGAGTCACCCAGGGGGTGGTGACAGAAAGGAAATCAGGATCCTGGATTCCATTCCTCAGCCAATTTTGAAAAAGCCCTAGAGGAGAGGGGCTCCCCTCAAACACTGTCCTCACAAACATTCTGTCTCAAATACACCAGGGGCTCCAATGTCTAGGGCTTCCTCGGAAAGGTGAGAGCCAGCCTGGTTTCCCGTTTGGGAGAATCTGCCGGGATGGGCAGTGACCATTCTTTGCAGTGGGGCTTGGGGGAGGCTCAGAAGAGGGGTACGCACAGATGAGAAGTCAAGCACGCTGGGGGCTCTGTGCTGGAAAGGGGACCTCACGTGAAACACACATCAGAATCCCCTAGCAGACATGCTGCAGCATAGAATGACAGCCCTACCCCCAGAGTTTCTGCCTCAGTAGGTCTGGGTGGACCCTAAAATTTTCATTTCTACCAAGTTCCCAGCTGATGCCTGCTGGCCCAGGAACCCCACTTTGAGTACCAGTGGGGTAACAAGAAAAGGCAGTGCTGGTCTAGCAGGCAGGATGTGCTGACTGGGGCTTCCTATTGTTATTTATAAAACACAGACGGACAGCACTTTACAGTTTGTAAGCTCTTTTCACATTTCACCGCCCCTCTCGACAGCCCTGCTATTCCGACCCATTTTATATTTGCCCAGGTATATTTAACGCCTGTCCAAGGCTCCATGGCTTGCTCGAGAAGTAGTTAGACTGGAATTGAACCCAAGACCTGTATGTTTTCCCAATCATCTCAATTCCTCTCTTCACTGAGTCCAAGCGGCTGCTTTCCCGGGAGGACCACTTTTCCTGAGCACTTACTATGTGCCAGACACTGGCTCACACATCACACAGATCGTCCCATGTGACCCTGGTACCTGACCACCCATGGGGGTTGCTTTACCCCTTTTACAGAAGCGGAAGCTGAGGCTGGGGCTGGCCTCCTGTTCCCCAGATGCCGGAGTCAGGACTGGAACACACATTATCTGGCTGCAGGTCTCAGGCTCTCCCTGCCATCGAGCGCCCGCCACACGGGCGGCATTGGACTGCCATCAGGCAGGCGGCAGGAGGGACCGCGAGGGTAACTGGGTTCCTGTGGCCTCGCACACTGAGCTGGCACCGAGCGCAGGCCCAGGCACACGTCCCCTCCCAGAAGGCTCTGCTCTTAGTCCTTCACAAACAGACTCTTCAACCAGCGATTTCCCCCATTTTTAGCTCTCTTTTCTCAGGTCCTCGAGTTAATTATTCCCAGACAGAAAATTACTTCCAACCCCAGAAACAAGTCATTTCAATGGCAGAGCTCATTATCTCGTTGTGTGCGTGTCTCGGGGACAGCAGGGGAGAGAGTCTCCGGCCTGAGTGTAATTATGGGGAACATTTGAGCAGAGCTGCCATTGTTGGATTTGACGTCAGCATGTGGCCGGCTCCTGGCAGCGACCTTGCCAGGGGGGCCAGCTGCCCAGGGGCCCTGAGACCAGCTCCGTGACCTTCACATGTGACCAAGGTCCCGAGGGACTGAGTCATGTCCTCCCAATTCCATGCCATCCAGAACCTCGGAATGTGACCTAATTTGGAAATAAGGTCTTCGTAAATGTCATTAGTTGAGGATCTTGAGATGAAATCATCCTGGATTTAAGGGGGCTCTATATCCTATAACTGGTGTCTTTATGAGAGAAAAGAGGGGACACAGACACATAGAAGAGAGGCCATGTGAAGACAGAGGCAGAGACTGGATGAGGGGCCAAAAGCCCAGGAGCGCCTGGGGCCCCCAGGGGCTGGGAGACGCAGGAAGGACGGAACCTGGAACCGTCAGAGGGAGCACGACCCTGCCGACCTTTGGATTTCGGGTTTCTGGCCTCCGGAACTGCGGGGGAATTAATTTGTTTTGTTTGGAGCTGCCCAGTTAGTGGCAACTTGTACAGTCACCCCTAGGAAACTCATCTGGTCATAAGCAGTGAAGGTCCTTCTCAAGGGACACTCTTGAGTCTCCCACCTGCTGGCTTGCATCCCGTCTCTGCCCCCTGAGTCCCCACCTGAGCCCACACATGGACAGTGCTCAGCAGGTTTCTCTTCTCCCCTCCATTTTCCCCCTCTCACTCTCTGCTCAGGAACCCCAACATCTATCCCCAGCCCAGACTCCAGGGTCCTACCAGCTGGTCAAGCAGAACCAGAAGTCTCCTTGCTCCAAACACAGCCTCCCCCAAACCATACTCCGCCCCTTCCTGCTTCAGCAGCGCCCACACTCCTCATCCCACTGATGTCACCACCGTTCAGGCCAGGCCCTGAGGATGTCCCAGTGAGCAGGACCCAGGTCCTAGGAGAAGGAGGTGGCAGACGTTGGGGGAGGGGGGAGGTTTAGGGTCTGGCTGAGCTCTAAGTACCATGTTTCCCCAAAAATAAGACCTAACCAGACAATCAGCTGTAATGCATCTTTTGGAGCAAAAATTAATATAAGATCCGGTCTTATTTTACTATAAGACTGGATTTTATATAATATAATATAATTAATATAATATAATATAATTAATATAATATAATTAATATAATATAATATATAATATCAGGTATAATATAATATAATACCGGGTCTATATAATATAATATAATACTGGGTCTTATATTAATTTTTGCTCCAAAAGACACATTAGAGCTGATTGTCCGGCTAGGTCTTATTTTCGGGGAAACAGGGTAGCCTTCTGGCACCACCTGCTCCCGAACGCCTTCCTGCTCCCAAGATGGCTCGGGCTTCTCTGGGCTCAACAGCCTGTTCACGCTCAGTCATGCAGCCCTGATGCTCAGACACAACAGTGCTTGTAGGGCACCCAGGAAAGTCATCACGGCCAGGTTCCTTCTGGCTCCTACTCTGCCACGCTCAGTGTGTGTCTCCTGGTCACAAGATGGCTGCTGGCAGCCCAAACATCACATCCACATTCTAGGCAGAAAGAGGAGAAGAGAGAGCTGCCAGTGGCTTTGACCAGGGCCATCATGGTGACGCCAGAAGACATGAGGGACCAGTGATGATTGGAGCTTGTGAAATCAGCCGTGTCCTTGTTTTGTCCCCTCTGTGAAGAGCCCACTTAAAGCAGGACCGCGGAGTCACTCGGGGGCATTAACCTTCCAAGGCTCTTTGAGAGCATGAGGTTCCAGAGGCTGTGGCACCATCATCCCTCGTGTCCCACGTGTGATCAGGGCCCTGGTCCTAGACGCAGACGTACATGTCCCTGGCTGTGCACTGACTCACCGAGTGACTTTCGGTGGGTCCCTCGTCTTCTCGGAGCCTCAGTGCCCTACTTGCTGCACCAGGGATGAAGGAGGCCCTTCCAGCTTGCACGGGACCTATAAACGGAGAAGTCATCTGTGCCGATGGCCTGCTATGACTGGGCACCTGTTACCAGACAAACGCAGTGGTGTCTGTCCCTGCCTCTGCTGAGAAAGGAGAGCTCCATTCTTGTTCATGTCCGAGAGCAAACCATGAGCACAGCCCCTGCAGCCGTGCTCTGCCTCCTGCCCCACTGAGCATCGGGAGGGGAGGGGATGACACTGCCCATTCCAGTTCTCAGTCAGTGTCCACTGAGGCTGTCCCGGGCTGGGTGCTGCAGACAGAGCTGAACCAGCCATAGTGCCTGCCCTTGCTGTGGCTCCTCTAGCGGGAAACACAGGAAGTGGACACAGGCAACTCCAATGTCACATGGGTGGTAACGTGCAGGTGGCAAAGGGCGGGGTCCACGGGTGACCGGACATGGAGGTCAGGGACTGCTTCATGGAGGAGGAGGCCTTTTAGCCGGGTCGTGACTTCAGGTTTGGACAGTGGGAGTGGCAGGGGAAGGGAAGTATAGGTGGAAGAAGCAACAGGAGCAAAAGTGGGCAGGCCTCCACGTGCCACGGGTTTGAGTGGGGCTGACAGTGTGCGGGAAGAGGGGAGGGGCCGCACCAAGAGCTGCAATGGGACTCTTGACCCAGAGGTGGTGGCACCTCTGTCACAGCAGAATGAAGTGTACTTGTTACCACCGCCCTCCCACAGATGGGGAAACTGAGGCTCAGAGACGCCGAGTGATCCATTCAAGGTTACACAGATAAGTGGAGCAAACTGAGACCCAAACTCCTAATAGCAGCCTGTTCTTTCTTTCAATCAACAGATAGTACATCTAGGACGTTTCAGGTTTCTCAAAAGTCACAATTCTACTAGCAAAGAACATGGGCAAAGCTGGCTGATGGAATAGGATGCATTGACAGGAAACAGGAAACTCTGGGAAAGGAGGAATGGAGGGGAGAAAGGGAGGGGAGGGAAGGAAGAGGTGGGGGAAGGCAGGGGAAGCCAGGAGGAGTATAGGGATGCCCAGAGCCTGCATTTCTCACCTTAAGACACTTGGCTAAGAATCTACATGCCTGGCCTCTGCAGGTCATTGATGAAACTCATTCTGTCCTTTCTTCCTGATGGCATCAGTCCCCACTAAAAGGCTGGGACCTCCTGGTCACCCCTCACCCCCTTAAGGCTCTGCACACCTTCTCCAGCCGCCTCTCGCTCTGCTCCCCTTCCTTCCCCTCCACCGCACCCCTGGGACTTAAGTCAATTGTCAGCAGGCTCCCCTGGACCCTCAAATTCCACATGAATGAAACCTGTACCTCCTAACAGCGACGAAACCCTGTCTGTCCCCCAAGGACTCCATTACCCTGGTGGGTCCCCTCTCGGGGGGCTGTCCCCTCTCCCACACTCCACTGACCACCAACCTCCTTATTCCTCCCAGCTGCTCCCAGGCCACTCTCCCTCCCTCCTCCCTAAGTGCCCCCCACCCCCAGCTCTGGCTGTCAGATTCTATCACCCACCACCTCCTGTTGCAGTAACTGTCCACCCCCCAGGTCACATTCTGCGGCTCCCTGAAGATTTTAGCTCCTGGATCACTGTCGCTCCTTCCAGCATCATTCCTGATACAATTTCCGGTGATGGTCACACCCACAGACTGGGTCCCTCCCACAGCTTGGCTTGTAGGATCGGGGCTGTCTCCTCCCATGACTTTTCCTCCATCTGACCTCAGCCACCCACTCCCAGGGTCAGGAGCCATTTCAGATCCCTGACAAGCAGTGTGGCACAGGTGATGGATGGCCCATCGGGCGCAGCTCACCCAATGTCCACCCTGCCTGCCATGGCCTCCCCAGTCACCGAAGCCCACAGTCCTCCCAGTGTGACACCCCACCACCCCCACCTCTCCGCTCCCCGCTCCAGTCCCCAGCTCCCATCATCCGAGACCCTTCGTTCTGAACATCCAGAGCAAAGCCGAGCTTGAAAACAGCAGCTGGTGGTGTCCTGAGCTCCATCCCATTCAGATCAGTGCAGTGCAGGTGGCAGAGTGGGGGCATCTAGGACAGGGGACGCGCATGGCGGGGATGAGTCTCCTTCATAGACATGAAGGCTCAGGAGGTACAAACGGCACTGTGAGGGCACCCCCTACACGAGGGTCCTACACAGGTGGGTGAGCCCCTGTGGAGACATTCACCACCATCTCAGGGGGGAAACAACGGGCTTCCCACCAGGACAGACGACATCGCCTCTGCTTTGCCCCAGGGCAGGGCCGCAAGCAGACAGCCACCGAGAAGAAAGAGACTGGCCTCCAGGGATAGGACAGCCACTCACAGGGGCACCCCCGGGTCACCCACGGTAAGTGTGTATCGTTTTGCAAACACTGTGATGTGATTTTCAAAGAAAACCAAAAGGGAAACTGGAAGCAAATATGCCAACATACCAGAACAAATAGGCTCTCAGGAACAAGTCACCCAAGCACAGGTGAGAGGAAAAGCTGCCATGGCAACTGTGCAAACACACGCATCCAAAGGAGAACGTGGAAAAGAGGAGCATTGTGTATGCAGAAGCGAGATCAACAGCCCAAACCAAAGGCAGGCAGCCAAGGAGCAGAAGGCAAGTCCCCCAGACCACTTCACACTGTACAACTAACAGGGAACATGGATTCCACAAAATAAAAACTCACAGAGATGAGAATGAGACAACGCGATGCCATGGGAAGAAAGACCTGAGGAAAGAAAGTCAGGATAAAACATGCCTGTGGACCTAACAAATGAGAAGCAGCAAAGAACCTGGCCGCCATCCTGACTTTGCCCAAATGTCCCTTGTCACCGAGGTCCTCGTGACCTTCCTCCCCCACCCCTGCTTATTTTCCTCAGAGTCCCTATCAGCTTCACGCATGCTCTGTAATGTATTTATTTGGCTTATCTCTCCCCACACACAATTTCCGAGAGGGAGACAATTGCCTGTCTTGCTCACTGATGTCTCCCCAATACCAAGAAAGATGCCTGGCAAATAGTAAGCCATCAATAAATACATACGTGGCTGAATGAATAAGGGAGCAGAATAGACACCGATGAAAATGGAATTAATGATACAGAGGAAAACTTCCGGAAAATCACAGTGATTGCAGTTGATAAAGAGATAGAACAAAATTAGACAAATTCCGCCACGTGAAAACAGCACCCCACGAGGATGACTGGGCCCTGAGTCACAGGCCCTGCTAAGTTCTACAAAGCATGTCGTGAACACACGATTCGAGAGAGAGTCCCTGAAATGAAGAAATCATTGAAACCAAAATTCCAAAGAGCACTCCCTGTTTTGGAAAAATCGGCTACAGAGCCCTTCACACGTATTTCTTAGCAAAGCTTTGCATTTCAAGGAAACAGAATCATTCCAGCACATAGAATGAAAAAGAAAATTGTTTACAAGGAGGAAACCGCTTGCTTGAGACGCCTCCACCACAGCCCTCCCCCATCAGACCATCAGACCACAAAGCACCAGGTTTTGAAGGAAAGAAAGTGTGATGGAGGAAAGCTATTCCCATCCAGGAGGCTGTTTGTAAATACGGTCAGTCGGTCAGTCGTCTGACAGAAAGAACTTAGGGAACACACACCCAGGAGCCCTTCTTGGGGGAAAAAGTACCTCAGTAAATTACAATGAAATCCAGGCAACTAAGAACTTGTGAACATCCAAACAGTGTAAATAGGCAATTGGTAGGAAACAATTATAAACATTATGGCTACAGAAGAGAATGTGATTGTCATAAACTGAGATAATGTCAAAAATAATAAAACTCAAAAAACCATGAGCTGAAAGGAGGGGAGATGGGCGGGGATGTGCGGTGCTCATTTCAGAGCAGGGAACAAATGGACGCTGTCTGAACTTGGCACGAGTAGGTAAATAAACATCTATAATCATTCAGATCATTTAAGATTTTTCAGAATCTCTTTTTCACCAAAGAGGAGCCCAGTAGGTGGAAGGTCTAGGTCCTAGGCCAGCTGACCAGCCACTAGGCCTCCCGCAGGTCACCCACCCTGAGTCACTGTGCCCCCGTCTGGGAAGGATTTGAATAATCACAGCTGCCTCCCGATCCTACTAGAACACCAGGGGAAGTTGGAGTTATTCATCCCAAAACCAGGCTTACCGTCCTCGTCTGCCCACCAACTGCCCACCTGCCTCGAGGACTAGAAGATAAAATTCATCCCCGTTTGCATCCTGCGGGGTCTGTCCACCCTGGCGCCAGCAGACGGCTCCCAGCAATCCCTGCGCCCCACTCTGCACTCTGCACCTCCCAGGCCCCTGTTCTCGTCACCCACCCAGAGACACTGAGACCCCAGGCCTCCCTGGGCGACAGTCCCCCAAACTGTTACTACAACCCTTTGGGGCTACTTCCTTTTTGCAGGAGACTCCAGAACTACAAATACGGGGCAGGTAGGGGGAGCCCGTTGCCTGAAGAAACGCCCCTCCTTCTCCACCATGCTGTCACCAGCCCCAGCTGGCAGCAGGCAGCCTTTCTCCTGCGTCTGGGTGCGCAGATGGGATGGAATTGCCAACAGGGGCAGGCAGGAGCCTGGGGGGCCACACTGCCAAAGATGGAGATAAGGGCGAGGGGGAGGGGAAGGGAGAGGGCCAGAGCTGCTGAGCTGGCTCTCTCTCAGCAGCGACCCCCCACCCGTTTTGGGTTGAGAATAGCAGACAATCTCAGAGTCCTGGCCTTTATTTGGTCTACCACAATCTGTACAGAGCCCAGGGTACCCCAACTATCATTGCAAGGAAGCTATTGTACCCCCTTTTTCAGAGGGAAATAAGGCTCTGAAAAGAGAGGTGGCCTGCCCCAGCCCGTGCAGCTGCTAAGTGACTGACAGGATTTGAACCTGGGCCAGGCTTGGGGCTGGGCGGTAGGGGAGAGGGGAGAGTCTTGCCCATGGGGCTCCTCCTCATGAATGTCCTGTGGCCTCTGTAACCAATGGTCAAAACAAGCCATGTTTGTGCTCTTACAGTTCTGCAGACAGAAGTCCGGAATCAGTTTCCCCGAGCTAACGTCAAGGCGTGGGCAGGGCTGGTTCCTTCTGGAGGCTCTCGGGGAGAATCTTTCCTGGCCTTTTCCAGCTTGTAGAGGCACCTGCATTCCTTGGCCACTGGCCCCCCTCACTCCACCCTCTGCTTCTGTCCTCACATCTCCCCTCGGATTCTGAGCCTTCTGTCTCCTCTTGTGATAACACTGGATCCACCCAGCTAATCCGGGGTAACTCCCCATGCCAAGGTCCTCAGCCTAACCACACCTGCAAAGTCCCTTTGACCATGTGAGGTAACATACTCAGCTTCCAGGAATCAGGACCTGGGCATCCGTGGGGGCCACTACTCAGCCGACCACACGTGCGCAGGGCAAGAGGGAGGATGGGAAGAGCTGACACGGCTCCAAAGATGAGACCTGGGGTCACTCACCCACAGTAGCCCATTCAGTCCTCACGGTGGCCCTGAGGCAGGTGCTGCCCCTGGCTCCATTTTACAGATGAAGGAACTGAGGCACAGCATGGGGAAGTAACCTGTGCCAGTCACGGGGAAAGCAGTGGAGCCAGACTTCCCACCCAGACCATCGTCAAGTGCCTTGCCCTTAACCACTGGCCTGGTGGCTCTAAATATTAGTGAGCCCCAGGCCCCCTGGGGGGTGGTTTGTTGCCCCCACCCCTGGCGTTTCTACTCAGTATGTTTGGGGGGCAGGGTGAAAATCAGCATCTCTAGCACAGTCCTAGTGATGCAAGAGCCACCAGAACTGCTGCTCCAGGAGGCAGGGAGGACGGGAGAGGTGGCCACGTGGCCCTGAAGGTGCAGTGACCCTGCCCGCTACAACCAGGGGCTGGTTTTCAGATCACTAAGTAGGAGATCCACACAACGCCCACCTCCCAGGCCGGTTGGGAGAGAGAGGCAGAAGCTGGGCTCTGCTCAGGGTGGGGCCCTTTCCTCACACAGAGGGGCTGCTCCAAGTCCACCTGCAGAGAGGCACAGACAGATAACTCCCACTGATGTGGGGACATTAGTAGGATGGTCCTTGGGTAGTGCCTGAGGTGACTTCTGACTCATGCATTCTTCTGGAAGACTGTTTGCGCAGAAGGTATTGGTGGGGCCGCCTTTTCATTATGAGGTTCTGAGAGTCACAAAGGCGAGTTTAGGAAGCACCTTGGAAAGGCTCATAGGAGCCACCTGTCCACCCAGTCATCCTGAGGCTTGGCCCCCAGGGTCCCCTGCCCGGCCACACCCCAAACACAGGGAGCCTCCTCCCCCAGAGCCAGCCTGGGCCACCATCGGAAGGTGCCTGCCTGCTGGCTGGAATCTGCCTCCTGTGGTCACCCCACCAGGAGCAGCTCCACCCCGGGGGGCCTGAGACCAGGGCCCCCCACCCAGGAGAACCAGGCCCAGCCTCAAACCTGCTCTTCTTCCACTGTCCCTCAAGGAATGCCTGGTCGACTCTCAAGCCCCTCCTGCAACAGAGTTCTCCAGCTCAGGGCTTAATGGAGAAAAATGGTTTCCTAATAAAATATTCATGCCAGGCCAAGCCTAAAATAGGCAGGAAAGGAAGGAAGGTGACTTTTGTACAGCACAAATGAGGTGACGTGAAACTATGAGGCTGGTTTTCTCTGAGCTGTCCCTATGCCCCCTCCCCCACCCCACCAGAGGGCCTGACACCCTCCTCCACTCGTCGCACGTGCGCGCGTGCACGCACGCACACACACACACACACACACACATACACATACACACGGGGCGGACTTCATGGGCATGTGACCTGGGCACTCACCCAGGGCCATCCACACAGAAGAGCCCTCATTTGGTTTAATGGTCTGTGATCACCATCTTGAAATTCTTGATTTTGGAGCAAGGGGCCCATGTTTTCATTTTGTACCATACCCTGCAAATTTTTTAGCCATCCTGAATGTCTGGGAACATACTAGAGGTCTGAACCTGGGGACCCAAATGCTGTTCTCTCAGGCCAGGACAGGGGGAGGTGATGACCACAGCCTCCCAGTGGCCATCACCATCACACACGTCACCTCATCTCCTCCTTGAACCAGCCTTATGAGTGAGGTCAACAATAATAGCAGAACAATGACCGTTGCTTGGGGGTACTGGGCACCGGCTCTGCACCCAGCAGGTGCCCAGGTCACCTCCCCTGACCCTTCAGCAGCCTCAGAGGAGATGCCTCCTCACCCCCTTCACAACGAGGAGCTGTGCTCCAGAGACCAAGTCCCTTGTCTGGCACTTCAGAGACCATGAATGGTAGACATGGAATGTTCCGGAACTGACAGAGGCCAGGGAGAGGAGAGGTGTGAGCAGAAGCTGGTGAGGTCAGTGGGGGTTCACCCAGGACTCGGAGCCCAATTTAAGGGTCTGGGTCTTGAACTAAAGGACTTTGTAAGCAGCCACCAGCATGCTCTACTCAGAGGGTGATGGGACAGGACTTGTGACCGGAAGAACTGACTCTGGGGGAGGGTGTGTGGGGGACAGAGTCCTTATGGCCTTGCCCACTGTTTACATAGAAGCCTGGGAAGCACGTGTCCCCTCCCCTTCCCATATCCTCAGACACTCCTCCAGAATCCGTCCCCTCATCCCGGCTGCAGCCCCTGCCCTGGCCTCTTAGATCGGGGGCTTTGTAATAGCCATGTCCCTCTCACCCCTTCTCCCTGTGTGCCCAGCAACCAGGCCGCTGCAGTGCTCAAACCCTCGAGGGCTCCTCACCGGGGCCCGGGCAACCCCAGGCCTCTGTCACCTGGACAACAAGGACGGCAGCAGTGACAGCAGCTGCCAGGGACCCACTATGTGCCAGGCACTCACGCTGGCGTGACCCATGAAAATGGACATCCCTGGTCCCAGGACCTGCAGCTCTCCCTCAGGAGGTGGGCAGAGCGGCTCCAACCCTCCAGGATGATGTGACAGCTATAAATTTCCCCGGGATGATGGAGTCTCCAGGAGGCAGAGCGTCTCAGACTTGGGCTCCCATTGAGATTGTGTCCAGAGACCAGGCTTCCGGGGAGGCCAGCAGAGCCCCCAGGTGCCACTGGGGGTTTTCTAGAATATGTGCGAAGGTGACCTTCAGGAAGAAACGGGAATGGCAGGGAGGAGGGCAGGGTTGTGATCTCATTTCTTCAAGGTCTGCGTGGCCTGGATATTTGGGCTACACTCTCATCAGCGTTCATTTTGTCACACCCCCTGCCCTGGATTGACCAGTGTCCTGCCTCAATTCGGGTCTACCTAGACCCTGTGAATGGGACCTTACTTGGAAACAGGGTCTCTGCAAATGTACTCAGGCTCAGATGAGGTCATACAGGAGTAGAGGGGGTCCTAATTCAGCGACTGGGTCCTTATGAGAAGGAAATTTGGACACAGAGGGAAGACGGCCATGTGAAAACAGAGGCAGAGACGGAAGTAGGAGACGCTGCTACAAGCCAAGGGAGCAGCAGCCACCAGGAGCTGGGAGGCAGGATGGGCAGCCCCCGACCCATTCAAGACGTACCTAGAATTCAGCCACTTGTCACCAGTCCACAGTCCCCACCCAGACCAGGCTCCCATCTCAGTCCTGGAGTGTCCCCTTCTCTCTCCAATGCCATGGGCCACAGTATAGCCACATCACAGCACCTCATCCCTCCTTAGCGCCAACCCTGCAGGGGCTTCTCACCTCACTGAGTAAAAACCAAAGTCTGCATGAGGCCCCCAGGCCCTGCACTACCTGCCCCTCGCACGCCCAGGTAGCTTCACAGCCTCCCCCCACTCGCTTCTCCATCTTTGCTCAAATGTCACCTTATCACAAGGCTGCTCCTTGTTACTGAATTTAAATGAGACGGGAGGTGCAAAGGCCAGTCGTGCAGGGCCCTGTAAGAATGTCTGCTCTGCCCAAACAAGACAGCGAGGTCCGATGTTCTGACTCTGATTACAAGGGAGCCACTGAGGCCATGGGGTGGGCACAGGGCATGGGGGCAGGGGCGGGAGCAGGAAGACCTGTTCACAGTGATGGTAAAGATGCAAGCAAGCGATGGGGACAGCCTGGACCAGGTGAGGACGTGGAGGTGGGAGCTGTGGCCTGCGTCCAGCTGTTATTTTGAAGATGGTGCCACCAGGATTTGCAGATGGGTCAGTTATAGGTGTTGGTTAAGGAAAGAGAGGAGTAAGGGTGACCCCCAGACTTTGAGTCTGAGCCACTGGAAAGATGGAGCAGGTTCAGGGACACACAGGGGTGACAGGATGGCTGGGAGTCCAGGATGGCTGGATACCAAGTGGGACACTGCGTTGGCAGGTAGGTGTGTGAGTTTAAGATTCAAAGGAGAGCTAGAGAGATGGATTTGGGGGAAACTGGGAGGCTGGGTGAGATTTCCCAGGGAGGGGGTATCAAGACAGAAGAGGGGACAACATCAGAAGTCAGGGAGATGATGGGGGAGCAGAAGCAGTGGGGCCATTGAGCTGTGGGGTTATTGTTTTGAGACTCAAAGCCAGGGGTGTTAGGCCCCTCCACTGGAGCCCAGGCAGCATGGCCCCTGTGCTGTTACTTAGACTTTTGTCCCCATTTGTCATCCCATGCTATTGATAGCAACTTCTCCTAGGAGACCACCAAATTATGACGCAAATGTCACACCATTTAGTCAGAGGAAGTAATCACCGGCCGTAACTCTTGCCCAGTGCTTAATGGAGCAGCCCTTTCCCAGGCATTTAACAGCGGGCCTGACATTTATAAGGCCGGTGTTAGCAGCGGGGTAAACAGGCAGCAGCTCGCTCCTGACGGGGTCGGATCCTGTCACACAGCACAGAGCTCACGGGTGGTAATCTCGTGCCAGAGGTGGGAGGAGTGGGGGACGGGGAAGCTTCTGGCTGCTGATTGCAATTCCCGACCACCATCCAGAACCCCATGCATTCCCGCCACTGAAGCAATGGTTCTAAAATGCACTCCTGCATTCACTTTCTAACATGATCACGGAAAGGACAGAGTGTGGTGAGACGCAGATGTTCCTGGGTCCATCACGAGGGCTCATGCGGAGCCCGTAGTGGCTCAATTCGGGTGACAGACCCAGAGACCCCAGGGAAAGAAGTCACCTTTTAAGGACCAAGGTAGAAGGTGTGGCTAACCTGGCCTGACCTGCCCAGCGGCTTACTTGTGGTCAGGGTTGCTGGCCCCCGAAAAAACTGACCCCTTTACCCCCAAACCTGGCTGGCAGGTGCTGGACAAGTCTGGTGAAACGCAACACTAACAGCCGAGCCAACCGGAGCCAACAGAGACACAGACTCAGTGCCCACGTCACGGTCCCCACATCGTCAGCAAGGACCCTGAGCCTGACGCCAGCCAGTACTTGCTGGGAGGCACGCGGGTGGACAGACCAGCTCCCCAGCGACGGCAGCTCACCCTGCTTTGCTGGGTGCCAGCACTCGCAGTGGGGACTTACCAGGTCAGTCAGGCTGACTCCTGGCCCCGTCTGGCCTGTAACCTGTGTGCCTATCCCGGCAGACCCCAGGGGACGGGCACCCCACGCCTGGAGGAAGGGACGACTGTGATCAGTCCAATGGCGACCTTGAGCTGACGCTGGCGAGCGGGACTCTGGCCAGCGTGGTGGACAGTGGGCAGCAGCAGGGACACTGCCCCCTGGGGCCCACAGCGGTGCCACCTATGGCCTTAGGGTGTCAATAGCTACAGCGGCAGCACAGGGGAGACTCAGTAATGGCTGTCCCTCCCACTCTGGGACCACCTCCCAGCTAGTAAAGCCAGGGATGTCCTGGTTGGGGAGGCCCCCAGGCAAGGGCTGGGCATTGGCAGGTGTAAACCGTCTTCCTCCTCTGCCAGTTCTGCCCAGTAAGAGATGGCACTGAGTGAGGCTGGGGTGACCAGGGCACCCCTGAGCCAGGAGGCCAAACCTACAAGGGTCAACTTGGGCCTTGGCCAGGCTTCCCCTGTGTGGAAGCCCCGGAACCCTGGGAGCAGCCCAGGCCTGGGAGGGAGAGGGCCTGGCTCCTGGCCACATAGCCAGGCTGTTCCCGTGCAAAGTAGGGCTCAGAGGAGCAGCTGGGGAGGGGGAGGGGGAGGGAAAGGGCTAAAGGTGGCGGGGGGGGGGGGGCTAAATGCATGAATGGGCACGGATCTAAAGTCATCAGGGTGAGGGCAGCACCTACTACGCGTTCCTTTAATCTTCACATTAGCACGAAAAGGCGGAGATGATTATACCCATTTCACAGATGAGGAAGCTGAGATGGGAAAGTCAAGTGACTTCCCTCAGTCACACAGCCCAGGACCCAGGTGTGAGAGCCCACCTCCCAGACCCTGCACGCGTCCCTGCCCCGGCTCAGATGTCCACCAGCCTCCGTCTCCCTGTACCCACACAGCATGTCTAGCGGTCATGTTCCTCCTGATACCACTGAGAGTGTGGCTGTGGCTGGTGGGGCCTGCTGTGTGCCCCCAGCAGGTTTCACACCAGCCCTCTCGGGGGCCATCAGGAGAAGCAGACAAAGTGGGTGCGAGCTTCCAGGTGGATTCCAAGAGACCAGGATGAGGGGGTGGCAGGCCACCATCAGGAAGTCCCTCTGCGTGGGTCCTCTGTGCTGGGAGCCTGGAGACCACTCCCCTGCCATGAGGCCCAGACTGGGTCCCCTCCCCTTTCCCAGCCTCAGTTTCCCCAGCTACAGGGTGAGATAATTACAGAATCAGCTCCGGGACGTCAACAGGACAGATGAGTCAATGCCTGAGACAGAGCATTGAGAAATGCCAGGTGCCAGGCAGATGTGGAGGATTGGTCCTGAGACTGGGCAGTTGCCATGGTGAGGGATGCTCCGTGTTTCGTGGGTAAATATCCACAGCCCACTGGAGCAGCTGGTCCTGTCTTATCCAACATCTCCAAGACAGGCAGGGCCCGAAGGCACACACAGCTCCCACGCCCTCACCAGCCTCTCCACGGAGATGGCTCTTTACTCCTCCTTCTCCCCCGAGCCCCGGACCAGAACCCAGCCTGTTTCCTGAGCACAGTTTAAACTCAGACAACCCTCCCCACCACCCCTCTGTCTCCACAGCAAATGTCTCCCAAAAGTGTCCTGGGGCCAAGGGCTGGCCCAGACCCTGCCATCCTCAAAGTGCTCTGGGCCACGTGAGGGGTGGGTAGGAAGAGAGCATGACCCCAGAGTGGGGTCAGGGCTGCAGTGGACAGGATTGGGGAGGGGGGCAGGCACCAGGCCCTCTGGGGACCCTTCCAATGAAACCTTCCAGATCCTGAGTCTATGGGTAATAACCAGCCACCAAGAGGGAGATATTTCTACCCTGCAAAGTGCACTCACCCCCAACCACACTGGATTCTCTCCAGCTTCCTCGGCTATGAGATGGGCATAAATCTTCATAGCCCACAGAGCTGGGCATCAGCGGCTGGCGGTGCCTGCCCCCATCCACACTCAGCCAGCAGTAGCACAAAACGCGTTTTTGTAAACCCTGCCAGGCTGGTGGTGAATGAGGCATCACTAAACCTATTTTGTGGACTCAGTCATGCACGGATTCCAGAAATGCCCCTTCGCCTTTCTGTGCCTGCCAGAGCCCGCTGTCGGCACTGGGGACCCAGCACTGCACGGCTAGCCTGGCCCGGCCTGGGGGAGACAGGACGCCTAGACACGTGGCTTTGGCCTAACAGACGGGACCCAGAGGGACAATCACGATGCAACATATTACAAACATTTATTATAAGACCGAGATCAGAGGACCCGTTGTAGCTCTGAAGCCCCAAAGACCTAGTAAAAAGAAAAAAGAAAAGGGAAGAAGAAGAGGAGAAACAAGCCAGAACAGGAGAAGGTGGTTCCAAGTGTTCCCCTATGTCCAACGGGAGGCCATCTTTGGACCCTCAGCACAACCTCCGTGGAGTGAGGCAGCGAGTGAAGATACAAGGCCCCAGGGGGGATTCCCCGAGCATGTGCTGGTTCCAGTGCTCAGGCACTGCCCCCACCCCTGGCCATCAGGGAGGCAAGGGGTCCTTTGCCTCCACATCAAACTGGTGAGAGAGCACAATGGAAGTCCCTGACACGGCCAGTGCAAAGGCCCTGGGGTGGCATCTGCCTGCCTGAGACCAGCAAGAGCAAGAGTGGAGTTAGCAAGGGGAGGAGGGAGGGAGAGAAGACCAGGAGTGGGGTCAGGCCGCCGTGAAGGCCTCTGCAGGCGACAGTGAGGACATTGGGAGCAGCCAGAGAGTGTTGAGGGTGACATGGCAGAACCTATCTTATATTCCAACAGACTCTCTCTGACCATGGAAAAGCTGAGCAGTAGCTGCACTGAGGGTATATTTAAAAAGCAAGACCTATGGGATTGGCGGTGGGTTGAGGACAGAGGCCCCTGGCGGGAACGTGGCCCTGAGCAGCAGAGGGGTGAACCCCCTGGCCCTGGAGGCTCATTTCTGGGTGAGTGGGACTCAGGCTGCAAACCCTGGCAGAAGTGAGGCTGCTCCTGGAGGCCTGATTTGCAAATCATGTTTTAATTACTTGGAAACTACTCTGATCCGTAGCTTCAACCCCCAAGAGACTTAGATTCCTGCCGTTGGTGGAAAACCACTAAGTGTCTGTGACACGGAGCAGAAAGGGAAAGCGAAGCTTGCTCCAGGGGCACCCGGCTGGCACCGCCCCAGGCTCAGGGCACCCTCCAGGGCTCGGTCTGCCTTCTGCCCAAAAGGCTCCAGGGTCCCCCAGTTCCTGCGTCCCTCTGGCCAGAATTTGGTAGGACTTTCGCCCTTTTAAATATGATGCAAACTGAGATAGGTGGCGTGCATCCTACCAACCCCAGTGGCACATTTGTTCCCACAGATGTTGGCTGAGTATCTACTTTGTGCCCAGAACTGTCCCAGGCACATGGGAGAATGACATCATGCCTGGCCCTGGCTTCATGGCGCTTCTGATCGAGCAGAGAGTGAAACACACAGCTTCACCTGTAACTCAGTTGTGGTGAGGGCCACAAAAGTGAATGGGGCGTCAGGGAGAACAAGTTAGGTGGGCAAGAAGGGCTCTGTGAGGAGGCCAGCGGGGCTGGAAGGCAGAGACCCAGGGCGGACATGGGCAAGTAGTCAGCAAAGCCAAATCACCCGGGGTCAACACAGCACAGTTTACAAAGGGTCCTTCCTGCCCGTCCCCTCACAGTGAGCCCGGGAGGGCTGGGCTTTCATCCCCACTCTACAGGTGAGGCAAGGTGAGGCTCTGGGAGATAAAGTGACCCTCACAAACCTCAGAGCTGGGACCCACCGCCAAGGACTGGTCACTCTATATCCAGCCAGCCACCATCTCTAGAGACAGAGAAGGGAGTTTCTCTGCCTCCCCTGGGCCACTTGGAGGACCAGCTCTGTCAGGCGAGGGCCCGGGAAAGGCTGGAGTGGTCGGCCACCATCCTCTCTCTGCTGGACAGCCACAGCTGTCTCCTCACGGCCGCCTGTGCCCAGGTGAGCCCCCGTCATTGGTCTATCCCTGGTTTATCACCCCAGAATGGCCATGGGGTTCTTTCTCCTACATCAATCAGATCAGACCCTTCCCTAAACCTCCCATGGCTCCCCAGCGCCTGGCCTGTGCTCACCCCTCCCTCTACGTCTCTCTGACCCACTCCCTTAACCCTCTCTGAACCCAAACTCCCCATTTCCAGCCACTCTCACCCCAGGGGCACGCCTGCACCTGCCCTCTCCACACAGCACCTCCCTTGTGAGCCACAGTGCATGTGTTGCTGTGGTTCACTCAGCCCAGTCTCCAAGGGGCCCTGAGCCCACAGACCACAGGCGAGCAAAAGAACGTCATTTCAGAGCCATCCAGTTCCTACCTCCACTTGTCGAATGCGTCAGACCTCACCACCAGTGCTGCTTTGCAAGACTCCTTTCCCCTGTGCATTGATCGGGGTCCCCAAGAATACCCTCAAGCTCAAGAATTTGCCAGGACTCAGAAACGCTGTGACATTCTCAGTTCTGGCCTATTACAGTGCAAGGTGTCTAGCGGAATCAGCAAAGGGAACAGGTGCAGAAGGCCAAGTCCAGGAGACATGGTGTAGGCTGCCTGCTGTCGCTCCCAGCGAGTGCAAGGTCTCCAGCCGCACGTGTGGGCAGACACAATTCAGCCCCTAGCACATGCCATCCGCCTCCTCATCGTTGGAGAAATCTGCTCATGCTAGAAATCCCTACCGTGCATATAAATGATCACTTTTTATTACCAATCAATCACCAATCGTTGTGAAAGAGGGGGCTATCAAGTAGGCCACAGAGTCCACTGCAAACAGACCACCACAGATGGCTGAGGGCCTTCCCCCGTGAGCAGGAAAAATGCACTTTTTTGTATTTACACATATAGAGAATTCACAGACTTGCTTTTACACATTTAACATGAGTCAGAAGTAACAACACAAACACTAGCAAGTCAGTTGCAACCGCTCCACAAACAGGGAGGTCAGAGAGACCCAACGCCCTCGGAGGGCTGCTGTCTGTTCCCCGTACACACACGTTTCCTTCTGGAGTGGCCTTGTCTCAGAGGGACATGCAAACAAGATAAACAACAGAGAAGGTTCTCTCCATGATCGAAAAGACCGATGATATAGAAACATGTGGTATAGAGCAAGACACGGGAGCCCTCCCAAGCCACCATCACAACTGGCTGTCAGCGCAACCAAACCAACATCGTGGGACCTAGCGACAAAGTGACAGGTGTCATTATGCCAGGAGATAGCAGAATCCTTAAGTCAAACAGACAAACTAACAATTGAAATTGAAACTTATTGAAGCTTCCCAACATCGCAATTCAGCAGCCGTGCACCGGTCATAACTGTCAGACAGACAGACAGACAGACAGACACACACACACACACACACACACACACACACAGCCAGGGTCGCTGCACTTCTCACACTGCACGAGACCCCTGGAGGGGAGGGAGGTGTGCTGTGCATGAAGCCCGTGAGATGAACCTCTAGGTCATGTACTTAGCACCCTTTGGAGAATTCTTGTGGCTTCTTAGTGGAACCTCCAACAACAAAAGATATCCGAGAAACCGTTTACTTCCAAAGAAGTTTGCTGATTCAAGAAGACAGTCCAGACTCATGAAGCGTGACTCACCAAACGAAAATCACAACAGCTATTTAAGGGAAAAAGCAGGACCCAAGACTACCAAGCCGACCAGCCTCAGTTTATGATGGAAAAATAGCAGTGTTCTTCCCTGAGTATCATGTCTGCAAAGCTTGTCCCACGCCTTCAGACACTCCACATTGCAAAAGTCAGGGATGCCACTTACTTGAAGGGCTCATGGTTCCACTTACTTGGGAGGCTAGAAGTAGGCAGGTGGCCCCTTTAGTGACGTGTTCGGTGGGTAACGCTTTATCTCACTGGTAAGCTTTTTTCCTTCCCCCAGGCAGTGGGATGTGATGGCCACGCTTCCCCCAGCTGGCAGCAGGAGAGGTGTCCGTGTTGATTTCACGAAAGTCAAGGAAGAAAACCAGCCCTGGGAGCTGCAAGGTCCTGTATCTGGGCAGAGAGACATTACAGTTTGCTTAACTCATGTTCACTGTCTCCTAAATGCCAGGCACTGTTCTTGGGCCTGGGAGACGGCAGTGAGCAAAATGATCAAGGCACGGCCCCTGGACCTTCTGCCCCATGTGGGAGCCAGGCAATAATCCAGAGGATCCGATCCGGCGACAGGAAGGGGTGAGAGCTGGGAAGGGAGCCGAGCAGCACACGGAGGGAGGCTTGGAGCCGCCGTTCCAGACGGAGTGGCTCGATCCCCATGGACTTCTCCATCAGGGATTCTATATGTGGGCCTTGCCCTCCTAGCACACTCAGGAACTTCTGGTCACGTCCTAGACTGCCTGACTTGGCAGGCCCTTCGAGATCCTCTCACTCAACTTTGTCATTGTCAGTTCAGGGACCTGGAGGCTCAGAGGAAGGAAGCCAGGAGCCCTTCGTCAAAGGGTAAACTCCTTGCAGAAGCAGAGTGGGACTGGGCCGTCCAGCCCAGCCCCCCGAGCCCCACCCCAGCATTGGGCCTCCGTGCTCCGGTGGAGTTCCCTATAAGCTGGGGGAGCCCCTCCCGCAGGCACCCTCCCCCACCAGAGTGGAAAGAGCTAAATTCTCACTTAACTGTGGGATGCTTCTGGGCCTCATTACCATGATGCAAATTAATATTTATTATGCAATTATTCATCTTTGTAATTGCCAGTATTTCAAAGGGAGCACAGAGGCTTTAATTAGAACACTTTGAAAAATATTAAAACAAAATGTCAAAATGAGATGTGCCCCCCTCCCCTCCAGCAGCCCTGTTTCCCTGCCTCTGGAAGGTTCTCAGAACCTGGGTCTGCTCTGCTCCCCAGCCGGATGCTCACTTGGTGTTTTGTTCCATTTTATTTTATTTTTTATTCTGACTTCTGGGGGCATCTGAAGCCAAAAACTCAGGAGTCAAGGGGCCTGTGGTCGGCACAGGACACCTTTAGGACGGACAGCAGAGGGTCCTGGGGGCAGAGGGGCTGGCACTCATGCCCTGTGAGAGGACCAACGAGTGTCGTAGGGACACCCCCCCACAACTGCTGCACCCCTGCACACCCAGCCTGGCCTCCCTGCCCACTCTCCCGCACCCCCCTGGTCACCCCACATTTTCTTCCCTTCCTCCTCTGCCTCCTACCTCCATTCGATAAACGTTTATTGAGCCCTATTACGTGTCTCTTGCCTTTTTATGTTCATAGAATATTTTCAAATATTGGACTTGTCAGTGGCAACCTAAGAGGATCAGAAGGTGGGCACCTGTTTGTAAAAAGCAAAATTTGGAAAACTGAGACAGCCCGCCTGCAGCTCCCCCCACCCCCACCCCATCACCGCGTCCCCGTCAGCCTTGGTCACACTTCTTACATAGACGAGAGCATGGAAGCTGCAGACCCCTCAGGAAGTAGAGGCAGGGATGGGGAGGATGGGGAGAGCTGAGCGGAGATGGAGCAGAGACCTATTGGCAGCGGGGGAGGGAGGCTGTGGGAGGGATCAAACGCAATGCTCAGGTGTCCGGCTTACGTGGCTGAACTAGCAACACCTGGGGAAGGTGGCAAGTTCTGTTTGGCATGCGCTGAGAGGCCCTCAGGCCTCCAGGTGGAGAGGCAAAGGCCGGTGATGGATGTGGGTCACAGGAAGGTGTAGGCCATGTCCCAGATTGGAGAGTCATCAGAGCAGAGATGCCAGGAGGCAGCGGGGAGCCCCAGATGGCCCACGGAGAGGCACAGAGAACCAGAGGAGCCAGGACACGCCCCTGAGACACACATGTGGAAAGGAGGCTGAGGAGCCATCAGAGAAGAAAGCAAGCACCCCAAGAGAGGGGCCCTGCACACCGGCCGGGAGGAAGCGCCAGCCAGCACAGGTGCTCAGGTAGCTGCAGAGAGGTGTCACGCTTAAATTACATCCCCCACAAGGTGCTGCAGCCCTAACGCCCAGCACCTGTGAAAGGACCTTATTTGGAGAAGGATCTTTGCAGATCAAGTTAAGATGAGGTCACTGGATGGGCCTGAATCCGATAGGACTGTGTCCTTATAAAGGGGGAATGCAGACACAGCACACAGAGGGTAAATGGCAGGGAAAGACGGCGATCCGCAAGTCAAGGAAGCTGGGAAAGAGGCACGAGCACATTCTCCCGCTCGGCCTCAGAAGGAACCAGCCCACAACACCTAGATCTGGGATTCCAGTCTCCAAACTGTGAGACAATAAATGTCTGCTGTTGAAGGGCCCGTCTGTGGAGCTGTTTTACAGTGGTCCCAGGACACTAATAGGGGTCAGGGAAGATGACGCTGAGGCCGTGGGTGGTGGAGGGGTGTCTGTGTGCCCCAGCTGCTGCCAGGGAGGAGGGACGCACCTCAGACCTGTCCTCTTGGCAGGGAGAGTTAACAGCCTGGGGGCATAAGAGGAATTGAGTCAGCATGTGGACCAGAAGAGCGCTCGGCACCCCCACCATCAGGGTTACCCCCACTGTACTGGCCCACGTGGCAAAAGATTTCACATCCAAGGAACCCGGGATAGGAGCCAGCTAAACAGGACACTTGTTCATTTATTCCGCAGCCTCCAAGCCAAGGTACACCGCCCATCGAAGCCTCCCCAGGAAGGAGCTGGGGGGCTAGGACCTCTCTGAGAGGGGGGGGGTGCCGTCCATGATTGCACTTCAAGGACTGTCCTGGGCACCTGGGTTCTTCGCTCCAGTGGAGCCAGGAGACCCTGGGTTTAATCCCTCGGTCTCACACCACCTGCTCTGAGAATAAGGCCAGGTGCCCGCCCTCTCCCTGGCCTCAGGAGCTCTGCCGCAAAATGAGCATTACAAACCCTTACCTGCCGGAATCCAGGAGGCCAGCTCAAAAGCTCTCTTCAGTGCCCCCAGAAGTGACATGCTGGACCCCCAGCCACAGCAGCCTCTCCCGGTCCTGAAGGGACCCACTATGGGACCTCACTTCTTTTGACTGCCTCACCTCCATTCACCTGGACTCATGAAAACAGCTAGAGAGCAAAGTGCGATCCAAATGCTATCTCATTTAACCCTCACAAGGACAGGATGGGGCGGGTGTAAGGACCTGCCAGTTTACTGAGGAAACCAATCACAAACGGGAGGACAGCCCAACGTTCTCACCTGCTGGCTGGGGGGCCAGGCCAGGCTCTCTCCTCCACGACAGAGAACTGAGCTGATGGCACCTCTTCGTTAGACAGTCCTGGGCTCCAAGTTTGGCCCTCTCCAGCTGTGTGGTCCCAGGAAAGTGCCTTTACCTCTCTGAGCTTCCTTGTCTATAAAACAGGGATGAGCCCTCCTGCTTCCCGTAGGAGGTTATACTGGGCTCCTGCAGCTGGGCCTAGGCAAGCAGCACGATGACAGTGCCCTGGAGGCCAGCCGCTCTGTCCCAGGCTCCAGTTCAGCTTTGGTCCCCTCCTCTTGCTCTGTACCCTTGCTGAGACCTCCTCAGTCCCCCTCCCCATTTATCATCACCACACTATGGACAGGCACCCTGGGGGCAGACCCCTGCCCTCTACACCTTTCTGCCCAGTCTTGGAGCCCACCAGCGGCACCCACCTGTGTCCCATCCTCCTGGCACCTCACACCCAGCAGGGTGCCCTCTCACGTAGGCAGAGCCACACAGAGGCGAGTTCCTTCCCCATCACTTTCCAGAGCTCCCAGACCAGCCCCATGTGGCCTCCTGCTGGCAGGTCCAGACAACCTGCCATCCCTGCCTGGCAGGGTTAATATGGTAATCAGCAAAGCCCGCGATTTGCATGACAATCGGAGGGAATGAATCCTGTCTCCTGAATGGTATCCAAAAGTAGCTCTTACCTGGGTTCCCCAGAGGCCAGTGGGGACACAGGGAGGCTCACGGGGTTCTCTGAACCTCCAAGTGCAGACAGATACCTGGCTCCACCCTCGCTGCTTCCACCTTCAAAAGAACTCAGGTCATCTTGGGTAGGGGGAGAGGCCGGTGAGACAGTCACCTGCCGGTCCTCTGAATCGCTTCCCACCCCCACCCCCTACCCCCCACCCCTGCCAGGGTTTGTCCTGGGTCAGTGCTGCTCCCATGGGGCCTCCCTAGGAAGCAGGAGGGTGCAGCGTCTCCCAGCCTGCCACCCTGGGGAGGAGGCGTCCAGGAGGGGCTCTGTTCCCATTCACACAGGGGCCTTCCCTGAGCCTCAGTTTTCCCACCTGTCAGTTGGAAAGATATGCCTCCTTACAAGGTTGTTTCCAGGTGCCATTGTGAGGTGAGGACAGAGTGTTCTGGAAGCAGCAAGACCTGAACAAATGGTGCCCTTGGGACTCCTTCTAGGCCAACATCACCGAGCCTCCACCATGGGCCGTGCTGGGTGCACAGAGGCCTGGGTGGGGTCCCCTCGCCCTATGAGGGCTGGGCAAAGGTGGCCAGGTTCCCTGAGTCACACTGCATCCTCCTCTCCTCGTGGGGGGCTCTCACAGAGTTCTCACACCCCTTCCCAAGGTTTCCAAGCAGCCTACTCACAGAAGGAACCCCCTCCCCATCCCCAGCCCCCCTCACTGGGAAGAAGCCCAGGCAATCCCTCTAGGCAGGTCCCTCAGGACGAGCTGGGCTCTGCTCTCCAAATGCTTAACAACAATGAACAACAATAGTAATAATAACCTCACACATTTGCTTGTCACTGCCACATGCCAATCCCATCCAACAGGCCCTTCTGTGGCAGTGGGACAGGGAAGCTCAGACGGCAGTCCCTTGCCGCACCCCCACCACCCATCGGGGTCAGAGCCGAGACAGCCGGGCTCTGCCGACCCAGCCTCCCACAGGCCCAATGCAAGCTTCCCAAGGAGGTGGACTTGTGGGTTCTCTGATGGGGTGCCAGGGGGCAGTGTGGGTGGGACTGCGGGCAGGGCCAGAGGTCTGGGGTTCATCAGGGTCTCCTGCTGATGAGGAGCTGGTTGCTCTCTCCTCCTACCCCACGGCCCGCTCAGTGGCCAGATGCATCTTTAAACGCCTCCTCTCACCTGACCTCAGATGACAGCGGAACCCAATGGCTCAGCCTGGCATCGAAGTCGTCCCTCCTGGTGAGCAAGGGGGAGGCCCAGCTGGTGGTAAAGCTGGGAGGGCATATATGCCCCTGCACCTGGAACCAGGTGGGTGTAATAATAACAATACTAGGTGAACCACATCAGATTGCCATTTTTGCAGGTCAAAAATGATCCTATATTGGCAATTTCATAGAGTTCAATCTAACAAATAGTATTAGGTTGGTGCAAAAGTAATTGCGGTTTAAAAGGTTAAAAATAATATTTTGAGTACTTACACCAGGCATTGTTCTAAGTTCTTTACAAGTATTTACTTATTTAGAACTCACAACACCCCTACAGTCTTGGCCTATGATGAGGAAATCGGGCCCGAAGAAGTTAGGCCATTATCTCTAGACCACAAACCTCGTGTCCAACTATCAGAATGGCTACAATTTAAAATAGTGATGACAGCAAATGCTGACGAGGATGTGAAGAAACTCAGACGTCGCTGGTGCGAATGTCCCGGTACAGCGGCCCTGGAGAACAGTTTGGCAATTTCTTAAAAACCTAAAATGCCGCTACCGTACGACTCAGCATTTGCATTCCTGGGCATTTATCTCAGAGAAATGGAAATGACTGTTCACGCCAACACCTGTACACAAATGTTCCGAGCAGCTTTATTGGAATGGTCCAACCCGGAACCGGCCCAGATGTTCTTCGGGGGACAGACGATCAAGAAAACTGGGGTCCCTCCCGCCCAGGGAGTCTACTCGGCAGAGCAGAGAAAGGAACTACAGATGCAGAAAATGCCAGGCAGGGTCTCCAGGGACTCACGCGAGTGGAAAAAGCAGTCCCCAAGGGTTCCATAGCTTATGGTTCCATTAATGCAACATTTTAGAAATGGCATCATTTCGGAGGTGGGGGACAGACCAGAGGTGGCCAGAAATGAAGGGTGAGGGAGGGAGGTGGGTGTGGCTATAAAAGGGCAACCTGGTTCCTTGTGGGGCTGGGGGATGCCCAGCATCGTGGCTGTGGACGTGGTCCAGGCCTGTACACAGGCGATAAGATTGTGCAGAACTTACACACACACACACACACACACACACACACACACACACACACACACACACGGAAAAAGGGCGACATCTGACTAAGACCAGCAGATGGCATCCATGTGTCCATGTCAGTGTCCCCGTTTTGCTATTCTACTCTTGTTTTGCAAAATGTTCCATTGGGGGAACCTGAGCGTAACATACAAAGGATCCCTCTATATTGTTTCTTGCCACCACACGTGACTCTACATTATCTCCAGTTTTTCTGAAGGAGCATTTTTTCAAATGGCAAAAAAAAAAAAAGGAAAGCTGTCACAGCCCAGAGGAGCCTAAGGAGACATGACAGTGATACATGACATCGTATCCAAATGGGACCCTAGAACAGAAAAAAATAAATAAATAAGACACTAGGGGAAAACTAAGGTAATCAAGTAAAGCGAGTAAAGCGTGGGCCTGGTTAATGAGAATGTTACCAACACTAGTTCATTAGTTGTAACAAATGTACCAACCGATGTAAGATACTTGGGATAAGGGAAACGGGGGGCCGGGTGTTCCTCTGTATTGTCTCCTTAATTTTACTGTAAATCTAAAACTGCTCTAAAAAATAAGTCTATTTTTAAAAAAATTTTTTCAATGATGCCACATGATGTCTTTACCTAAAGGTTTGCAGGAATCTGCTAAAGCAAACTATACTCCTACGCTATGGCCCAGCAGTTCCGCCCTGAAGATACCCCCAAAGCAATGAGATCACATGCTCACCAAAAGCACATATAAGAATATTCATAGCATATTTTTTTTCAAAACAGCCAAAAACTGAAAACACAACCAATCTCCATCAGTAGGCAAGGAATAATAAGTAATTACGGTATTTTCATGCAATAGATACTACAACTAAAAAGGGGGGAGGGGAACTGCTGTATTAAAGAAAAAGGGTGGATCTTTTGAATATAACGTTGAACAAAAGAACTCAGACAGAAATGAGTCTGAACTGCATGATTCCAGGTGTATGAAGTTCAAGAACAGACAAGACACCTATGGTGACAGAGCCATAGACTATTACCTGTGTAGGAAAGTTACAGAGGGAAGAGGAGATATTTGTGCAGTTTGTGTTCTAATGACATGAGAAGTGAATAAATACGTAAGAATAAATTTAAAAGAAAAAGATCACACATGTTATGCACTGAATGTTTGTGTCGCCCTAAATTCATATGTTGACGCCCTCACCGCCAATATGGTGGTGGTATGTGGGGGGTCCTTAGATGAGGTCATGAAGGTGGGGTCCCCATGATAGGATTAGCGCCCTTAGAAAAAGAGAGAGAGATCAGAGCTTGCTCGCTCTCTGCCGTGGGATGCCATAGCCAGAAGGCAGCCATCCGCAACCCAGGAGAAAATCCTCACCAGAGCCCCACCCTGCTGGCACCCTGATCTCAGCCCCCCAGGCTCCAGAAAAATCAACATCTGCTGTGTGAGCCTCCCAGCATCTTTTTATAGCAGCCCAGGCAGACAACTATATTAGTCAGGGTTTTCCAGAGAAACAGAACCGATAGGAGATTACATATCTATCTCATGTGCATAGGACACATGATGGTGACGTGGCTCACTCGATTTTCGTGTGGACAAGTCCCACCATCAGCAACTGCAGGCCCAAGAAAGTCGGGGGGCAGCCCCAGGCTGAGCCTAAAGGCCTGAGAACCAGGAGCACCAGTGTCCAAGGAGAAGCTGGATGGCCCAGCTCAAGCAGAGAGAGAGAGAGAGAGAGAGAGAGAGAGAGAGAGAGAGAGAGAGAGAGAGAGAGAGAGAGAGAGAGAGAGAGGATGTACCTTTCCTTCAGCTTTTTGCTCTATTCGGCCCCTCAGCGGGTTGGATGACGCCCGCCCGCACTGGTGAGATGGTGAGAACCGTCTTCCATACTCAGTCTGCGATTCAAACGCTAGCCTCTTCTGCACATGCCCTCACAGACACTCCCAGAAATCATGTTAACCAGTCACCTTGGCATCCCTGAGCCCAGTCAAGGTGACACCTGGAATTAACCATCACAACACAGCAGGAAAACAGCAAAGCCGAGCCTGACCCAGACATCTGGTTTGCAGCCAAGGCTCTACCCATCCCTACCCCACACTTGCTTTCCCAAGGAAGCTTCTGGTGACCTGGACCCCAGCCCTCCCCGCAGGCTCCCCGCTACTCCAGGATGATCCCGGGAGTCGGAAACCAGCGCACCATTGACATTTTGCACTAGATAACTTCTTGCTTGGCTGTCCAGTGGCATCCCTGGCCTCTACACGGTAATGCCCGTAGCCCCCTCCCACCCAACAGGGACACCCGAACGTGTCTCCAGGCATTGTCAAGGATCTCCTAGGGGCAAAGGTGCCCGGGCTGAGCCTCTGCTATATGGGAAGTTGGCACACAGCCGGAAGTCCATGCCAAAAGGGAATGATAATTAAAGCAGTGTGTAGAAACATGTCAGTTTGGTCATCACAGCCATGACGAGAGTAACTGCAGCAGCAATAGCAGTGGCGCACGTGACCATACAACGCAGCAGTGGCCATACAGATGGCATGATGGGGACAACAGTCATGGAACGACACAACTCAGTGCCCAGAGTTTGCTGAGAGTGGGGGCTCCGGTGTCCTGCTGCCCAGTCACTTTGTCCTTTGTAAAGGCCCCACCTTTCTAACGTCCTAGAGTGAAGACCCAACAGAGCCTCTCAGCATGTACCTGAAACATCCCAGAGCAAAAAGGAAAATTATGAGTGTGGGAAAGGGGACTGAGGGACAGTGGGTGGGACATCCACTGTGAGACCGTCACACATAACCATGACCAACACCAACACATCTGAAGGGGGCGCCTCCTGGATGCCCATGGGCCATAAGGGGTGCCTGGGCCAGGCTGGGCAGGGGGCTCTGAAGACCCGGTCTTGTGCTGCCAGCTGTGGGGCCTGGGCCCCCTGGGCCCCCCTGGACCTCCCTGGGCCTCCCTGGTGCACAGGCTTTTCCACATGTGTGCCATTGAGGGCAAGGGGTGGGGGTCCTCTCCTTAAGACTTAACCACCCTCAGGCCTCCAGCCTCCCCCTCCAGGGCTGGGGCCACCTCAAAACATTTGTGACACCCTCCCTTCTGCCTGGGCCGAGAAACAGGGAGGAAAGAGTGGACAGGAAGGGCTCTGAGCTCTGGTTCTGGAATCTTTCACCCCCCACATACTCACCCCTCCCCTAGTAAACAAAAACCAGGACTGGACCCACTGGCTCAGATGACGGGCACGAGGCAGGCTTCCCGGAGGCCTGTCCCCACGGCCACTTCCTGTTCCCACAGTCTCTCTGACCTCTGCATCTCCCTCCCACTTCTGATCCTGCCTCCTGCTCCACACACACGGACGTACACACAGTACATACACACACAGCACATGCGTACACACATGCACATGTGAGCACATGCCACACCGCATATGCACACGCCACCTATACACACTTACCACGCACACAACATACTGAGACGCAGACACATTCACACCTTCACACACTCTCCCACCCAAATGTACACAGACACGATGCACACACACCGTCACCCCAGGCTTGTGGTATAACAGTGAGCAGGTGACATTGCAGCTGCACACGGCAGACGTCTGAAGATTAAGATGACATGATCCTGCTCTTTCAAAAAGGAACGAGGGAAGCCTCCATCCTCGTAGCCAGCCTGAGACCAGCCCCCTCCCCCCGTGGTGTTGCCCTTCCCCCCACATCCCCAGAGAGCCCCAGGAAGTGTGGGCCCAGAGAGGCTCCCACCTCAGGCAGAGCGGCCAGCAGAGCTGTCCTCCCACTCGGCATCTCGGTCCTCCCTGCCGCCCCCTCAGGTCCTGGGGGGAGAGGCAGCCCAGACTGTGTGTCCTGCTCCGTGGAGGGCACAGCAGCTGCAGCCAGTTAGGGGTTCTGGTTATCTGGGGCCGGAGAGGAGGGGGCTCCCGTGGGAGTGGAGTGAGGACGTGGGGTGGGGCCGAGGAGGGGCCGGTCAGGTGGTTTCCGAGGGCTGGGGGGCTTCAGGGGACTGACGCCCTTCAAGGCAGCCCCCCCGCAAGTCTGGTTAAATATTGGAATCCAGTGGCCTGCCAAGCAGAGGGGGCCCAGAGAGTGTGTCCTCGTAGCTGCAAATTAGTATGAGTGTGAGGTGAGTGTCTGTGTCTGTGTGTGTCCACGAACGTTTGTGTGTTCCGTGTGTGTGTGTGTGTGTGTGTGTGTGTGTGTGAGTGTGGAGGTGCTGCATTCTTGTGACACCGAATGGAAGAACATCCATGGAGACGGAGCCGGGTGGGGGTGGGAACAGCAGGGATGCTAGGACGAAAGCTGCTTCTCACGACCCATTTCCTCACTGACAAGCCTAATGATGTCCAGTGAACAGCAAAGGCAGGAAGCAGACTTGACCCCACTCAGCAGGGGTCACGCAGGACCCTGGGCACATCCTGTGGAAATGGAGACCCCATGACCCTCAGAGCCACTGAGCGAAGTCCTGCAAAGCGCTGCAACAAGGCCGCGTTTTGTTGTGGGCAACGATGGGGTCATTTAAAAGGAAGTAAACGGAGGGCGGACCAGGTGGCCCCAGGGCTCCCTGTCCTCGGCCTGACCCTCGGCATCTGAAGTGACAGCCACACTATTGCTGCTGCACACCCGTGGGCACAGCCTGTTTGCATGGTTGCTAGGAGGTTTCCATGGCAACTAATAGGGGATGAGGGAAGCCTGGCAGCTTCAGACTCCCCCCTCCACTGGAGGAGCTGGGCCCCAGCAGCCCCTCCCAGGATGGGCCACCCACGCAGGGGATGGGCATGGCCAGACCCCCACAGACCCATCTGGAAGCTGACACACTGGGAACCCTGGATGAACAGGAGTGGAACGGGTTGGGGACGGAGAACAAACAAAATTGGGAAGGAGGAACAGGAAGGGCCTGGGGGCCGGGCAGTGGCTGGGGTGCGAGTCCCCCAAGACGACACCTGAGGAGTCACCATGTGCCAGCACTGGGTGTCAGCTCGTCCAGCCACCCCCTCACCTTGTGACAGGGTGGCTGATTTTCCCTCAGCCTACAGAGGAAGAAACTGAGGTTGTGAGGGGTACAGAGCCCTGACCCCAGGCCAAGCTCCTTGGTTTGTCACTAGTGTGCCCAGTGCTGGGCCGGGCGCCTCTTATCCTGACCACTCGTCCTCCCGCAGTGTGCTCTGACCACCTCCATCTGAGAGCAAAGCAACACAGGCACAGAGAGGCCAAGGGTCTGGTCCCAGGTCACACAGCACAATAGGGACGGTTGAGTGTGCAGAGTGGGGGTGCTGTCAGGACACAGCCAAAACACCTGGTCTTGAGACGTAGCCCGGGGGTAGACAGAGCCCAGGGGACACTCTGACGTAGATGGGAAATCGTGTAATTAAACACCTAGGAAACGGGCTATGGAGCTGGGGCTGTGTGAGGGGATGTTGGCAGGGGAGCAGAATGTGGGGGAGGTGGTGGCTGAGTGTAAATGGGCAGAGAGAGCTGAGCCTGTCCTCAGTCCCTGGGGGGTCGGCAGTGCCCCCCAATGCTCCCCCATCCTGGGGTGTAGGTGGTGCCCCACAATGTTCCCCCATGCTGGGGTGTAGGTGGTGCCCCATAATGTCCCCTATGCTGGGGTGGAGGAAGTGTCCCCACTGCTCCCCCTGTGGTCACAGCCCATCTCTTTGCTGTCCCAAAGCAGCCCTCAAGAGGACAGGCAAAGGAGGTTTGCACAGGAAAACTGAAGCCCAGAGAGGCCAAGAGAGTAGCTAAGGTCAGCCGGCTTCAGGGTGGCAGAACTGGCCCCCGATACGGCTCTCCTGCCTCCGGGCTCCTTGAGTTTCCACTGGCACCCTTGTAAATTACCCCACAATCTCTGATTGTGTGAGTAGCACCGTGCCAGGAAGTAGGGGGAGGCCTGGCCAAGTGTAGCACCTGGCACAGGGCACACACTTATGAGTGGGGAAAGAAGAGCAGCCATCACCACCACATTTGGCGGATGGGGAAACCGAGGCTCAAGGACAGGGGCTCAAGAGAGTCCGTGAAGAGGGAGGAGGCGCAGATCCCACGGCCCTGCCCCAGCCCCTCACCAGCCCCTCCCCCAGCCTGTGCCTCCATCCCACAGCCCCCACCCATCGCCTCCCCCCTCCTCCGCAGGTGGGGGTGCTGAGGCTTCTGCTCCCTCTGAGGAGGCAGTGTTGCTATGGTGACCACTGTTACCTGGCAACCGAGCCGCATCCTCCTGGGCACCTGCTGTCTCTCTGGCTCTGGGGATGGACGAGTGTCCAGAAGCCCCCTTGTCTGAGGAAATCCACCTGGGGGACCCACAGATACCCTCCTGAGTCTACGAGAATCAGAAGTAGAACCATGTCACACAAAACTTTCATTTTTTTCAAACCTGGAAATAATCGTATTGATTTATGGGATAATAAAAATAACATTGTAAAAAAATTTTTTCAAACAATCTAGGAAAGTATACAAACGAAGGTAAGATTCAGCGCAGTCAGCCCTCTCCGCACGGAGAGGAAGGTGGACCTGGTTTGAACAAGGGACACGCTCTGCATGGCTCGTCCTGCGCTCCCACTTGGCACTGTGCTCAGACGTGTTTCTGGGTCAGTGACTTCACTCCATCATGTCCACTCTGTCAGGGAGCCTGAGGGGGACTCACTGAGTGTTCCAGAACTCCTGCTCAGGGCCAGACTAGGCACAGGGCTCCTAAAATCTGAGAAATCTGAGACCCCGTGCCCGAGTGGGGCCCACAGGCTGCCAGGCAAGGAGATCTGTAACCAGCACACCCACAACCCCAACGTAAGAGACAGAGTGCCCCACTCCACAAGAAGGGGCAGGCTCCCCGGTGTGGGGTTCAAAGGGAAAACAAATCTGCGTGGGCTTCCTGGAGGAGGCCCCTTTTTGGCTGAGATTAGACAGATGAAGTGATTAGGAAATGGAAACAAAGAAAGTAAGGAAAGGAGAGGAAGGGAACACAAAGAAGACAACATGGTGTGGGCATGGGCATCATGTAGGCGGGACCATGTGGGCCATCAACGGAGTCCTACTGAGTGCAGTGGGGTACAGGGCAGGCTGGAGGGAGGACAGGAGAGAGGGGAGGACAGGGGAAGAGAAGAGGGAGGAAGAACGGGAGGCAGTGGGGGGAGACGGAGAAGGAGCTGGGAACAGCACACACTGGCTGAGCGCTGACACCAGCCAGATTCACTTCACACCTAAACCACTGCACACATAGGCACCTGCTGTCCCCATTTCACAGTGCAGCAAACTGAGGGTCTAAGGCATTCAGTACAACTTCCCAAAGACAATGGCCAATGAGTGGTGCCACCCCAGTAGAAGCCTATCTGATTTCAGTCCCCACAGCCCATTCTAGCCACTAGTGCAGAGCTGCCCCCCCCCCACATTTGTCTCAGAAATAGGTCTCCTAGGACCCCAGGCCGCTAGTTGTCTCCAGGGCAAGTTCACTCAGCAGCCCAGGACTTCTGGACCTTGCTTGGGGACATCTGGTTTGTGTCTGGGCCAGTGCTGACCACCTGATACCCTGGACACATATAGCAGTGTGGGCCTGCCGTTCGGAGGCATTGAACCAGAGGTGGCTTCACAAGCCAGGGGGTGGTCAGACACACGGAGGGCGAGGCCCCTCCGCCCTGAGACACCCTTCGGCATGACAGAGCCGGGGCCTTGCCGCCTGGAGAACCATGCCCATCGCAGGTGTGAAACCTGGAATGGTGGCTTCCCTGCTCCCCTTTCAATTTAAACAAGCATTTAACGCATTTCAATGAGCACATGCCCCATGTCAGGCTCTGGTGTGCTCGGCTCTTTTCAGAGACGGGTTTCCCAGACCTCCCTTCCTTCTACCCCCAGAGAACTGCCCTCTCCTGCCCACCCTGGCTCTGCACACACATCCACCTGTCACTCTTTCCTGCAGCTGTTTGATCCCCTCCTGGTCACCCACACTGAGCCATGGTTGCCTCTAGGACAAGGCTCCAGAGTGGCACCATGACAAACAGAGGCCCTGGGACTGGGGGAGCATGAGAAAGGCACCTACCCCACTCTGGGCATCAGGGAAGTCTTCTTGGAGGAGGCCACACATCCAATCCCTTTCCGCAGAGTAGGAGTTGGCCAAGGATGGAGGAAGACAATTCTCACAGCAGGAATGAGGGAACAGCATGTACAAAACCCAGAGATGAGAGTGGTCACTTCAAGAAAGTGCAGATGGCACACCCAGTGCGCCCTCCTGGAGAAGCAGTGCCACCGCCGGGGCGTGCAGGGGCAGGTCTGGCCAGGAGTCCCAGGTCGTGCCGCCCCATGGTGAAAATGTCCCCCTCCGGGACATCTCTGAGGTCCACTTCAAGATGAGCCTGGAATACAAGTGGGGAACTCAGGCAGGTCTCCGCTCCCTCTCACCCCTCCCCCAAGGCACACACAGGCGCCACCTGAGGGACATGTGTAAACCCCACTGACAGGCTCCCTAAGGGACAGCCAGGTGTCCCTCGCCCAGCCACTTTCAGTCCCTCCTGCAAACCCGCATTTGATCTGGCAAAGCATTCAGTGGGGAACATTTCTGCTTCAGCCCCAGGGGCCTTCCCTTCCCCTCCCAGGCCGAGCCTTGGCGACAACCAAGGGGAAGGATGATAATATTCCACCTGTGGGTTCCCTAAGCAGGCATTCGGCTGCCAGCTCCAAGCCAGGCCTGGGCGGGTGAAAGGTGCCAGAGGCCACTTGCAGACCATCTGAGTGCGGAGGGAACTCGGGAGAACAGGCTGGGATGGGGAGCTGTGGATGCTGATGGGGGGGACTGAGAAACACGGGTGGAGAAGTAAGTGACCCAGGACAGAGGGCCCCACACCTCAGCCAGGTGGCCTGGGAGGAGGTAGCACAGCCTAGGGCTAGGCCAGCTTCCTGTGTTTGGGTGGCACTGCCTGGCTGGTTTGGGGCCTGCAGAGGCTGAATGTCCAAGTCCTAAACACTGGAACCTATGATTGTGACCTTATTTGGAGAAAAGGCATTTGCATCCTGGATTCTCTGGTGGGGCCTAAATGCCATGACAACTGTCCTTGGAAGAGAAGACACAGAACAGAGGCCACATGAAGACGGAGGCAGAGACTGGATGAGGGGACCACAGGCTGAGGGACGCCTGGAGCCCCCAGAGGCTGGGAGAGGCAGGACGGACCCTCCCTGGAGCCGGCAGAGGCAGCACAGGGGCCCTGCCCACTCCAGGATTTAGGACCTCTGCATTGTTTGAAGCCACCCAGCTTGTGGCAGTTGGTGACAGCAGCCCCAGGACACTGACACAGGGACCCAGGGCGGCAGCAGCACCTCTACCCAGCCGGGTGCCCAGCACCGGCCCAAGCCCCACCCTGGGAATGGTGGACAGGTGAGCAGCGGGTGAGAGGACAGGAGGGTGTGGCCCAGCCGAATCCAGGAACGGGACAAGCAGGGCCTGACACTGCTCTTGAATACACGCTGCTCCTGCCTGACCCTTCACAAGGCGCCACCACCAGGGCTGACTGACGCCCCATGGTACCCCCGCCCCTCATCCCGCGGTGTTACCGGCAAGGCCCGGCCCACGGAAGGCAGAAATGAGCCAGACTCGGCCCCTCCGCGGGCCCTTTCAGGTCTGGCCCCACTCGGGCCAACTGTGGCGAAAACTGAGGATCCGGGAGGGGACAGGCTCCTGCGGGCTGTGGGGGCACCTGGAGGCCCAGACCCGGGGCCCACGCCTCTCTGCGGCCTGCAGCCCGGTTCGGAGGCTCCCAGCGCTCCGATGGGGCGATGGCGCCTCCTGCTGGCCGCAGAGCTCTTCACAGGTCCCAGCTCCGGCGGGAATTCAGCGCCCAACATCGCGGACAGCCTGCAGCTGCCAGCGACAACCTGGAAATCTGTCGGCCAGAATTCTGGGCGGTCAGGCTCACTAGCATTTACCATTTGTTTAACCGACTCCATCATTGTTTCTTATCGTCGTAATTTGTGAAACATCCAAGTGCGAGGACCTTACTTGCTTTGTCTCATAGAGTTATCCCCACACCCTGTGAAGAAACCAGGGTCTGAGCGGGGAAGGCAGCGCAAGGCCACACGGCTGGTGGGTTGGAACGCAGCCCAGGACTCCGTGGGGCCAAGCGGGGCTCCTAGGCTGATGATAATGGCTCTCAGCAGGACAGCCCAGGAGATGAAAGAGATAGTGGTTCCTGGGGAGATCCATTCCTATCCCTGAGCCTCAGTTTCTCATCTGTAAAATGGGCAGTCCTGTGCCCCCATGGGAGGGGGCTCTGTGAACATACAGAGGGCAGTGGGTGAGGGCTTTGTGGGAAGGGCTCTGCACGTGTCCGTATAGCACAGTGGGTGGGAGCCCTCCGGCTTCTGGGTGTGCAGCTCCGGCAGGCACACAGGCCCACGCTCAGAAGGGCCAGAGCTTGGTTTTCTGCTCTGCTGTCACCCTCTTTAAATTAACCATTTTTGAACAAAGACCCCCCTCCCATTCGCTTTACACTGGGCCCCACAAATCACGTCCTGGTTTTGCACGTAGAAACCATTTGTAGTACTGGAGCTGGTGGGTGTGGCCTCCACCCCAGTCTGGCAGCTGAGTGGGGGTTGTCCCCACGGCCTCCCCCTCCATGAGCCTGTGCTCCAGGTCTGTGTCAGAGCACCTGGGAGGCCGTCCCTGACCAGAGGTTGAGCAAGTGCTGTGCAGGGTCTCAGCTTCTGCTCCCCGCACAAGAACGCAGGATACGGTGAGGCTGAAAAGGAACAACAACGGAGACATGGATGGGGGTTCATACCACTATATTCTCGATGGCGGCTGGCCGAGACACAAAAGCAAACATCTGCCAGTACCCCAACTAGGGGTCTTCCTGCACCCCAGTCTCACTGGTGGCGGGGCGAGACACAGGAAGTAGGATCCACACGCTCCACAATCTGCCATCCGTGCTTGCTAACCCCACTTGCTAGGCGCAATCTGCCATCCGCTTCTCTGCCAACCAACCCCCTAGCCTAGCCATGGCAGTTATATTAGTGGCCAATGGGTAACTGGCCACAGATGATGGCCAACTAGTTACAGCTGATGGCCATCTACTACCCGAGCCAGCACCTTTCCACGTGAGGTCGAGATCCTGGAAACTGCTCTCTTGGCTCTGTCCCCACAGCAAGAAACCCCACTAGGCTCTCTCGCCCTGGGCCTTCCTCCCACAGCCCACACCTCCTGACGCTGGGCCCTGGACCAGGTCCAATGTCATGGGAGTTCTGTTCGCCCACAGAGCCAACACACAGCAGGAAGGGTTTGCTGATGTGTTGAATGGTGAACCCTGGGGGGCGCAGAGAGGGTGCAGGTGTGGATACTCCAGCTCCATCACCACAGGGCTCACACCTGGGATTTTCATCCTCCAAACCTGTCCTGGATGGCCCCTGCTCGCTCAGGTGGCTCAAGATGAGATCTGTGGTGCTCTGCTGCCACCTGGTGGTAAGTTTGGAGAAGGCGGCACACCACAGGGTAGTTGAAGGTGGGGCAGTGATGGGGGCGGAGCCGGGATACCAGGTGGGTGGGGCAGGGCCGCCAATGCAGGGTGTGAGTTCATGGATGCTTCAGAGAACCGAACTACCGTCCACTCCCCAGCACCCTTGTCCGAATAACTACTCTCCCTGTGGACAAGGGACCAAGGGGAAGTGAACATGGTCATGGGGCTGGTGAGTGGCAGGGACCACCGGGGACCCCCAGATGAGTATTTAAAAGTCAAAGCTCCTGAAGAGGTGCAGAGACTGCTCAGAGGGCAATTGGGGGTTGTGCCATCAACGATGTCCAGCAGGTCTTTCCTCCAAGTGGGTGGTGCCCATCCTCTGCCCAGAGCCTGCAGAGGCAGCTTCCAATCCCCTTTCCCACCAGGGGCACTTTTGTGTAGATAGGCAGAAGCCACTGTGGGCGGAGACCCCACCTCTGCCGTCTGGGATACCCACGGGTGTCTGGGAGATGGTGAGGGGTCTTTCAAAGTGAAAACAGCCTTCTAGTCCCCACCACTGCAATGTACAGGCGGTGAACAGGTAAGGGGGAGGGGCAGGAGGGCCGGGGAGCTGTTCTTAAGACCCCAGCCTGGTCACCTTTCTGCTCTGTGACCAACTCACCCACCTGCCTCGGCCTCCATACCCACACCTGGAAGACAGGGTGGAGGTCCCCACCACTTAGGCCAACCTCAAGGATTAAACAGTATTTCTAGAGTGCTTGGCTGAGGCTCAGTGTCTGAGACGAGCCCCACAGACCCACAGAGCTCCCACTATATGCCTGGCTACATGACAGTCCGTGGGGGGGGGGGGAAGGAAGATGGCCATAGCGTCCTCACGGCCCCCAGAGGCACCCAAGTTGGTGTCCCCAAGGCAAGGAAGTAGGTGGGGTGCCAGGCAACACCCTGAGATCAGCGTTTGTTCACAATCCACAAGCCATCCTGCAGATGCTGCAAAGCCTCCGTGGTCCCGGGGAACCCTCTTCAGTCTGCCACCTCCTCGCCTCCCAGAGCCCCCAGCCGGTCAGGCCAACTCCATCTCTGACCTGAATTTTACCGGTAAATCAGAGCTTGCTGCTCCCTGTTTAAATACCCTCCTGCCATGTCCCCTGTCCTGGGGTATAACTTGCACTCCCCCTGGGCTCCGAAGCCCCGAGTTGTCTCTCTCCCTCTCCACATCCAGGTCCTCTGCTCCAGACCCACTGAGCGGCATTCGGTCCCTCTGCCAGGCATTTGCACAGGCTGTTCCCTCTGCTGGAGCAGCCTTTGGAACAGGCTTCTCCTTGCACCTGGCCTCAGAAGGGGCTCTGTAACCCCCAGCTCTGCCTCTGCCGGCACTGCAGGCAATGCCCCCTGGCCAGAGCTGCCAATTTCCCGGGGAGAGCCGTCTGGTTGGCATTTGCTAAACGGTGTTGCCAGGTGTTCCCACTTACCCACCTCCTCTCAACCGCCCTCAGGGGACAGCCCCACCTGGGACCCTTGCTTTGGGCTCCCCAGTCCTGCTGAGGGTTTTGGGGTCCACGCAGGAAGCCTAACTCTGCAGCATTCCCTTGTCACCCCCCAGAATATTTGCTGAATGGCCCAGAACCACAGAGACAAAAATGTCTCCTATCAGGGCCTCATAGAGGAGAACAGGCACCTACATTTTAACTGTATTAAAAGGCAGACCAACTGGAGGCAACCAAGACGTCCCTCAGTAAGTGATGGATAAATAAACTGTGGTCCATCCAGACGATGGAATAGTATCCAGCGCTAAAAAGAAATGAGTGCTCACGCCATGAAAAGACTTGAGGAGCCTTAAATGCATATGACTAAGTGAAAGAAGCCAGTCTGAACAGGCTGCAGACTGTATGATTCCAACTCTATCACATTCTGGAAAAGGCAAAACTCTGGAGACAGGGAAAAGGTCAGTGGTTGCCAGGGGTTGGGGGAGGGAGAGATGAACAGGCAGAGCTCAGAGGGTTTTTAGGGCAGTGACAATGCTCTGTGTGACACTATAATAGCAGATATGTGTCATTATACATTTGTCTAAACACATACAATGTCCAACACCAAGAGTGAACGAACCCTCATGTAAACTGTGGGCTTTGGGTAATAATGACGTGTCACTGGAGTTTCATCAGTTGTAACAAATGTCCCCCTCTGCTGGGGGCTGCTGAAATAGGGCAGGCGGTACATGGGGGCGGGATACGAAAAACCTCTGTACTTTCCACTCAATTTTACTGTGAACCCAAAACCCCTCTAAAAAAAATCATGTCTATTAATTTAAAATATTTTTAAGTCAGATTGACAAGTGCAATAAAGGAGGCACAGACGTCTCTGGAAGCGGGGGGCCAAGTATGTAAGGGACCCCATCCTGTCTGGTAGACCCAGGGATCACCAAATGATCTATTGACCCAGCAAAGCCAAGTCCAGTGCCTGCATGGTACGGGCCCCCCTACCCTGACTGGAGTCTCAGGAAGGGGGCAGTCAAGAATAGGGTCTGGGTTTGGGTGAAGACTGACTGGTACCCACAGAGCCAAACGGGATTAGAAGACGTAGCAAAGGGTGGGTTCCCCAGCAGTTCTTGGTGAGCCAGCAGTCATTTCATGATGGAGAGTTTGCCCAGTTGAACCAACTATTGTTCGGATAAATGGATTTTCAGAAGTACCTGAAACAATAAAGTATTCTGCAACTTTATCTTTTCGGGCAAGAAATATCTGGAATGGTCAAGTCTTAGTTCTCGGTTCGATGAGTGTGTGCTTGCAAGCACTTTGTTCTCAGACCCTAGGAAAGGGGCATGGGGTTGGACCAAGCAAGAGGAAACACTGGGCTACAAAGTGCAGAACTGGAGGGCAGGGGGCGGGGAACTATACGAGGTCTCAGTTTTCCCATCTGCAAAATGGAGTCTAGGCCTGCATGGATTCACGAGGCCCTTCCAGCTTTCCTGGGTGGGTAGACGGGCTGGGCCTGGGGGTAACCTGGAAAATTGTCCACAGGAGGCAATGGAGACAGAGTTGAATCCAAATGTCCCAACACCCAGTCTAGTTCTCTCCCTAGCCCCCTCCCCCACCAAGAACCTGTGCTGAAAAGGGAGGGAGGCCAGGAAACCAAGAGGCAGGGATGGGGAGTGGGAGCTAGGTCTGCTGGAGATGCGACCCCCCTCCCTCCTTCCTTCCCTCCTTCCTTCCATAGCTAACCGGTTACAGGCCCTGACTCCTCTGCCCCACCCATGGCTCCTGGTCCCTAGCCCTCACCTCCTCTCCTTTCATCGCCTTAGACCTAACCCATCCCCTCAAATCCAGACTGAAGTCACTCTTAGCAAAACCCAAGTCGGACCCTGTCAGTCACCTGCTCAAAACTCTCCCAGAGCTCCCCATTGCCCCCTAGAAAAAGGCCTTCCACCCTCAAAATCTTAGCTGTCTGTTTTGCAGAAAATGATCCCAAAATTTATAGGGGACCCTGAAAAGCCAAATAATCTTGAAAAAGAAGAACAAAGTTGGAGGATTCTCACTTCCCAATTTCAAAATTTACCACAAAGCTACAGGTGTTGAGACAGTGTGATACTGACATAAGGAAAGACAGATCGGTCAGTGGAATAGAATGAGAACCCAGGAACAAACCCAGACATCTATGATCTATTGATATTCAATAAGGTGCCAAGACAATCAGTGAGGTAACAATAGTCTTTCAAACAAATGGGGCTGGACAATTGGACGTCCACATGCAAAAGAATGAAGTTGCAAAAATTAACTCAAAATGGATCAAAGACCTAAATGTAAGAACTACAGCTATAAAACTCTTAAAAGAAAACAGGTATAAATCTTTGTGTCCTTGGGTTAGGCAATAGTTTCTTAGATATGACACCAAAGCATAAGCAACCAGAGACAAACTAGAGATATATTGGACTTTGTCAAAATTAAAACCTTTTGTGCTTCAAAGATTATAAAGAACTATTATAAGTCAACAATTAAAGAAAACAAATTTTTAAATGAAAAAGAAAAACAAATAACCCCATTAAAAATGATCAAATAATTTGAAGAGACACGTCTCCAAAGGACACATACAGGTGGCTGATAAGCGCATGAAAAGACTCTTGCCATAGCTTGTCACTAGGAAAATGAAAATCAAAACCGCAATGAGATACCACTTTATACCCACTAGGTTGGCTGTGGTGAAAAGAGAAAAAGAGAGAGAGAGAGAGGGAGAGAGCGAAAGGGAGGAAGGAAGGAAGGATAAAAAGAGGAAGGAGGGAGGAAGAGGGGAAAAAGGAAAACAGACAGTGACACGTGTTGGCAAGGATGTCGAGAAATTCGAACCCTAATACTTTGCTGGGGGATGTAAATTGGTGCTGTCATTTTGAAAAACAGCCTGGCAGTTAAACATTGAATCTTAGTATGTGTGTGACCCAGCAATTGCACCCTTAAATGTATACTCGAGAGAATAGAAAACATATCTCCACACAAAAATGTGTAGCAGTATTATTCACAGCAGCCAAAAAGTAGAAGCAATCCAAATGTGTGTGCATCAACTGATGGACGGGTAAACAAACTGTGGTTTATCCCTTTGATGGGATATTATTCCACCAGAAAAAGGAGTGAAGCACTGACACGCTACATCATGAATCAACCTTGAAAACATGATGTTCAGGGAAAGAAGCCAGACACAAAAGGCCACATATTATGTTTCCAGTTATATGAAATGTCCAGAATAGGCAAATTCACGGAGATAAAAAACAGACTGGTGGTTGCCAGGGTCTGGGGGCAGAGAGTGACTGCAATGGGTACCAAGTTTCTTTGGGGGAGATAAAAATGTTCTAAAATCAGATGGTGTTGATGGTTGCACAAACTTGAGAATATATTAAAAGCTATATTGTATTGTACACTTCAAGAGGGTGAATTTTGTGGTATGTGAATTGATCTGTTTTTTAAGCACCACCACCCTACTTCTTAGCTAACATTTGGGACCCTCCATGGCAAGCTCCACAACCTCTCCTGCCTCGTCTCCCACTAAAATCCCCTGGCCACGTCCTCTACCACCGTAGAAAACCCAGGAGATCACATCCCAGCCTAATCACCTGGTATTGAGGGGGTCCCTGTCTGCCTGTCTCCCCCATCCCATCATGAGTTTCCCAATAAAAAACCAAACTGGCTATCCTCTAGCATGCCCCACAGAGCAAACATCAGACAAGGAGCTGGGATGGATGGATGGATGGATGGATGGATGGATGGATGGATGGATGGATGGATATGGATGGACGGATGGATGAATGGATGGATAATTGGATTATGGGTGGATTATAGATGGATAGATGGGTGATGGATTATGGATGGATAGATGGATGAATGGATGGATGGATGGATGGATGATGGATGGATGGATGGATGGATGGATGGATGGATGGATGGATGGATATAGATGGATGATGGATGGATGGATGGATGATGGATGGATGGATGGATGGATGGATGGATGGATGGATGGATGGATGGATGATGGATGGATGGATAGATGGATGAATGGATGGATGGATGGATGGATGGATGGATGGATGGATGGATGATGGATGGATGGATGGATGGATGGATGGATGGATATAGATGGATGATGGATGGATGGATGGATGGATGGATGGATGGATGGATGGATGGATGGATATAGATGGATGATGGATGGATGGATGGATGGATGATGGATGGATGGATGGATGGATGGATGGATGGATGGATGGATGGATAAGTAGATGAGTGGATTGATGGGTAAGGGATAGATGGATGGATGGGTTTTCAGGAGCCCAGAAAATCCATCCAGTGGCCCTGTTTTGAGATGAAAGAATGGCCACCATTCACTCCCATATCGTCTTTCTCCCTGCTGGTTCCAGTGGCTCCAGGCTGGACAACAGTGTTGGGAGGGGGTGGTCAGACCAAATGAGCTAAGTTAAGGAGGGTAAAAGTCAGCACTACTCTTTGCCCTGGATTTCACAGCCCAGCTTCCCTTGCTAAGGGCACAGACCGTGAGAGAGGACCCATGGGAGCGTCCTCAGAGAAGACAGGCCAGCCTGCCCTGAGCCAAGTAATGCCAAGGGCCCTGGCCTGGAGAGAGGGGTAGAGGGAGGGCCTGGGCCTGACCTCTCTGCTGAGCCAGGGGAAACAAGGACTCAGAGAAGCTTGAGCCAGAGAGAAGACAGACAGACACACGCCAAACTGAGCCTAAGCTAGCCAGATCCTCACAAATATACATCACCCTCTGTGCGCACACACATGCACACACACGTGCACACACACACACACACACACCATCCAGCCAGGGATGCACTGGCTGGCTCAGACCACAGATACCCCACCCTTGCTCTCTGAGAGGCGCTACCACCCCCTCTGAGACAGGTGTGAGATAATAGATAATACAGATTGGTCTCTGCCCCCTGTTCCTGGCATAGGGTTCCTGAAACCCTTGCACATTCCTAAGTGATAAAAACACCAAGAGCATCTCTTGTTCTAATGAGGTGACCTCCAGGGTGGCTCCTGGATAGGGCCTGGTCCCCAGAAAGACCAGACATGATTAGAAGCTTGGAAGTTTCAGCCCCAGACCCCATCCTCCTGAGAGGAGAGAGGGGCTGAAAGCGGAGTAAATGATGGATCAGGTCTATGTGCTGAAGCGCCATAAAATCCCAAAAGTATGGGGTTCGGAGAGCTTCCAGGTGGGTGAACACGTACACGCCAGGTGAGGGGGACACACCCCAACTTGATGGGGACAGGAGCTCCTGAGCCTGGGACCCTCCCAGACCTCACCCTCTGTACGCCTTCACCTGGCTGTCCACCTGTACCCTTTATCATATCCTTTAGTAAACTGATGAATGTAAGTGACGGTTTCCCTGAGTTCTGTGAGCTGTTGCAGCAAATAATCGAATCCCAGGGGGAGGGATTCATGGGACCCTCCAGTTTGAAGCAAAGTCAGACAGAAGTTACGGGTAACCTGGTACCTACTTACAATTGGCATCTGAAGTTGGGGGGCCATCTCATGAGACTGAGCCCCTAACCTGTGGGATCTGATGTTATCTCCGTGTAGACAGTGTCAGAATTGAGTTAAACTGCAGGACACCCAGCTAGTGTCACGGAACTGCGTGGTTCTACACACCTGGTGTCAGAGAGCTGTGAGCATGGCGATTGTGTGAGAGTGGAGGAGACACACAGGAGGAGTAGGTTTTTTCAGTCAGCAGGTGAGGCAGCGTTCACTGTGCCCATTTCACAGAAAGGCAAACCGAAGTCCCACACACTGCGTGGCTCAGTCTGGAGCCCGGATGCCTTGACTGGGTTCCCACTCACTCAACTACAAAAATCAAGGACCCCTTCAGAGGGAAACCTGAGGATGTCACCACCGCCTGGGGGCATCCTTGTCACCCATCAGAGTGGCAGAGCTTGTTTTCATGTTCTTCCCAGGGCTTGGCTGCTCCTGCAGAGGTTTCTTGAGTGCCTACCATGTTCTGGGCACTACATCCCACACTAAAGGTAGGACAAGCACAGCTAGGGAGCTGGTGGCCCAGGGACAAGCCCATAACAGCTTAATTACCGGAAGGTCACTTCCTTCCCACCAGGAGGAGGCCTGAGGAGAAACACAGCTGACACTGCCACCGGGATGGGGAGGGGTTCCCACAGGAGGCGCCTTTTCAGCTGAAACCTGAAGGTAAAAGGAGGCATCCAGCAGGGAGAATGCGGAGAGGGCTGTCCTCGGAGCAAACAGCACATGCTAGAAACTTGCAGCCCAGAGAGTGAGGTGCTGCAGCCATGTGCGAGGTCTGGAGATTCAGGCAGGGTTAAGCTGGCTCTTAGTATCTGAAACAAGATGAAAACCCCAAAAGCACAGGCTGTAAAGGCTGGTTGAAGAGATTGGGCTGCACGCAGAACAGAAATAGCTGTTACAACACAATTATTTGTAACCTGCTCACCTCCCCACCCAGATGTCTAAGCTTCCTTTAGCAGCGGGGTCTGTAAAATGGACTAACAGAGACAGACAGAAGGCAGAGGGGTTGGGTTGGTGTGAACTGAGCCAGACAGAGGAAGGAGTCTGGAAGGGCACCCCCCTCCACGGGGGCGGGGGGCGATTGATGGAGCTGGGAGCAGGGGAAGGAAGAGTCTTAGGGCCCCTGAGGTGGCTACAGATACTGAGCGTGTGAGCCAGGAGATGAAGTTTCAATGTGCAGCTGCGGGCTGTGCCTCTGCCTCCACCCACATTACGGAGTTTTGGAGAGAGATTGCCGCAGGCTGAACTTGCTTCTCAGTGATTTAGGAGGTGACGCCTGACAGATGGTTCTCTTAATCTGCTGTGTGGCCACTCTTGATCGTGGAGTAACTACACTGATGAGTTCTCCCGCTATAAAATAACACACATTTATTAGCAGACACTGGGAAATGCTAATTTGGAAACTTAGAAAGAACAGAAACTTCCCAGATTGGCAGGATCTAAAGGTCGTCACTGAGAACAATTGAGTGCATTTCTTGTGGGGCTTTTCTTTATCTCTGCATCTTATATCACTTCGATAACCCATATAATATTTTGAATCTTAGAGGGGTGTTTTTTTAAATTGAATATGATTGCGTAAGCACTTCCCCATGTCATTAAAAGCTTTGCAAGCCTAATTCTGGTGGTTGCACCATAGCTCAGAGAAAGGGTGCGTAATCACATCACAATTCATTTTTGTGGGGCATTTCCATGGTGCCTATTTTCTTCGAGTACAAATAATGCTCTGACTAACTGTGTGAGGCTTTCCTAAGTTCCGGAATACTCCTGAGTGTGGGTTTCCAGACATGGAAGAGTTGAGTCAGCTCACTTCCTGAAATGTACAGCCGAATGTGCCTCCAGAGAATTTGTAGAGGTTTGCATTCCCCCAGGAGGACCACTGTGCCCTGTGGGGTCCACTCATACAGATATATTAGGATCACCCCCAATATTGCTAACCCGAGACCGGGGACTGCTCACCCTCCACCCGCCACGGGGATGAGAGTCACCCTGCTATTCCTGCCACCCTGGGTCATCCTGCCCGGCCTGGCTAGGGGAGAGGACACTGCTTGGTTTGTGAAGCCCACTGATCCAGGTCTATGGCCTTGGCCAGCAGCTTCCTAACCTGCAAATGGGACAACAGGAAGGTCACGAGAGAACGTGTGGACAGCAGGCGCAGGCAGTGACCAGCCACTGCGTTCTTGTCGATCATAGGATCACAGCCGTCCCACCGGGCAGGCCCGCCTGGGGGAGGGGGAGGGGCGCACTGTTCCCTGATCCAAAGACAGTCCTGCCTCTTCCCAGAACAGCAGCAGATCAAACGTGCCGTGCTCCTGGACTCCATTAGTGACTTATTTATTTCTCTGTGCCTGGCAGAACTTTCCATTAAACAAGAGAGACCTTTTTAATTGCATGTCTCCTCCAGCAATCACGCAGTTTGGATGCTGAGGAGAGAGGGGCTTTGTCCAGGTCCCCATGTCTCAGAACCTCTTCCTATTTGGAAGGCCGGGCCCCGTCAAGGGGACGCCCTGCTCCACTTCCAGACGGAAGGAGGGCGAGGGCCAGAGTGTAGCCAGCCAACTCCAGGGCCAAGAGCTCCCCCAGCCCTGGCCAGAGAGCTGGGGGCCCAGCGTGGGGAGGCTCTAGTCAGCTATGTGTTCACTCTCTCATCTGTTCATTCATTGGCCCGATGTCCCTCGTCCTCACTGTTACAGCTGGGCTGGGGCCGGGGACAGAGAAATAAATCAGACAAAACCCTCTTGCCAAGTTACTGTCAGGCTCTAGAGAAGAGAAACCAGAGATGTGTCATTCCATTCACACATTTGTTGAAAATATATTTTCTGAGCTCTTACTGTGGGTCACAAACAGTGCTGGGAGAGTCAGTCACATTTTAAAATTCTGTAAGCTGGGGATGAAAGTTGTTCCAGGCCCTTGCTGGCCAAAGCAGATCAAAGTCCAGCAAGGTCCAGGGCCCACCCTGGGTCACACCAAGCCAGGACCTAAGTGTCCAGCCTCCCTGGCTCAGCCAACACTCCAATGGGGCACCCACAGAGGCTTCTGCCTCCAGGCTTCTCTCCTGGTCACAGGCAAAGGCCCCCTGAGCCCCTAGGCCAGGCTCAGCAGGGAACACATGCCAGCACCTGTTGGGGGAGGGGGGAGGGCTGGGTTCCTGCAGGCAGCCTGGGCAGGAAGCAGCTGTGGGAAGTGAAGAGGGGGCGGGGGTCAGCAGTCACCTCCACAGCCCACCCTCCACGGAAGCCAGGGCAGGGACACTGACGCAATGTGGAACCACACACTGAGGCCAAGGCCACCTCCAGGGCCTGACAGTCCCGCTGCGTGGCCACTGCCCCATTCTCAACCTGCGGCCACAGCGAGGTGGCAGCCGGTGAACAGAGGCTGGAGGCCCTCACAGAGATGGTTGTGTCCCTGTGACCGGTCCAGGAAGATGAGATGGAAATTTCTAGGCAGAGATGGAGTGGAGGATACAAAAAGACAGGCCCACCACAGAAATACTAAGGCTAGCTTTTAAAGAAAATGGAGTAAGAATTGGCGGGGTTTCTTTCCTAATCAATTTCAATGTGGTCTGGATCCATCTTCCTGCCAATTCTGTTCCAAACTGAGGAACTGAGCCTCCACCTCCAAGAACCCAGCCCCTAGGTAGTCCAGCTGAGGCAGCAGAGAGGAGAACAAGGGACATGGACGAGAAAGACCTTTCTCCAATTTGAACTCTACAATGAGAGCACAGGTGGCAACTAGGGGTAGTGAGCCCACCATTTCTAGAAGCAATCAAGCTGCTCCTGGCTGCCCAGAGGCCAATGAGTCCAGGAAAGAGTCTCTTGGCGGAAGGGGAAGTGTAATAAGGTGCACCTCTAAAATCCCTCATCAGGAGGCCCCCTCTGTGGGCAGTGCTGTATCAGAGTCTTCTGGACAGACCAGGAAAGTGCCCCAGGAGTCCCCAAGGCACCAGACAACAGCAATAAAGGGCATGCATTGGCCAGACGCCCGCACTGTGCCAGTCAGAAGTTTTGTTCTCTATCTCAAACCATCTCACCACTTGCAAAGTATGAATTACTCTTCCCACTTAACAGATGAGGAAACCAAGGACCAGGGAAGTGAATGACGTGCTCAAGGTCACACAGTTCACTGGATCAGAGTGGATGCAGACCCAGACCTGGCTGACCCCACATCGTCCTTCATTGGAGCAGTCGTTACGGAACACCTATCCCGTGGTAGGTCCTGAAAGGACGCAGGCACGTGGAGAGCCAAGCTGGCCAGGAGCTCCCCTCCTCTTGCACCCCAGCTCTGCTCACCTGGCGTTCCACACGTTAGCCCAGGTTGCTTATGTCTTCGCAGTTCACTTTACTCAACAAACGTTGACCAAAATATTCACTGCATTTCTTCCCCCTCCCTAAATTGCATACATACACTCAGGCCCAAGGGTGGGGGCTGGGGGTTTATGAGCAGTTAAATCAGGTCCTGAGACGTGATTTAGAGGGGATATGATGCCAGGCACCAGTAAGGAGGGGAGGAGGGGGCCTGAGAGGGGCTGCTGGGGCTGGCACCACGGCCGGGCACCCCTAAAGGGTTCCATGCCCATGTGGAAGAGATTGTTACCCCATTCTACAGCTGAGAAAAGAGGCTCAGAGAGGTCAGGCCTCCCGGCATCCCTGAAAACACTGTTCAGCCCTTCAGGTTCAGGTGCTGTCATCCCACCCCTGGGAGCCCACAGCCAGGGGCCCCGTCTGCTGGGCTGTCCTGGTTCCATCACCAATTCCTACCCCCTGCCAGGGCCTGGGGCTGTGGACCCGGACGTGTGGGGAGCAGAGAGCCCTGTGCCCAGACTCTCCCCTCCCGCTCCCCTATGAGGGCCCTCCAGGTGTCTCCTCCAGGTGGCAGGACACTGTCTGCCCAGCCCTGTGCCCTGCTGGGCAGACAGTGTCCTGCCATCAGGTCCTGGAGGCAGCAGGGGGAAGGCTGGACTGCAAAGTGTTTTCCCTATATTATTTACTCTCACAAGCATCCTAGGAGTGAGAGAGGCTCGTGCAAGCCCACAGTCCCACCCTCGCTGGCTTGGACACAGGCCAGGCACTCATTTCATCCCCATTTCAAAGACAAGGTAACTGAGGCTCACAGAGGCAGGGTGAGAACCCGCGGCTCCCACGGGGAAGCTCTGGCTCTTTGCACTTAGCCATGTCCCTCCTGGCGTCAGCTTTGGGTCTTCCGCATTGAATGTTTATTAATGTCACATCTGGTAGCCGGTGGTCTGGGGCAAACTCAACGACTGTATGGAGTCAGTGAGAAAGCGAATGGGAGGCTTTGGGTGAGGGCTGGCGCCACAGCAGCCATCATTCTTGCCCCCAGGAGATTTTTTGCTGAAACCACAAACATCAGGGTCAGACAGAGACCACTGGGTCCAAATCATACCCCCCAGAGATCTGGGGGTCCCATAGGAGGAAGGAGCAGGCGGGGCTCCGGGGCCCATCTTACCTGTAGCATAAGAGCTCCTCTGAGCCATGTCAGGTGTCAGCCAGGTGCCAGCTCTTTGCCACTCCTCCAGCCTTCGGGGTCTTACGCCCATGCCCACGCCCACCTGGAGGCAGATCCCAGCCCCTTCTCAGGCTCTCTGCCCACCCCCATCTACCTGCACAAAGCAGAAGTGAGAGTGAGAGCTTGACTGAAGACTTGGTAGGGGGCCCAGGAGGGGCCTGCGCTGCCCACAGTCACGGTGGGGGGGGGCGCCTCCTTGAGCACCTCCTCCCTCAGCCCCCCCTCTGCAGAGCCTCCCGTGCATCCTCTTCTCCTTCCTCTTCACAGTCCCCACCTTGTTGCCTCTCTTCTCTCTCTCCCGTGATTTTCACCCCATGATTTGCACACTCCCCTCCTCTGTATTATGCTGAGCCATTTGTTCAGCCACAGGTTGCACCCCACCAGGACCTGGGGAGGGCAGGGATTGACCCTTCTCGCAAGCTAGCCAGTGAGCCGGCCACTGTTCCACGAATGCCAGCAGACGACCCCAGATGATTGAATCAGAAACAAAGGATGCATTATGAGTCATGGTGGCCGCAAGAGCCACGTATCAGAATGTTTGCACCTCAGCACCCCAATTCCCACAGGGCAACACAAAAAGGGCCAGGTGGCACCTGGGTACTGACTGGTTGTGTTACAGGAGAGGACCCCTGAACTCGGGAACCTGAACCTTTTGTAGCCGCATGCCTGCCCTTTGCTCTGGGGGGAGAAAGGAGCCCTCTGATTCCAGGCTGTGCACTTAACACTGTGCTGAGTCGTGTCCCCCAACATGTCATGTCCACCCAGAAACTGCAAATGTGATCCTACTTGGAAATAGGGTCTTTGCAGATGTGATCAAGTGAAGGTGAGGTCGTACTGGCCTAGAGTGGGCCCTTAATCCAATATGACTGGTGTCTTTATAAGGAGGAGGGAGTTTGGACACAGACACACAGCGGGGAAGACAGCCACGTGAAGACGGAGGCAGAGCCTGGAGGAATGCTGCCACGAACGTGGGCTCACCGAGGACCGCCGACAGCCACCAGAAGCTGGAAGAGGCAGGAAGGATCCTCCCCGACAGCCTTTGGACGGAGCACGGCCCTGTGGACACCTTGAGTGTAGACTTCTGGGCTCCAGAACTGTGAGAGAATACACTTCTGTTGCTTTACGCCCCCCAGTGTGTGGTCATTTGTTACGGCAATCATGGGAACAAACACATCACTGTACCAAGTCCTTGAAAAGACAGTTGGAAACACAGAGCAGTGGTGCCTTGGTCACAACGTACACAGAAGTGTGGCAGGAATGTCTTTAACCCCTCCACCCTCTGTGAGGCTTTTGCTCTTCAGGACTAAAGACCAGCAGGTGTGCTGGGGTCCGCCTGTCTTTGTGCCTTTTTCTTCCCCTTTGGGGTCTCACCTCGGCCCCACTTAGCTCACCGTGGCAATCCTCACTCCTTGTAAAGGAAATTTTTGTACAGCTAAGAAAGTTTTTAAATGCTTATATCATTGCTACATATTGGACTTTCACCCAAGATAGTTTGAGGAAGGGGTTCTGTGGATTTCAAAATTTAAAAGCTAGAATGTCTGGGCCCAACTCTCTCAGTTGGCAGCTCAGAGAAGAGTAGGCGTTTGCCCAAGGTCAAGAGCAAGTCAGAAGCAGGCTCAGTGAGTTCCCCGAACTCCATCCCTGAGAGAGGCCTCCCGAGTGTGTCCCTGGTTTCCGCTGATCAAAGTGAGGTCAAAGTGAGCAGAATTGGGGCGCGGTGTGGACAGAGCAGGGACTACAGCAGTGCTGCTGGGGCTCAGCCAGGTGGGGAAGGGCCTACACCTCTGCTGGGGGGTGGGGTGGGGCAAAGCATATTTTTAACAAGCAGCATCCTTCCACCATCTCCTCCCCTTGCCTCCTGTCTGACCACAGAAAACTCAGCCAGGTTTGTGACACCCACACCACTTCCTCGAAGATTTCCATCAGAGTCGTAAGTGCTGTCTGACCAACAAGTTGCCTGAAAAACCCTGTTGAAAGGGGCCACATCTTCAGCAGGGAGGCCAGGATTCATCTGTCTTGCTCCCCAGACTGGCAGACGCAACACAGAATGTATCTGTGATGGCAGTGCTGTCGCAACGCTGCTCCATTGCCCCACTGACCCACCCACTCCTTCCAGGTCTCTGCAGTAGGCCCCCCCACCCCAGGTGACAGACAGTGCACCGGGGGCTCTGCAGCCAGGGCTGACTGGAAGGACGAGACTCAGAGAAGCAGGTCTGCAGCTAGAAACTGGCCACGCAGGTAAAATGGGGGAGGAAGGGAGGTGGGGAGGGAGGAAACGAGGGAAGGAGGAATTACCAGGTGCCCTTTCAAGGGAATACTAGGTATATTCTAGCACATTATCTGATTCTATGAGGGTCTATATCTTTCAGTGCCTTTGAAAGCAAGTGTACATTGTAAAAGACTAATAGTAATGGAAAGAGTCCTACCCATAGATGCAAATGACTTGTACCTGGGGTGGGGCACTGGGTCCCCCATCCCATTAAAGACCCAGTTTTGAATCTATTAGCGAATCCATTTCAGCCTTCCTGATAGCCTACATGTGTGTCTGCTCTTGGCTTTTCCTCCGAATTGGTTGAAACGTCCTACTGGTCCCCTCATTAGTTAATGAGCTAAATACAATCTTTGGCACATGTTCATTTAATATTCGTCTGGGAGTCATGAGTTCACCCTCCAACCCAGGGACCCCTATCTAGGGGCATGCATCTCCTCAGACTCCAAGCATGCATCAGAAGCAGCTGGAGGAAGGCTCCTTACAGCTCAGACTTCTGATTCAGAAAGCTGGTAGGGCCTGAGAATTGGTGTTTCTAACAAGGTCCCATGCTGGGGCTGCAGGCTTGAAGAAACCCACCCCCCCAGCTGACCCGCTTCCTCTACTGGGCTCACCCTGTCCTGCTCTCTCCTCTGGGGTAAACCCCTCAGCCCCCGGCAGGTCCTCAGAGAGGATTCTGAGGTCCTTCTGTCCACATGTACCATCCCCCGGGGGGGCCCTCTGAGCCGGACACAACCCCAAGCCTGGTGTTTACTTACGATCGGTTCCCAGCCTCCTGTCCAGGGTCCACTCTCTATTGGGTTGTGCTAGGGGGGTGGCTAAGAGGCAGATAGGGCTCCAGTCAAGGGATGGGAGACCAAGGCAGGGCCCGCCCAGGCCAGTCCTGGTGAGGGAGGCTGGCGGCGGTGTTCAGAGGGCAGGCCAGGGCACAGCGAGCAGGAGCCTCCCCCAGCGTCCTGGCAGCGTCTGGTCCCTGAAGCTGTTCCCACAGCCCCACCATGGCACTGGAACCAACCTCAGTTCCCGACTCTCCCAGCTTGGAAGGGCTGGCCTGTCCCCTTCCCACACAGGCCAGGGTCAGGGTCTCAGAGCTCGTGCCACATTTCCCTCTTAAAATCATCCTGGCTGGCGTCTGCCAATGACTAGAGGATATTCCTGTCTCAGGCCACCTTCCAGCTGACGCCTGCCAGGGAGCGACGCAGGTGTCCCCACCACCCTCCCCTGCAGGCCGAGGCTGGGTGGCTCAGTGGGGTCTCTGCCCAGGGGTCTCGGTCTCCCCTTTCTCACCCAACCTCCCACGTTCCTCCCCTCCCAGGTCAGGGAAACCCCAGTGTCGTGCAGGGAGGCCTGCGGGGTCTCTGCTCCCGCTCCCCATACAAGAACACAGGATATGGTGAGGCCAAAAAGGAACACCCACGGAGCCATAGGTAGGGGAGTCATACCACTACGGTCTCACTGGAGGCTGGGTTCACTGGACGTGCGACCTGCTGTCCCTTTTGTCTGCAACCCACCGACGACTCTCTTTCACTCTCCTCCACTCTCCTCTGCTAGCACAGCCACAGCAGTTATATTAGTGGCCAATGGCTCACTGGTTACAGCTGACGGCCAACTAGCCACAGCTGATGGCCATGCAATCACAGTTGGCCATTTACTACCTGAGCCAGCACCTGTCTATGTGAGGCCGAGAGCCTGGAAACTGCTTTCTGGGGCTCTGCCCCCACACCCAGAGAGGCACGTGACGTGATCCCGGCCACACAACAGAGGATTGGCAGAGGTGAGATAGACAGTTAGTCTCCTGACTCCTTCTGGACTCTACTGCACTGCCTGGCCTTTCCTGGGAGAGAGGGCAGCTGACAATATCTCCCAGCATTGGGGATGGGCAAGGGAGCCGGCCTGGTGGGTCACCGTGGTACTGTCCACTGCCGCAGTGAGTGGTCTGGGAATGGGTATGGGACCCCCACAGGCCCATGAGAGTGAGCCCCAGGATCCTTGCTGGAACTCACTTTTTCTAATAAGGTTGTTAGTCTGAGAGGCTGCTGGCAGACCCCTTGCACCCCAAGGGGAGGGTCTGCCTGAAGATGAAGTTATCAGAGAGAAAAGCCTCAGTGACATCTTTGGAGGCCCTGATCCAACAGTTCCCAAAGCTCCCTCTCAACGTATCCATTACATGGGCGAACACATTTCCGTTTGTGTGTGTGAGGCGGTTTGTAGAGGAATAAAACAAGTACTTTTTGAACTGTTGGCAGAACCGTGATCAATTTCACATATTCTCTCTTTTGAATTTCACAGCAGGAAATTCTTATCCTCATTTTATAAAAATAAGTGACCGAGTCTCAGAAAGAAATGACTCACCCAAGGTCACATACTAGCAAGTGGCAGCCCCTTCTCACCAAATCCCATGACATCCCATCAATGCTCCGTTCCCTGCAGAAGTATCTGAAAACTTCCCCCTGACACGAGAATTCACGTGTTCGTACTTGAGTGTTAAAGCAAAACCATACAGACCACAGCAGGTGGCATCAATCCAAAATAATGCCATCCCCCTCCACTCACCCATTAATGTTCTATGACAAGGAGAGGGGCTTTCAGACGACAATAAAAAACCTGAAGCCAAAAAGGACACTCATGGGACCTCTGTTGCTCACAGGTCATTTTTTTGCATTTCAGGTAAGTGTCTTGAGACCAAGATTTCTGTCAGCAAGAGTAGAAGATTCATTTAAGGAAATTATTCTTGTCTAGGGCTTGATTTTGGGGTTTTGCTTGTTTTTCGATCTGTTTCTGGTTTTGCATTCATTTATTCTTTTATTTAAATTGCACCTGCAACCCCCTCACCACAGAACAAGAATCAACCGCATAAATGCACACCATAAATAGGAAACGAATAAGAGCCGCACGTCTTGTGAGGAGAAATAAGGTAACAGTGTAATCACTGATCACGTGCATCTGTGAGGAAGGGAAGTACCCGCTTGGATGTCCTGGGGCATCTGGTCCTCACTCCCATCCTCTTTCAGCTACTCGTGTGGAGATGAACAAACACCTGCAGGTAGGGGAGAGTGTGAGCAAAGGCCCCGGGGGTGGGAAACTACACCTTGTACGCTCAGCCGCCTGCAGGAATTCCTGGGGGAGCAGTACGGAGGGAGACCAGCGCCAAGCACACAGGCTCTCCTGGACGGTCAGAGGGCAGGCTTATCCCGGGGCGATGGAAGCTACTCACGGTCTATGAGCTGGGGAGTGAAGAGCTAGTTTGAAGGAGATTCACTGCAGCTGCCTGGAGAAGGGGAGGCTGGAGAGGGGAGGGGAGTGAGACGGTGAGAAAGGGCTTCAGGGAGAACTTGAACTAGAGTGAGTGAAGCTGGGGACCAGGGCGGAGAGAGGCAGCCAGGATGTAAAAGCTGACCGGAGACCTCTTGCAGTTAGGACATAAAAGGACATCCTACGGTAATAACAAGAGAAAAAAAAAACTGGATAAAAATGAAAACCATATGTTTCTAGGGGCAATCCAGGAGGGCTGGGTGTAGGAAGCGTTGGTTAACTGAACTCTGGGAAGGCTGATGAGAGAGCCACAGCGGTTTTGTATCTGGGCTGAGCGTCTGGTCTGTGTGCAGGTTAAGACACCTCCTTTTCCTGGTCCTGAAGGGGGAGCATCAAACATTTAAGGAAGAAATAATACCAATTGTATTTAATAAACAACAATACAAAAAAAAATCTTCAGAAACTAGAGGATGAAAGAGCACGTCCCAAATTGTTTTAACGAGTGAGAATTATCCTCGCACCAAAACTTGCCAAGGACATTATACAAGAGAGAGAGAGAGAGAGAGAGAGAGAGAGAGAAAATGACAGAACAATATCACTCATGACCACATATGCAAAATCCTTAACACAATTTTAGCAAATTGAATCCAGCAGTACACAAAAAGGGTAATGAATTGTGACAGTGGGCTTTTTTCCAGAAATGCAAGGTTGGTTTAATATTCAAAACCAATCCTATGGTAATAACAAGGAAAGAAAAAAACACAATGTGATTCACTTTGTTAACAGAAAAAGGGATAAAAATAAAGTCATATGATTTCAACAGATACGAGAAAGCATGTGACCAAAATAACTCATGACCCAAAAAAAGAAAAATGTTTTTAATTTTCAGCAGTTTAGGAATAGAAGGGAACTTCACCAACTAGATAAACAAACTACAAGAAAACCTGCAGCTAACATCACAGGAAATAGTGAGAGACTGAAGGCTTTCCCCAGAGGGCTGGCCGGGAAGGAGACAGGATGTCCACTGTCCCCACTTCCAGTCCACTTGTCTTTGGGGTCCTAGCCAGCCCCTAGGTGCCAGCAACAAGATCGTCCATGCAGAAAGCCCTGAGGAATCTACCAAACGCCCCCCAGACCTGGCCTCAGTGAAGGAGGGAAAGTCCTTTCATTGAATGGAGGGTCCAGGAATGTTGAAGGTGGGAGAAGGGCTGGAGGGGCTGCTTCTGCCCAAACAGCCGCCCAGGATGCCAGAGCTATTTTAAAGCAAATGGGGGCCTGGTTTCCTGTGGAGGCCAGGCTTGTTCTGTTTGGAAATAGGAAAGCAGTGATTGAAGACAGATTCTTGGCGGGACTGCCAGGCTTGTTGGCCTCGGATGCTTGGGCCGAGTGCAAGGGGCCAGCTGCCAGCGGCTCAGAGTGTGCATTGGAGGGTTGGGGGGATGGGGGCTGGCTGCGTGTGAAAGACCTCAGCTCAGAACCCTTTTCATCCCCAAGTTATAACCCCCAGGGTAGGGGTGGGGCTGTTGTGCAGCCAGAGCCATTCCCACAGGGGAGGGGTGAGTGAGTGGTCTCAGGGGGGGTTCTGGCACACGCTGGCAGGCTGCATCCTGCTGAGTTCACCCTCTCAGGACCCCTGCCTTGGCTCAGAGCCTGGAGCTAAGTCTGAGACCCTCACAGTCAGGCAGTAGGCATAGAGGCCTTAACAAGAGACTCTACGTTCAAGGCCACTGGCCTATGCAGTGAGTGCTGGTCCCAGAGTCCTGAAGGGTCTGCCCTCCGTGGGATCTTCCTTGGATGAAGGGGGAATCTCCATGTCTAGCTCGCCAGGGCCCTTTCTGGGCTTGCAGTATCACAGGCCTTGTCACACTGAGTGGCAAAATCGGCTTCTGGATCTGGCTTCTACACTTCAAGCCCCATCCCCTGGAGTTCCCAGGGGGCCCTATCTGTGTCCTAGCCCCAAACTCAGAGCACAGATGAGGCAGGTGGAAAATGCTCCTTGAATTGAACCAGACTCAGCTCCGCTGTGACCAGTGGGCCAGCGGTCCAAGCCAAAGTTGAAGACCGAGGGATGCCTGCTTTTCAGCTGGAATAAGGTCTGGGAGCAGATGAATTGAGTATAGATGCCAGACCAGCAGGTGGAGAGTCAGAAGGTCGGCCGCTCTCAGCCAGAGCCGCCACCCCTCCAGCCCGGCCTGCTGCACAGACGTGGTCCACCGCGAGGCATGCCTTTGTCAAAACATCTCTTGGGTGCTGACTGTGTACAGTGCTCGGCAAGGTACACCCGTCATCTGCTGGACATTCATTGAGCACCTGCTGTGGGCCAAGTCCTGTGCTGCATCCTGGGGACCCAGAACTGAAGGCCAGCTCCCTGCTTTCGAAGACCTTCCATTCCAGGGAAGAGAAAGAGGAGGTGAGGAAGGTGCCTCAATAGCTACTGCTGTTTATCGTGGCTTTCAGCTCCTGCTCTTGATTAAAAGGTTCCGTAATTAACAGGTGCTTACCCAGCGGTAAGGAGGGACCAGAATGCTTTAAGCGATGCCATCTAATGGAGCACCTGAGACAAAAGGTCAAGTCTGAGCTGCTCAAGTACAAAAGAAAAGCAGAGGACACAATGGGGGAAACGCATGCAAATGTCATGTTCTTATTACTCAGAAAACCTTGTTTTCCCTTCAAGTCACAAAATGCTACACAGCATCTACCTTTCCAGTCTGCAGCCACAGATCAGAGCTGCAAGTCCCGGAGCTGGGGAACCGGGGGATCGAGCGGGCAGACAGGGGGTGAGGCCCCAGGTGGCCTCGAGGGTGGACAGCATCACGTGGAGGGTGTTCCAGGCAGAGGCAAGAGCTGCTCCCTGGCCTACTTGCCATCTCCACGCCTGCTTCTAGGGGAGTTTTTGCCTCTTCCCACCAAGCTCTGGGGCTTTGGGCAGGGCTTCTATCTTCCTTCTGTGTCCAGAGCTCGCAGGAAGTTCCCATGGAAAGAACCCATGGGCACAAACACGTGGAAAACCATAAAGTGCACGCTTCAGGTGTCAGCACCTCTGGCAGCGTCAAAACTGCAGGCAGCATTCTAGCTCTTTCGCTTAGGCACTGGTGGGGATTTTTTTTTTTTTTAAATTTTATTGGGGAAGGGGAACAGGGCTTATTGGGGAACAGTGTGTACTTCCAGGACTTTTTTCCAAGTCAAGTTGTTGTCCTTTCAATCTCAGTTGTGGAGGGTGCCATTCAGCTTCAAGTTGTTGTCCTTTCAGTCTTAGTTGTGGAGGGCGCAGCTCAGCTCCAGGTCCAGTTGCCATTGCTAGTTGCAGAGGGCGCAGCCCACCATCCCTTGAGGGAGTTGAACCGGCAACCTTGTGCTTGAGAGGACGCGCTCCAACCAACTGAGCCATCTGGGAGCTCAGGGGTAGCTCAGCTCAAGGTGCCATGTTCAACCTTAGTTGCAGGGGGGAAGCCCACCATCCCTTGTGGGACTCGAGGAGTTGAACCGGCCATTTTGTGGTTGAGAGCCCACTGGCCCATGTGGGAATCGAACCGGCAGCCTTCGGAGTTAGGAGCATGTCGCTCTGACCACCTGAGCCACTGGGCTGGCCCCGGGGGTTTGTTTTTTTATTATTATTTGTTTTGTGTGTATAATATTTCTTGTAACATGCTAAGCACTCTACGGAGGAAAGTTAATCCTGAAGTACCGGCTGTCTCACAGCCCCAGGAATCTCTGAGTGGAAGAGGGGTCTGGGCTAGGAGGAGAACATCGCCGAGCTGCAGGAGACCCAGAATCCTCTCCTGGCCCTGCTAGTGTACTGGTTTCCTATGGCTATTCCAGCAAACGGCCACAAGGTTACGGGCTTACAACAACGCAAATTGATCCTCTTACAGTTCCGGAGGCCAGAGGCAGCAGAGCTGCGTTCCTTCTGGAAGCCCTAGGGGAGAACCTCCCTCCATGTCCTTTCCAGCGTCTAGAGACGCCTGTCTTCTGTGACTTGTGGCCCCTTCCTCCATCTTCAGAGCCACAGGCATAGCATCTTCCAATCACTCTCTCTGTTTCCGTTGTCATAGCCCCTTTCCTCACTCTGAACCTCCTGCCTCCTTCCTATCTGAGTCCCGTGATGACATGGGGCCATCAGATAACCCAGAATCATCTCCTCATTGGAAGATCCTTAATGACATCTGCCAAGTTCCTTCTGCCATTCACAGGCTCTGGGGTTAGGACGTGGACCTCCTGGAGGGGTGGGGGAGCCCAAGCTTGGCACACTGTGTGACCCTCGGCAAGTCACTGCACATCACCAGCCTCTGTCTCCCTGTCTGCAGTGACCGGGTGGGTGTTTCCATGCAGAGAGCCCTCAGCGTCTGCAGGCTTTCACCCACTCTCACTACGGTACCAGAGGCTCTCTTGGCCAAGTGGGGTGTTAGGAGAGCCCCAGAGGGGCTCAATCTCCACAGGAACAGTGCTGGGAGCTAGAATCACCCATTAGAAGACAAACTTTTTCACAGGGCTTTAGATTGGCAAAGCCCTTTTCTTACGTGCCAGGCAGTGAGCAACAGCTCATTAAATATGTTAATGACGCAATCAACCGTAGTATAAATAAATGAATGAAAGAACAAACGTGTGATATTGCAGGTGTGATCCTCCTCACGGTGGGGGTGGGACGAGGAGCCTGAGATCAGAGTCCCTCCCTTGACAAGGGACTCGGCCTTCATCTGCCAGCTACAGAGCCGGTGCTGTCCTGGCACCGGACAGTCCTGGAGGGCACCGGCCTCCTCAGCTCATTTGGAAAGGAAGGGAAGGAAATGGAAGGTCAGGTGGCTGCCATGGGGGGTCGGGGGAAGGGGCGGCTCACCGGAGAGCAGCTGAGAACACACACACAGGGATTTCCTGCCAGGCCCAGGGGACATGCTCAGCTTTCACTGCGGTGCTGGAAGAAGCAGGTGGGCGTCATGTAGCACAGCCACCAGTGTGCTGCTCTCCAGGGGTTCATTGGGCCCTTCAGAGAAGCTCAAAACACCCCTACACCAGACATATGGGCTTTAAATCAGGCGGTCCTGGGTTCGAATACTGACTCTGTCCTTATTTGTTACATCATCCTGAGCTTTTTTTTTTTTTTTAAATGACTTTATTTTTTAGGGCAGTTTTAAGTTTACAGCAAAATTGAGTGGAAGGTACAGAGATTTCCCATATGCCCCTTCTCCCCACCCAACACAGCCTCCCCCACTCAACGTCCCCCAGCAGAGTTTGTTACCACTGAGGAACCCACACTGACCTGTCATCACCCAAAGCCCATAGTTTACCTCAGGGTATATGCAAACTACATGCTTTTTGCCATTTGTACATCTTTTTGGTGAGGTGTCTATTAAGGTCTTTAGCTGGGTATGTTTTATAACCTCTCTGAGCCTCAGTTTCCAATCCTGTAAAGTGGCAAAAATAACCCGTTTCAATCAGGGTCTCAGCAGGAGACAGAGTTGACCCCAGGTGGTCCAAAGAAGGGCTGTGACTAAAGGGTCTGCTTGCAGAGGTGCGGGCAGGTTAAGGAACCCCCAGGGGCCGGTACCTGCGGGAAGCTGTCACCATCCCTGGGGCTGGAGGAACAAGCAGAGAACATGGTGCTTCCAGTGGAAGCTGGTGGGAGCTGCAGCCGTGGAGGGGCCTCCTGGCAGGAGCTGTGATCTCACAAGGGCACAGTCAGTGCCAGCTCTGCAGCGTGTGGGCAGTGAGAGGGAGCACCCCCACCTCTTTCCTCTCCCTCTGATCTCCAGCGGCACCTCCCACTGGCCAGACCCCACCAGGCACCAGAGAAGGCGGGGTGCCGCTCACCAGGGTGGGCACAGAGCTGAACAGCGAATGAATCCGGGGGGAAGGTGATGCCACAAATGAAAAGTGACCGCACCACTCATTATGGGGTCATTCATTCACTCATTCTTTCAACAAACGTCTGTCAGGCAACTTCTAGGGGCTGAACACTGTCCTCACTACCAGGGACACCTTAGGAAAAGAAAAGACACAAGTCCCCTCTCTCAGGGAATTTATGTCCTACTGGACAAACTAAACAATAAAGAAATAATCAACTGTAGGACATAATGCCAAGTCCACGTATAAAAAGGAAAACAGAGCAGGGCAAGGGAAGAGACAGTGAAGGGGGCACTGCTGTGGATGGTCCAGAGGACGCCCTCGCCCTGTGTTTGCTCCCACTGGCCCCTCTGCCCAGATGCCCTCTCCACCTCCGGGTTGCCCTGACCGGCCGCCCCACTGGATGTGCTCATCCCAGGACCCTGGGACCCCATCTGTGCACTCCCTCTCCCAGACTCTGATCACTAAGAAGGCCTGCCACCTGGCCTGTCCCATTTTAACACTTTCTGGGTGTCCAGTGGCTTAACTTCAAACGCAATGATGGGAGGGGACACTGCTTTAGCGCTGAATATGAATGTGACTATTTACACAATTGCATTTCAAAACTTTGAAACACGCACCACCCGTGTACCCATAAGAACCAGTTTACCACTGCCCCAGCCAGGCCTCCTGGCCCCTGGTGGCACAAGACTTCCTGGTCTCCACCCAGCACCCACTGTTAATCCCGCCAGAGAATTCCTGGTCCAGGAGCCACCCCCACCCACCCCAATACAGTGTCGTGAAGGAGACAGGGTGAACCTTTTTTAAATGAAGGGTGAAAAGAACCCTTTTTAGACACCCTGGGGTGCTAGATGTGGGTGCTGGATGTGGGGTATGGGGTATGGGGCATTGGCTAGTTCCACTTGGGCAGTTACTTCTAAAACTTCAGGAAGCTTGGGAATCACCTGAAGGTCGTGTTAAAACCCAGATTCCTAGGCCCCAGCCCTGGATTCTGTAAGTCTGGGTGGGGCCCAAGAATTCTAATTTCTAACAAGTTCGGGGATGATGCCAGTGGAGCAGGTCGGGACACACTTTGAGAACCATAGCCCTGGGCTATTTAAATGCTGGACGCGTTTGTTTGCTCCATCTGTCCCCTAGCCCAGGGCAGAGACTGAGGCCAACGGCCCGATTTTCCCTCCTGGCTCCCAGTGCCCCCCGCACAGGCCGGGGCTTTGAGAGGGGTCGCTCAGAGGACATTGGAGGACCGCTGAGGGGTGGGTTACTGGCCAGAGATCTGGGAGGCCGGCATAACGGGGTACGCCCCCTTCCTCGGTGGGCGCCGCCCACAGCCTGCGCAGTGCACCGGGGTGGGGAATCGGGGAGGGCACCCCGGGCCCCCAACTTCCAGCTCGAACGGGCCGTACCCGCGGCGGGCCCTGGTCGGTGGGCGTGACCGAGGCCCACCTCGCCGCCTCGCGCCCGTCTCGCTGCAGACCCCGGGTCCCGGTGGCCGCGCCCGCGCCGGGCGCCCTGTGCCGGCCCGGGGGGCGGGGCGGGGCGGGGCGGGGCCTCTGCGTCCCCCTCCCCCGGTCCTGGGCTCCGGCTCTGCGCGGCGGCAGCGGCGGCGGCGGTGGCGCGGGTACCAAGGTGAGCGGCGGCGACGGGTCCTGGAGGCCCCACCGGGGGAGGGGACTGGGTGGGCCGGGGGCGGCACGCGCGCCCCTGCGGAAGGCGAGGGCCCAGGGCGGCGCCGGCGGTGTGTGTGTGTGTGTGTGTGTGTGTGTGTGTGTCGCGCCAAACAAGGAGACATGGGGTGGGGTGGGGTGGGGGTGGGCGGCCCCCAGCCCTTGGGTGAAGGTCCAGCCTCTCCCACCTGGTCTCCTGGGACCTCCCCGGCTCATCCTCTCCCAGTCTCTCTCTCCCCCAGTGTGTGTGTGAGTGTGTCTCTGTCTCTGTCTCTCTCTCTCTTTCTCTCCCTCTCTCAGTTTCTTCTCTCTCTCTCTCTCTCTCTCTCTCTCTGTCTCTCTCAGTCTCTCTCTCTCTCTCTCCGTCTCCTCCCCACTTCCTTCTCTACCTCTGCGTTTCTCTGGGTCTCTGTGGGTGGGTCTCTGCCTGACCCTGCCAGCTGCTTGTCCAGCCGCCTGGTTTCCTGAGCTTCCTTCCCCCACCCTGTGGGCTCCCCATGGGAGCTGTGCCTCCCTTTCCATTGCCCCCCTTAATAGAGCAAACAAAGATGGTTTGGGAGGGAGACACCTCCTTTAGGAGTCCGTCCTGGCTCAGCAGTGGGGGGACCCCCTCCTGTTTCTGGCCTGGGTTTCTGCCACCTTCCTGCAGGGAGCTGGCCCTGCAGAGTGTGGGAATGGGTTTGGGGCAGCCGACACATCTGAGGTCAGAGGCCCCAGGGCTGGAGCATGAGGGGGTCTGTGCCCTCAGAGCCTGGGACACCCACACACACACATCTCTTGAGCAGTGGCACACTGGGCAGATCTGCCTGATCTGCCTGGTCAGAGGTCTGGGCCTCTAGCAAAATCAGGTCATGCACCAGCCCCTGTTCACATGAGCAGGGCCTGATGCTTTCTAAGATTTTTCCTAATGGAGCCAAGGTAGGGAGAACTTGCTGGGCTGGAGGAGGGTCCCTGGCCCCTGGGTCCCAGGGTGTGGTTTCAGCCCTGCTGGCTAGGCCACTTCCTGCAGGCAGCCTGCATTTCCCTCTCTGTGGCATGGCAGCAGTGAGATCGGTGTACAGCTGCCCTGAGCATCGCGTGGCATGGTCATTGCTGTCCAGGTGATTGGTGACACTCTTGGTGAGAGCGCAGCTGTGCCCGAGTCCCCTGGGCTCCCAAAGGCCATCCCCTGGACTGTAACTGCAGGGGAACAGGCTCCCTCAGACCTCCTGCAGCAGGCCCTGCCCTGCATGAGAACCCTTCCTGGAGGGGTATGCTAGGGGCTCTGGGAGAGGGGTCCGGGGCCCTGGCTTGTCCTTTGTAATGATAGTACTTGATGAAATGCCCATTCCCAGGCCCCTGTCCTGACCTCTGATGGGGTACCAGGAATCTGCATTTTATACACACCTCCCCCACCCCATTCTGATGCTCCTTCAGGTGTGAGCCCCGCTGCGTGGTGGCATTGGATGACGGGACAAGGTCGTATAGCTCCCTTTGGCCTGTAGACAGTGGGGTGAACCCAAGAGGGGCCTATCCTAGGGGCCATGGCCCTGCTGTGTGCCTGAGCAAGTCATTTCCCCTCTCTGATCTCAAGTCCCCATCAGTCAGAGAAGGTTAGGGCCTCCCAAGGGGTTTTCCTGCCACACGATCTGGGATTCTGAGCCCTTTGTTTAAATTGTGTGTGTGTGCTGGAGGTTGGGGGGGGTCCTATAGGAGGGGTTCTATAGAGTCAGGCCGACCTGAGTCAGCGTGCAAGGCCACCACTGGCTGGCTGGGTGGCCCTGGGCAAGTCACTTTGCTGCTCTGGGGCTCAGTGTCCTCATCCCCAAACTGGGAAGCATTACCCACCCCCTCTGGGTAGCAGACGCACAATGCCCGACACATCACAGCCATGAGTGTGGGTATGAAAGTCCTGAGAGTGGTTGGCGCTGCTTGTGTATCTGGCTGTTGTAACTGTCTGGGGATGGGGACAGTCGCATGGACTTAATTTCTCATCAGCAGGAAAAGTGGCCTGTGCAGAAACATTTGTTAGCTAATGGATTTTTGTGTTTCTAATGGATGGCTTGAAACACCAGGTGATGGTCAAGCAGAATCGCCCGGGCAGAGTCGGGTGGGGTTCTGTGGGATCCGCCTGGGCTGCTGGGCCAGCTCAGGTGCTGGGAGGGGGTGCCTGTGTGTCCCAGGTGACTCGTGGCAGAGTCAGGGGAGCAGAAACCCAGGAGGGGCTGGGCCAGGAGAAAGCCCAGGGCCTCCCCAGGTACCCCAACTTGTGGGTGTCCGTGGACAAAATCATCTTTCAGGACACCTGTGAGGAGATCAGAACTCTGAAGAGACGCCCATAGAGGGACAGGGACAGTCATTCATTCATTCACTCCCTCACTCATTCACACAGGCCTTCTCGGGTTTGGTAGATGGCAAGGGGGCCCCAGTGAGACCGATAGAAGTGGGGAGACCACAGGCACAATCTGAATGGGGAGCTACTGGGTAAGACGATGGTGTCAGTGGTCCTTGGAGTGAAACAGGAGGTCTGGACGTTTTGATTTAGAGTCAGGAGGCCCAGGGGGGCCCATAGGAGTCCAGGTATTGAGGAGAACCAGCCTCCCTGGGTTGGAGTCAGGAGATTCGAATCAGATCCTTGGGCTCTTGTGAAGACGGGGTTAGTGGAACAAGGAGTTGGCTTCCTGTTGACAGTATCACCCTGCTCGTTTCTTTTAACGACACCCCTCAATAGCAAATCTTGGTTGGGAAGCACCTGGTGGGAGGGAGGCTTTGAAGTCTGTTTGTGACTACAGTTCCAGCAACTCAGGAATCCCTAATTCTCAGGGGAGCAGCCTGGGACTGGGGCCACCTCTACTCAGGTCCACCGCTGTAAATCTCGGCAGCACCGTTGAGCAGCTGTGTGGCCTTGGGAAAGCTACCTAACCTCTCTGAGCGTCAGTTCTCTCATTTGCAAAGTGGGGATTAGAATAAAGAGTATAGGTGATTAAGAGCAGGGGTTCTGGAGCCAGGCTGCTTGGGTTCAAATCTTGGCCCCACCTCTGACCAACTGTGTGACCTCAGCAAGTTACTAAACCTCTGCGTGCCTCAGTTTCTTCATCTATAAAGTGGTGATAATTGCAGCATGTACTTCATAGGGTTCTGAGGATTGCGTGGCTTTGTGTAAGCTGCTTAGGACAGTGCCCGCCACTTGTGCTGTAAAGTGGGAGTGCCGCAACGTGGTGTTGCAGTGACAGCGCTGTGGTTCTGTGAGCCTGCGGTGAGCCTGGCCTGGCGTTGGCCCCGGGTTACCATCTGCGTTAGTACTAATCTTAGTGTCGATACTCACTCTGAGGTCGCGAGAGCCTGCAGACAGGGCCACTCAGTGCCTGGCCCGGGGAACCCTCAGCTGCATTGGTGCCCATCTCCCCTTGTCGAGGAAGAGCAGTGGGGCCAGACGTGGAGTTGGTATCACCAAAGATCACTGAGAAAAATAGGCAGCTCATTTCAGCACAGAGTATTGTTCTTTTTGGTTCTGACTCCAAAGCCTGGGTTTACCCCTGGAAAGCAAGCACCTACTATGTGCGAGGCCCTGTGTGAAGCCTCCCCCAGGCACCGTCCCACTTGCCCCTCCCAGCCAGCTCAGGAGATCACTTCCAGGCCCAGTAACAGAACGGCAAACTGAGGCTCAGAGAGGCCAAGTGGCTGCCCAGAAATGCAGGCAGCAAGGAGCAGGACTAGGGCTCGAACCCAGGGCCTCTGGCATGAGGTGTGCACACCCACTTTCCACCCCACTGCGTTACAAGCCTGAAGGTGAGGGAACAGCACCAAGACGCCTCACCATCAGGAACCACCTGCTCCACTGGCCCCCGTGGAAGTCCTGCTCATTTTCCGGAAGGTTCTTAAGGTTTTGTTTTTCTGTGCCATGAACGGGGCTGGTTAATGCAGTTTTTTTGTGGTGCCAAAGCAGCTTCTCCAGCAAAGCACTCTCCCTAGAGCCCGGAAGAGAACCCAGGAGGAGAGAGGACCCAGACAGGGAGGGCGGCCCCCATTCAGCACCGAAAGACGCATTCTGGTCCTGGTTCTGCCACTTACACCCCTCTGAGTCTGAGGGGTTTAATCTCTATACTGCAGTTTTCAAATTTGTGAAATGGGAATTTTTATTTCTTCCCTGCTTAGCAACTAAAGGTGGATAAGGTAAAGCTGTGAGATAATAATAGTCAACACATATGCAGCCCTCTCAATGCACCTGGAAGACATCTTAGAAGTTTACATATTTGCCCTTATTTCACCCTCCGAGGCCCTATGAGGTCACTGTATGATCCCATTGTACAGATGAGGAAGGCAAGGCACAGAGAGGTCAGGATCGTGTCCCAGGTCACACAGCTGCTAAGACTTTGGGTCTGATTAAGATGTACTGAAAGCCAGCCATTGAGACCACTTCTTGCTGCCCCTGCTTGATTATTCCAAGTGACAGGGAGCTCACTGTCTTATGAGTCCCTATATTTGTTAGTCTAGGACTTGAGCAGGTGGTAGTGATGGTCCCTGGCATAGTAGACTCAACGTGGAGAGGGAAGGCAGGGAAACAATCCCGAGCCTGGCTTTGACCCATGGAGAGGTAGGGAATGTCACCCCAAGTTCTGCATCACGGACAGTCGTGTCCATGTTGTCCCCCCCCCCAGACCAAACCTGAGGCTGAGAGAGGAGAAAGCTCTCAGCGTAGGAGGGCAGACAGGAGGTGTCCAATAAGTCCTTAAGTTGGACCAACCCTATTTCTAAGGAAAAATTTTAATTACAAGACGAACATATTGTAAAAAGTCTGGAAAATAGACCCCAATTTTACCTGTAGCCTCACCCCCAAACATCATCATTTTTGTGTATCTTTTCTAGTGTTTTTTTCAATAAATACATCTTGACATAGAACTCTGTTTACATGGGGTCATCACACTAAATGTAAAGGTTCGTATCCTGGTTTGTTTGATTTTTTTCACTTAATGTAATACTACAAGCACGTTCCCTGTTGCTAAATAGTCCAGCAGTTTGAAAATAACGACAGTAATTAGTTTAGTGGTGGCAAAATGCCCTGTCCTATGGCTGGTCCATCATTTGACTTGGACCAGCCCCCTCTCTTTGACTCCTGCACGTGTACAGCGATGTAAGAAGCTATAAAAAGGTGTTGGCCGGAGATCGTGCCCTAAGGTCCAGGAGAACAGCTGGTCAGCCCCGCCAGGCTGTGTGACCTCGGGCAGGGCCCTTCCCCTCTCTGAGTATCAGGTTCCTGTTCTGCTGTGAAATGGGGGTGAGAACCTCACATCACAGGGGTGCTGGGAGGCGTAAACGAGGGGATGTAATATGGAGTATCTGACACCTGGCATGGGCTTGCAACATAGTACCTATTGTTGTTGTTGTTGTTATTATTATTATTAATTATTATAATACGGGTCCTGTCTCCCCAGTTAACTTGTGGATCCCTATAAACCAGTCTGTATAAGTTGCTGTGTGCCACCCCAGACATGCTCCATAATATTTCCTGATTTGATTCCTGATATTTGGGTCCCCTCAAATAGAATGAGTCTCTATGTAGGCGAGGCACTGGACCATTTACACAATCTCATCTTGTCCCTAATGAGTGGGGATCATCAGCTCCGTTTTAGAAACAGGCTCAGAGAGCGTGATGGGCCTGCCCCGGGCCACACAGTGGGAAGGGGAGAGCCAGGAATACTTCCTGGAGGAGGTGGCAGTGGCACTGGGCCAGCAGGCTGGGGCATTTGACTGGGCCAAGGGGCAGAAGGCTGGTGTTCTAGGTATGGTGAAGAGGATGGTGGGAAGTGTCCGTGGGCAGGGCCGAGCCCAGTGCCCAGCACCCAGCACAGCGCAGGGCAGAAGTGGGTGAGGCTCATGGGGCATTTGTTGAGTTGAGCTGACCTGAAGCCACAGCAGGGCGGGAATGAGCTAGCTGTCTGGGCTCCTGACCCTGCCCCACGCCCCACCCAGCCACTTCCTTCTATCCGGGCAGGAAGGGGTGCTCTGCGGGCTCTGAGGCTGCCGGCACCTTCCTGGGGACGGCTCTGTGAGCAGTGATAAAATATTTATCAGAAACACCGGCAGCTGGGCTTCCCTGAATGGGGTACAGCTGGGGGCAGCTCCCACCCCAGGCCCGCAGCCTCACTGAGTCCTGCTGAGTCATGGGGAGCCAGCCCACTGACCCACCTGCCTGCACCCTCCTCGGCCCTCTGCCCTTTGCCCACGTGGATGCCTCCTAATGTGTAAGCCATTTGGCTGCCCACAGGCCAGGGCATCCAGCGAGGTTAGTGCTGAGCGTTTCAGAGCTCACCCAGTGGGAGGGTGCAGGTCTGGGCCATGGTCGCAGGCAGAGGAAGCCAACGAGGCAGGATCCTGCCTGCACCCACCCTGCAGGTTTGCACCTCCTTAGTCCTCGTGGCACGCAACAAGGTAGGTCCTCTGGCACCTCTCTTTAGTGGCGGAGACACAGGCTCAGAGCAAGGGCCAATGGTCCTGTCTCACAGCCGCTAGTGGCAGAGCGGAGATTTGGGGCTCGTCTGTCTGACTTCTGCCCCCACCGTGCCAGGCTGGGTTCTTGCCCTGAATCAGGGCCTGGGTATCTCTCCTTAAATCTGTGTGGAGCTGCGACTTCAGCTTTGCCGTTTTGATTTCCAGAGTAACAGCAACAACAAAAAACAGTAGCAGATGGCGTCTTCCTACTGCCGTGGGGACTGGGAGGACGAGCAGGCGTTTCTGATTCTTTTGTTCACTCATTCATAAAACACATTCTGGGTGCACTGGCCAGGGGCCAGCATTCTCAGCCCTAGGGACCAGTGGGGGACACTGACCCCGTGTGGTGGGAGTAATGGAACCAGAGAGGGCGGGGGTCAACGCCTGGGCTCACTTACTGAGTATGTACCCGCTGTGTGACCTCTGGCAGATTGCTCCCCCTCTCGGAGCCTCAGTCTCTGGTGAATCGGGGGTAAACTCTGCCTTTTCGAGTGTGGGTCACACCTGTGTCCTTGTTCTCTGTCATATCCTCACATCCGCCTGACAGGCATTGATTGGCCTTTGGAATGGGTCTGGTTTCCAGAGAAGCCCCGGCAGGCTTTGCAGTTGGCTCTCCCAGGAAGTAAGCTAGTAGCCCCGCGGTCTTGGTATCGGATGGTTGAAGATGGAGATTTTTCTAGGCTGAGTTCTGAAGGGAACCGGTCGCTGGAGCCACGCTAGCAGCCAGTAGCTGTGAGAGGGAGCCGGTCACACGCAAGCTTTTGATGTGAACCCTGTGGATGGCTGGGTCGTCTCCACCCAAAGTTCTAGACCGGGACCCTATTGCCCCCTCACTGCCTGCCCATGCAAGCAGGTGATATTCCTGGTCACTCTGCCTTTCCTCCCTCCTCAGGGCCTCCCCTGCTGTTCCTCTGCCTGGAATTCTTTTCTTTCTT